>NC_142078.1:2656988-2962265 GCF_059756535.1 Pantherophis guttatus
CAATGGAGCAAAACACAAAACAGCAGGGCAACCCAAAGGGAATGCGATGGGAAGTTCACCCAGAGCTACGTTAATGAGTGGCGCTTCCCTGAACAGAATGCAGTCTACATCCAAAGAGCTTTGCCTTTTGTGCAAAAAGGTTAGAAAAGGGCAGCTTGAGTGTTGGTTTGGTCGCCTCCTACAGACATTTGCCTGGCATTGGTGCACATAGAAAAGGTGGAGCAGGTGAAGTTTCCTAGGGAACCTGCCATCTCTTAGGGAACTCTGAGGGCTTTATGACCTCATCCATGCAGGCTAAACTGCCAGTTACTGTCAGTTGTCAGAGTGAAGGTGCCTTCAAGAGGTTAGTCAGTCTTCAGAAGAGCTCCTGGACTCTGGGAAATCTTCCTTCTATTTGCAGCCAATTTATCAAGAATTGGATTGCAAGGACGAAAATGCCCATTTGGCCCCTTCTTAGGAAAGGGAAGCAGAGAGAAAATGAGAACACCCAGCCATTTTCCCTGTTACTTTTAATTGTTGGCTGATGGATTTAAATCATGCCTTCATCTCCAAACTCAGGCACCAAGTTTGGTGTGGAGCTGAAAAGAACTTCATTACCTGATTTGAGAGACTTTAAGAGAAGCAAAGGGGTTTCTTTGTCCACCGGAAAATACAGATCCTCAAATAATCCAAGCCAAGCAAAAACATTTACTAAGGGAGGGGGGTTCATGTTTTTAAGAGGGCACAGAAACAAATGGTGCATACATTCAGTGTCAGGAAACAAATGATGAAACAATATGAAGCAACCGCATCACACAGTCCGTTTAACTTGCTGTGAATTCACTTCCTTCCTTAGACTTTGCCTCGGTCTCCTCCTCCTCTGCCCTAGGCCTTTTCTCAAGGGTTGGTCTTGCAGGAGGAGGGGGGGAGATGGGGGGAGGAGGCTTGTTGTGTAGGACATCTGTGAGCTGATGTTCAAAGTTATCCAGAGGAACCAACATCCCGAGTTCAGGATACTAATCCCTACAGAGAGCAAAGGAGAGAGAGCAATTCTTTATATCTAAAATTATTATTTCTATTCCTGGATCATTGTGGTTGGGAGAGCTTTTGCTCTGTGATGGGGAACTGTGAGAGGTAAAGTAGGGAATCGACCAGAGAGGCTTATAGAGAAGGAACGTCTCTTCTCTTCCCAAATTCAAGGCTGCCCAGAGACGGAGCGTAGGCCAAGCCCTTCATGACCCTCAGAAAAGAACTCAGTCAACAATAGTGTGATAAAAGGATTTCTGGGACATTCTGCTCAGGGAAGGAATTCTCACTTTGCAAGTTGCTTAAAATAAGCACAATTTCTGGATTATGAATTCTGCCAAGCTTATAAATCACTTGTCAGTGATTTCTGTTCTCTGAAACAAACTCTGGATTATTAAGCTATCGGCATTAGTAAGGAAGCCAAGTTGCTTATATGAAACAAAATAAAACCCCAATTTTCTGGAATTTTTTTTTTTTTAATCCATATAACTCTGGTTCCTAACATGAAACACACCACTTTCCTTCTTGTATCCTAGAAGCGTAAGAGCCACGTATTAAGCAGACTCTTAAGACTATTTTCAGGTGCTGGTTTCAAGCTAAACTTCAGCTGCCTTGACTCGCAACTAATTTTACTTCTGAACTGTTCCCACAAACTAAGTCCACCTTCAGCAGCTGAAGCATCAAACCCTAAAGAACCGAATGCTTACATTTTTCCATCTACGCCGGAGAAGATGGAATCAAGTTATTAGCAATCACGAGGTGGTGGTTACACCCCAAGCATTTCACTATCACGACTCCAGGATGAGAAGCCACCTTGGAAATAGTTTTACAGATCGTGTCCTGCATTCCTGTAAGAGAAGCCAGGATCCTCTCGGGTGGTGCTCTGGGATATCCAAGGGCAGGAAATTTGGGACACGTACCCATTTATTTAGGTAGGACTCCTTTTATTAAACTTGGAGAGCAGCCCAACTGCTAATGACGCTGGGTGGCTTACAAAAGGAAAAAATAAAAGAGGAAAAAACTGGGCAAAACTCTTATTATATTAAAAATGAACCCCCCCCCCTGTGGCTCAAGGAACAGCCTAACCCCCCTCCCACCAGCCTAGGAGCATGTATGGAAGGAGGGTCAAGAGCCTTATTTTCAAGGGAAGAATGAACCCAGGAGAGAAATTTCCAGGCGCATGGAAAGAACTGTGGGCAAAATGGAAATTGGTAAGTTTCCCCACAAGGTTCCAGTAGCAACCCCTGAATCTCAAGATCCAAGTGTTTCTTCTTCTACGAACATAGTAGATAACAGAAAAGCAACCTGAGATCCATTACTTAAGAACACGTACTTGTCATCCTCTCTTTTCTGCAGTGTATAAATATTTATTTATTTATTTATTTATTATATTTCTATATCGCCTTTCTCCCGTAGGACTCAAGGCGGTGTACAGTCAAGAAAAATATAGATACACAAACATCATAAAATTGCTAAATTAAAATTATTATTATTTGGCCCAATTAAATTAAAAACCCAGAATTAGATAACATTTTAAAAATCATTCACATGTTTAGCCCCGCCTGTTGGAACATCAGGGTCTTGAGGGCACGGCAGAAAGCACGGAGATCGGGGATATTCCGTATCTCCGGGGGCACTTCACTCCAAAAGGCTGGAGCCCTCACAGAGAAGGCCCTCCCCCTCGGAGTCGCCAGTCGGCATCATTTGACTGATGGTACCCTGAGTAGTCCCTCCCTGTGAGAACGAACTGGTCGGTGGGAGGCTATTGGTGGCAAAAGACAGTCTCGTAGGTACCCAGGTCCTAAGCCATGGAGTGCTTTAAAGGTGATAACTAACACCTTGAATCGCACCTGGAAGACCACTGGGAGCCAGTGCAGCTCGCGTAGGAGAGGTGTTACATGGGCGCAACGAGCTGCACCCATAATCACCCGCACGGCTACATTCTGGACCAGTTGGAGCCTCCAGGTGCTTTTCAAGGGGAGCCCCATGTAGAGAGCATTACAGTAGTCCATACGGGAGGTAACTAGGGCATGAGTGACTGTGCGCAAGGCATCCCGATCCAGAAAGGGACGCAACTGGTGGATCAGGCGAACCTGATAAAAGGCACCCCTGGCCACGGCCGTCAAATGATCTTCTAAAGATAGCCGTGAATCCAGGAGGACACCCAAGTTGCAGATCCTCTCTGTGAGGAGCAAGATCTCATCCCCAATTGTCAGTGATGGTACCAGTTGACTATACCGGGACGCTGGAAGCCACAGCCACTCGGTCTTGGAGGGGTTGAGTCTGAGCTTATTTCTCCCCATCCAGATCCGCACAGCCTCCAGGCAACTGGACATCACAGCAAGGGCATCATTGGGGTGATCTGGGGTGGAGATGTATAGCTGTGTGTCATCAGCATACTGATGAACACTCACCCCGAAACCACGGATGATCTCGCCTAGCGGTTTTACATAAATGTTGAACAGAAGGGGTGAGAGGACTGACCCTTGCGGCACCCCACAAATAAGGTGCCTCGAGGTCGTCCTCTGCCCCCCTGCCAACACAAACTGCGAACGGTCAGAGAGGAAGGAGGAGAACCACCGAAACACCGTGCCCCCTATTCCTAACCCAGCAGGCTGGCCTGGCCTAACTCTCCTCTTTTAAATTTTTAATTCGTTTGATTTTATAAATTCGGTGTTTTAATCTGTGTTTCGGCCAAAATATTTAATAATTGTAAGGGACTTTTAATATTTGTATTATCTGTATTTTATCTTGGCTGTTCACCGCCCTGAGTCCTTCGGGAGTAGGGCGGTATAGAAATTTGATTAATAAATAAATAAATAAATAAACCCCTCCAGCCGGTGCATTAAGATACCATGGTCAATGGTATCAAAAGCCACTGAGAGATCTAATAGGACCAGGATAGAGGAGCAACCTCTGTCCCGAGCCCTCCAGAGATCATGCACCAATGCGACCAATGCCGTTTCCGTGCTGTATCATGACCTGAAGCCCAACTGGAATGGATCCAGATAGACAACTTCATCCAGGTATCGGGGTAGTTTTCGTACCACCACATTTCTCAAATATACCTATTGGTCTGCAGGGGAGTCTCCCACTATTCTTTTTCAGGACAGCCACTGCGGTACATACCGTTCAATAAACACAGCAGTGAGCCTGGTGTCAGTGTTCCAAACTATGATTTCCCCAGCGCTGACATGAATGAGTGGGAAAGAGCCTGTTAGAAGTAGTAGCTTGACTTTTCACCCAGTTCTCCCCCCCACCCCCCACTCCGGCAGATAACGACACCTAGGTGATGAGAAGAGGGGGGAATTCCTGTGACTTGAAGTAACTGAAATGAAAGATGGACTTGGAAGATGGCCAATGAGACACTGAGATTTGAGGACCGGAAAGGGAGGGGTTTGGGATCAGAGGGTCAGTTTCGGCTGCAAATGAGTTCAGGACTAGATCGTTATTCTTCAATAAATAAGAGATTTCATCAAAGACTTTGTGTTTGAGAATGAAATTTATTTGAGATAACATCGGAACCTGACACCTGGATTATTTGCTTTCGGTTGTGCCTTTTGATTCACACTGGGCAAAACAGTGCACAATAGGACAATTCTTGGGACCAATATACCTCTATAGAATGCGTCCAAAATAGAGGACCCATATATTCCTTTGGGATCAAAATTTGGAAAGTTGTGCCTGTTTTAGTGCTGCAGTGCTCCTGTGCAGCTGCGGTGAAAGTAAAAGAGTTTCCAACACTTACAGAAAGCTTCTCGCCAGCTACTGGGAAACACTATGGGGAGGTATATAAGCCTAAATCCAATTGCTATTTTAGTGACACCGTATCCATCGCATGATTATATGAAATCTACCAGTGGGACAGCTTGCCTTCCAAAAATTGTAGGTGCTTTATCACTGGAGGCTTTTAAGAATAGACTGGACAGCCACTTCTTTCAAATTGCAGTGTCTCCTGTTTAAGCAGGGGGTTGGACTAGAAGACCTCCAAGGTCCCTTCCAGCTCTGATTCTCTATCCTGACGATAGTGAAAAAAAGGAGCAGCAGTGACACGATAGCACTGTTCCAATTCTTGAGGGGCTGCCACAAGGAAGAGGGGAGGGGTCAGCCTATTTTCCAAAGCACCAGAAGGGAAGACAAGAAATAATGGATGGAAAATAACCAGGGAGACAAGTAACCTGCAATTAAGGAGAAATTTCCTGACAGTGAGAAAAATTAAGCAGTGGAACGGCTTGCCTAGAGAAGTTCTTCTGCTCAATCATTAAAGTCTTTTCAAAAGAAATTGGGCAACCATTTGTCTGAAACAGTAGAGGATTTCCTGCCTGAGCAGAGGGGTGTGAATCAAAATCAAATTCGTATTTCTTCTCTCCTGTGTGGATGCTGATATGCCTTTGAAGATGTCCATTTCTTGTGAAGAATGTTTCACATTCCGGGCACTGATATTCCTTTGCTTCCTCCTGGATCCTTCGGAGCTTTCGGGGACTTCCGAAGAAGCCTCCACCCTCCAGGCCCGTCTCCTCTTTCCCGCATCGCCCTCCAGGCAGCGGCCTTTCCCAGGCTCCCCCTGGGCTCATCCCTCCTGCAGTCCCAGAACCCCCCGGCCTTTCCCCGCTGTCACCAGGCAGAGCTGCTCTGCGGGGCCCGCTCTCCTCCTCCTCTCGGGCGACGCTTCCTTCCTTCCTCCGCCGGGCTCCTCCATCCTCCTGCAGGAGAGAAAGAGAGGTGGGTCACGGCTCCATCCCCTTCCCCGCACGGGAACAGAATAGAATAAGAGTCGGAAGGGATCTTGGAGGTCTCCTTGATTAGTTTCCACCCATTGCTTCTTGTCCTGCCCCCCTCAGGTGCTTTGGAGAATAGCTTGGCCCCCTCTTCTTTGTGGCAGCCCCTGAGATATCGGAAGACTCTTATCCTGTCTCCCCTCGTCCTTCTTTTCATCAGACTAGACATACCCAGTTCCTGCAACCGTTCATCATACGTTTTAGCCGCCAGTCCCCTCATCCTCTCTGTTGCTCTTCTCTGCACTCTTTCTAGAGTCTCCACATCTTTTTTACATCATGGCGACCACAACTGGATCCATTCTTCCAAGTGTGGCCTTTCCAAGGCCTCATAAAGTGGTATCAACACTTTGCGTGATCTTGATTCTCTCCCTCTGTTGATGCAGCCCAGAACTGTGTTGGCCTTTTTGGCAGCTGCTGCACACGGCTGGCTCCTATTTAAGTGATTGTCCACTAGGACTCCAAGATCCCCCTCAGAGTCACCACTGTTGAGTGAGCTGCCACCTATACTCTCCCTGAGCATTTTGTTTTCCTTGCCTAAATGTGGAACCTCCTTTTTTCCTTTCAACCTTCAACTTCATTTTCTCAGATGGCGCCTAATCCTCCCCGGGTGGGCCCTGACCTCTTGCGGACCCAAAAGAGACCCTCCCAGACTGCGACTCCCAGCATCCCCTGCGCCAAACCTCCATCATCCGGGCTCCTCTTATCGCCGATACAGGGAGTTCCTTCCTTGCCCGATTGGCTTCCGGAAGTGGAGGTTTCGCGCCCTTTTTGCCAGAAGCTCCTCCTCTTCCTTTGGAGGGACCGCCCCCCAGGAGTCTTCCTGCCTATCGCCGCCCTCCGCAGGGCAACCAATCAGCTTCCACCTTCCCTCAAAGAACCAGAGTGCGCCTGCGCGTTGCCCAGGGTTGTTATGGTTCCACGTGGAGGTGGGCCGCTTAAATTTTGCGGTCCGTTCAGCTTTCCCCCCTCCCAGCATCCAGGCAAGCGGAGGTTGGGGGGCCCTTCTGCGGCTGCGACTTCCCCCCCCCCACACCATCGGAGGTCTATCCATAAGCGAGGTGCGGGGGAGGGGGGCACCCTTCCTTTGGAGGGACCGCCCCAAGGAGTCCTCCAGCCAATCGCCGCCGTCCCCCAGAGCGACCAATCGGCGTCCTCCATTTTCAGTCACCGAGAGTGCGCCTGCGCGGTGCCGACTCACTTTCTGTTCTCGTGCGGAGGTGAGGCTGTGGGGGGATTTTCCCTTTGATCTTTGGGGTCCCTCTTCTCCCCCTCCGCCCCGCCCCCCCCCCCGCATTCAGGCAGGCCGAGGTTGGGGGGCCCCCCTGGGTCTCTGACTCTCCCACCCTTCCCCCAACCGGGGTCTCTCCCTAGGCAAGGCGGGGGGGTGGAAATATGGGGGGGGCACCCAGGCAGGCGGGGCTGAGGGGTCTCCCCTTCCTCCTGGGGGGCTCCAGCCAGGCTCCTCCGTGGCCTGCAAGCAGCGACACCCCCCCTCAAGCTCCCTCCCCGCCAAAAGACCCCTTTGCAAATCTGCAGGAGGGGGAGAAATCCCCCCAGGACACCCCCCCATTAATATGTGGGCCTCTCAGCCTTTGCTGACCCCCCTCAAAGGTAAACCTTTCCCTCCGTTGCCCTCTGGAGGTTGGGGGCCCCCCGTGGGTCTCTGGCTTTCCCCCCCATCCAGGGTCCCTCCCTGGGGAAGGTGGGGGGTGGAGATCTAGTAGAGGGGCGCTCAGGCAGGCGAGAGCTAAAGGGGCCGCAATTTGACATCCTTTTAATGTTCTTGTTTTGCACCAAAGACCTGAGGGGATCTGATGCTGGAGCCCAGTGAGGTTCTCAAGCTGTTTTTAGGTGTATGTAGGAAGTTCCCTTCTCGGCTAACAGGTGTATGTAGGAAGTTGCATTCTCAGGTAACACAATAAGAACAACCGACCTGGAAGGGGCCTTGGAGGTCTTCTAGTCTGACCCCCTGCTCGTGCAGGAGGCCTCATCCCAAGCCTTTAACAAAAGGCAACTGGGCTTTATTTTTCCTTGAAGATGTTTCACTTCTCATCCAAGAAGCTTCTTCAGTTCTTCAGTACCAAAGAAGCTTCTTGGATGAGAAGCGAAACGCCTTCAAAAGAAAAAGAAAAAACCAGAAAGTCCAGTTGCCTCCTGAGCAAAGCACCTTTGGGACAATCCTGACCTGGATGACGGAGAATCTCTACAGACTTTTAGCGATGCAATTTGGGCTGAACCCCCTTTGCATGGTGTGGGGGCAGGAATGGATTTCCAGAGGGGAAAATTGCAGACTGCAAGAACCATTCGCACCACTCGGGTGACCCTGAGGAGACAGATAAACCTCCAGGGGCTTCAGCCACCCTCTCAAAGTTTGGGGATTGAGTGGAACTGCAAGATGGAAACAGTTGTGGGCAGCTGGACAGCTTTTCTCCCAAAATGGGCTAGTTTTGCAGATTTGTTGCAGGAAAATTTTTGACCTCTGTGGGTTCCAATTTGGGGGCTATTTTGGATTATTTTTAAAGCACTGTAGAGATAGTCCTTGACCTACAACTATTTGCTTAATGACTTAGTGAAGTTATAGCAGCACTGAAAAAAAGTGGCCTTGACCAGTTTTCACACTTACGACTGTTTCAGCATCCATGTGGTCAAAATCCAGGCGTTTAGCCACTGGCATGTATTTATGACGGCTGCGCTGTCCTAGGGTCACGTCATCAGTATTGGTAACCTTCCCAGCTGGTGTCCCACAAAGTCATTGGAGGATTCACATAACAACTCCACAACTCACTTCACCACTGTAGGATATGAGCTGCCAATTATGTCAAATAATAGGGTGCAGCAACTCACGAACAGAAATTTTTGTCTCAATTCTGATTGGAGATCTAGTTAGTACTACCTGTACAGTTTGGGGGCAATATATCCAACCGTCATGAACAATAACCGCAAAATACATCCCAGAGACAGTAAGAGGATTAAGTCAGCCAGGCCCTCTCCCCCAGCTGCCTTGCCAGCCCCTCCACAGACCCCACACACAGATACACACACCTACATGGATTCATCTTCTCCTTTCTCATCCCTCCTACACATCAACACCCAAAGTATGAAGAAGAAACAGAGGGAACCTGACGTCCCAGAACACGAGAGCAAAGATGAGATTGCTGCCGTTACTGAAACATGGTGGGATGAAACTCAGGAGAATTTAAATTTTTCAAAACGCCTAATAAAAAGAGGTGGAGGTGGAGTTGCACTTAAACTAAGGTGACCAGATTTTAACATTGGTAAAGAGTGACACCATTGTGGGCGTGGCTTATTTTGTGGGCATAGTTTGGAGGTCATGTGACTGGGTGGGCGTGGCTAGCTGGTCATGTGACCGGGTGGCCATGGCTATGTGTATAGGGACTACTCAGAGGGCTGAAAAAAGTCATTTCTGACAGGTCCTCGCACTTTTGACGGGTCCTCACACTTGTGACCATCCTCACATTTATGCCCGTGCAGCATTCTTAACATGTAACTCATTTCACAACTGCTTCTCTTCACCATGGTGATAAGATAGGGCAAAAAAAGTAAAATGTGAGGACAGTCTTAAGTTTGAGGACTGGTCAAAAGTGCGAGGACCAGTCAAAAATAACTTTTTCAGCCCTCTGAGTAGTCCATGTGCACAAAAGGACTACCCAGAGGGCTGAAAAAAGTGATTTCTGACAGGTCCTCGCACTTTTGACCGGTCTTCGCAGTTATGACTGGTCATCATTTATGCCCGTGCAGCATTCTTAACAACTGTGTCACTCATTTCACAACTGCTTCTCTTCACCATGGTGACAAGATAGGGCAAAAATGTAAAATGTGAGGACAGTCGTAAGTTCGAGGACTGGTCAAAAGTGTGAGGACCAGTCAGAAATAAGTTTTTCAGCCCTCTGAGTAGTCCATATGCATAAAAGGATACAGCAATAGAGAGGATGAAGGAAGGAAAGGGAAATTAGAGTAGGAGTGAGGGTAAGAGAGGGAGGAAGAGAGGAGGAGAAGGAGAAAGGAAGAGGAAGTAGGGAGGAGAAGAAGAAGGGGAGGAAGGGAAAGTAAGAAGAAAAGGAAAGAGAGAGGTGGTAGGTTTGAGGAGAAAGATTGCTGTACAATAAAAAAGATGAAAGGGAAGAAAGCCAACCCCAAACAAATATTAAGATATTAAGATAAAGAATGAATTGTTAAACTTTAAAGAATAAAAGAGAACAAATATGAATGAATAGCAATAATTAGAAACACACATACGAACATACAATGTATTTTCTTTGAACAGAATATTTGGCTGGTTCACAAATTTAAACAGTGTTTAGTCATTTCAATTAAATTTACAATTTCTATATTTCCTTTTTGCCATATTTATTCCTCATCTATTTTTTTAAAAAAAAACAACATTACCCTTCATCCTCATCTCTAATCTTAATCAAATTCAATTTTTCCCTTCTATTCTATATTATACCCCTTCCCATTGTCATTATTTTTATATCCATCCTCACATTGGTTAATTATGTAATTATGTAATACAGTTGTTTAATACAAATTCAACATTTTAATATAAATCAATTAGTTATATAACTATCCTTTTTGTATATCAATATGAACATGAATATTCCAATTATTTCCATGCATTCCAATTTCTTACAAATCAATTAATTATATTTACCAATAATAATAAACCAAATAATTTCCCCCATATATTCCTCCAAACCACAACTTAACCATTTCTGCTTTCAACACAATATACAATTAATAGTATCACAATTATTACAATTCCCTAGTTAAATAGAGCTTTTTTTCTTTTGTGTTTTAAAATCTTGAACTCTCCTCCTAAATTTCCCATTGTTTGCAGTTTTGCACCTACCTTTTTTGGTGAGGAAAAAGAAAAAGAAATCTCTCTCTGCCTCATTTTGTCACCTTGCAGCAAAGACCCTGCTTTCGCTTTCGCTTCTTCAGCATAGCTAGGGGAAAAAAAATCTGCTCCAGGAACTCTTTACACTGATCACCTGTAGGGTGGCCCTTTGAAGCCCAGCGGCAAGAGTTTAAAGAGTTTTTTTCCCTCTAGCCATCAGCTGGGAGTCGGGAGGCAGCCGGGACTAAGGAGGCAGAATGACTTTTTTAAAACGCCGCGGATCGCGGGACAAATTGCTAAAAACCGGGACTGTCCCGCCAAAAGCGGGATGTCTGATCACCTTAACTTAAACAGCTGCACCTTTGTAGAAATGCAAAAAGTAAAAAATGAAGAAAACCTCCTTGAATGCATTTGGGTTAAAATGAAAGGAAAATGGAATGAAGTTGCCAGAGGTGTATACGACGGACTGCCCAATCGGAGGAACTAGATCAGGGGCGTCAAACTGAAGGGTGCTTGGATCTGGCCCGTGGGGAACAGATCGGACTGGCCCACAATGCCTCTGCCAGCGAAAACAGAGCTCGGGAGGGAAGCGTGTAGCCCTACCAGGCCCCGTTTTCAGCTGCAACGGCCGCCTGCACTCCTCCGCCAGCGAAAATGTATCCTCCACCCCCCCCACCAGCTCCATTTTCACGGGCAGAGGATTAGGAAAACAAACTAAAAGCAAAAGAAATGTTTCTCCTTTTGCATTTGAGCATCCAAGAAGGGACAGGAAAGAGGAAAGGCAAAGAAGGAAAGACGAGAAGGGAGGAAGGAAGGAAAAAGAAGGAAAGAGGGAAGGAAAAAGAAGAAAAGGGAAGGGAGGGCAGGAGGAAGGAAGGAAGGTTATGAGGGAGGGAGGGTCTGAGGGAAATCCTGTCGTAGCACTTGGACACCACAGGTGCCCACAAGAAGAGTGAAGATGAGCTGGCCACGGCTACCCAGGGACCCCCCCCAGGTCAAACATAACCCTGATGCAGCCCTGAAGGAAATAAGAGTTTGACACCACTGAGCTAGATGCACCTTTTGCTAAACATTTAGCTGATGAACAGAAAGCAGAGGAATGGGGGACTTTCCCTATCCTGGCAACTGGGGAACACCCAGTCTCTGCACCTAGTGGGAGGACCAAACAGGTCCCCAATGAGTCTTCTTCATTTAAAACGTTCTCGTAACTGCCCATCTTTCTGTCAACTCTATGCAGCTCCCAAAAGGGTGTTTTTAAAAGTATCCAACACATTAAAACATAAAAGAAAAACCATCAAAGAAAAACCTGGTGCCAATCCATGCCACCTTCTCCTTGTCTGACCTCCCAGCGCCTGGGGAAAAGCCAGGTGTTTAAAGGCTAAAAGGGTGGGAGATTTTTAAGAATATGGCTCATATTCTTAAAAATAAAGGCCTTTTCTGTGGGGGCACCTGTCCTCTGGAATCAGGTGCCCCCAGAGATACGAAGAAACCTAGACCTCAGTGCCTTCCGCCGTGCCCTTAAGACCTTTCTTTTTCAGCAAGCCGGGCTGGCTTAACACATTTTTTAAAATGTTTTTAATGGGTTTGTTACTGTTTTTTAACTTTGGGGCCAAACGTATTTAACTGTATTTTAATGTTTGTATTTATGTTTTTACTTTGGCTGTGCACCGCGCTGAGTCCTTCGGGAAAAGGGCGGTATATAAATTTGATAATCATATACATATATATATATATATATATCTCACACAAAGGTTCATTGGCCTTAGAGAATCCCTTTAGCAGTTTCTGCTGGAAGAGAAGGGGACCATTCAGGGAATCCAACTGACAGCTTCAGATGCTTGGGGATGGTCTTAATAGGTCCCCACATTTGGGAAATCCACATAGATTATATCAAACAATGGCAGGGAGAAGCTCCTTTGCACCCCCAACAATGAAGGCCAAATGAGCCCTAGATTCAGCCACAACACACTTGCTTCAATTAGGCTCTGAATGGGATGACCATTTAAAGGCAATTTATTAAGAGTATTGTAACAACGAGATTTCGCTCAATGAAAAGAGGGAATCCAGGACACAGAATCAGGTTTCATTTTATACTCCACAACAGTAGAAAAAGTAAAAAGTTGATTGCATGGAAAAAATCAGGGTCGATAAAAATCAATTTTAAAATATGAAAATCAGTTTTTTTAAAACTTAAATCATTTTTTTTATTTTTATCAAATTTATTTTAATAAAATGCTTTTGGAGTAAAAATCTATTTAAAGATAATTTTCTATCAACAATGGCAGGGAGAAGCTCTTTAACACCCACAACAATAAAGTTCAAATGAGCCCTAGATTCAGCCACAGCACACTTGCTCCAATGAGGATCTGAGTGGGATGAGCATTTAAAGGCAATTTATTAGAATATTGTAGCAAAGAGATTTCCCTCAATGAAAAGAGGGAATCCAGGACACAAAGAGCGGCTGATTCAAACTCAGGGTCTCCTAAGGTCCCACAATAGACCCAACTGGCTGCCCTTCATGGGCTGATATGAATGCCCCCCTATCCCACCTACGCCCCGGACCGTAAAAACCCGTGGCACTGCGCAGGCGCCATCTGCCTTGTTGCAGGAAGAAGGATGCTGATTGGTTACGCTTGGAATGTCGGCAATGGGCAAATGGACTCCGAGGGGCGGATCCTCCAAAGGAAAAGGCGGAATTAGTGGAGAGAAAAGGGCGTGAAGCCACCACTTCCCGAAACAAAGCGGGAAACGAGGGAAGCGGCCTGAATCGGTGACAGAGGAGGCCGTTTGATGCAGATTTAGCGCAGGGGATGCTGGGAATTGAAATCCGGGAGGCTCTTTCCGGAGGCCTGGGAGCACGAAGCCTAGTCTGGGGGCGGCCGGGTGGCCGGGGAGGGAGACAGGATGTTGGGAAGGAGGCTGTGTCCACCTGGAGACTGCCCGGGAGGCCCGTGGGAGGCGGGGGCTTGGGCCTGGGCTTCCCCTGCGGGGAAGGGGACGCAGCCATGACCCTCTTCTCTTTCTCCCCTGCAGGAGGACGGAGGATTGCGGCGGATGCAGGAAAGAGGCGCCGCCCGAGAGGAGGAGGAGGAGAGCGGGCCCCACGGAGCAGCCCTGCCCGGTCCCGGCGTGGCTTCCCTGGCAGACGGAGGGGAAAGGCCGGGGGGCTCCGGGGCTGCAGGAGGGAGGAGCCCAGGGGGAGCCCGGGAAAGGCAGCTGCCTGGAGGGCGATGCGGGGAGGAGGAAACAGACGGAGACCCCGAGATGGGCCTGGAGGGCGGAGGCTCCTTTGGAAGACCCCGAAAGCCCCGAAGGATCCAGGAGGAAGGAAGAAACTATCAGTGCCCAGAATGTGGAAAAACCTTCAGAAGTAATGGAAATCTTCACAGCCACTTAAGGATCCACGCAAGAAAGAATCCATTTAAATGTCTGGAGTGTGGAAAAAGCTTCAAAAGTAATGGAAATCTTCAAAGGCATCTAACGATCCATTCAAGAGAGAAGAAATACGAATGTCCGGAATGTGAAAAATGCTTCAAAACAAATGGATATTTTGAAAACCATCTAAAAAACCACTCAGTTGGAAACCGATGTCAATGCCTTGAGTGTGGAAAGACGTTCAATCGGAGATCAAATCTTGATCAACATCAAAGGATCCACTCCGGAGAGAAGCCATACGAATGCCTTGAGTGTGGAAAGAGATTCAGTCAGAGGGGAAACCTTTATAAACATCAAAGCATCCACTCAGGAGAGGAATCCAATAAGTGCCTGGAGGGTGGAGGGATCGACAGGAGAGGAAAGAGGCACAAATGCCCCGAATGTGAAAAATCCTTCCAAAAAAACGGAGATCTTCAAAGGCATCTAACCATCCACACAGGAGAAAAGAAATATCAGTGCCTGGAATGTGAAAAATCTTTCAGAAGAAACGACCATCTTGAAAGCCATCTAAGAATCCACTCAGGAGAGAAACGTTATAAGTGCCTGGAGTGTGGAAAGAGCTTCAGTCGGCGGGGACACCTTTATAGACATCAAAGAATCCACTCAGGAGAAAAACCTCATAAATGCCTGGAGTGTGGAAAGAGCTTCAGTCAGAGGGGAGATCTTTATACACATCAAAGAATCCACTCAGGAGAAAAACCTCATAAATGCCTTGAGTGTGGAAAGAGCTTCAGTCTGAGGGGAAATCTTTATAAACATCAAAGAATCCACTCAGGAGAAAAACCTCATAAATGCCTTGAGTGTGGAAAGAGCTTCTGTCAGAGGGGAGATCTTTATAAACATCAAAGAATCCACTCAGGAGAAAAACCTCATAAATGCCTGGAGTGTGGAAAGAGCTTCAGTCAGAGGGGAGATCTTTATAAACATCAAACAATCCACTCAGGAGAAAAACCTCATAAATGCCTGGAGTGTGGAAAGAGCTTCAGTCAGAGGAGACATCTTTATACACATCAAAGAATCCACACAGGAGAAAAACCTCATAAATGCCTGGAGTGTGGAAAGAGCTTCAGTCAGAGGGGACTTCTTTATACACATCAAAGAATCCACTCAGGAGAAAAACCTCATAAATGCCTTGAGTGTGGAAAGCGATTCAGTCTGAGGGGAAACCTTTATAGACATCAAAGGATCCACACAGGAGAGAAACCTCATAAATGCCTGGAGTGTGGGAAGAGCTTCAATCAGAGGGGAAATCTTTATACACATCAAAGAATCCACTCAGGAGAAAAACCTCATAAATGCCTTGAGTGTGGAAAGAGATTCAGTCAGAGGGGAGATCTTTATACCCATCAAAGGATCCACACAGGAGAAAAACCTCATAAATGCCTGGAGTGTGGAAAGAGCTTCAGTCAGAGGGGACATCTTTATACACATCAAAGAATCCACACAGGAAAAAAACCTCATAAATGCCTTGAGTGTGGAAAGAGCTTCAATCAGAAGGAAAATCTTTATAAACATCAAAGAATCCACTCAGGAGAAAAACCTCATAAATGCGTTGAGTGTGGAAAGAGATTCAGTCAGAGTGGAGATCTTTATACACATCAAAGAATCCACTCAGGAGAAAAACCTCATAAATGCCTTGAGTGTGGAAAGAGCTTCAGTCTGAGGGGAAATCTTTATAAACATCAAAGAATCCACTCAGGAGAAAAACCTCATAAATGCCTTGAGTGTGGAAAGCGATTCAGTCTGAGGGGAAACCTTTATAGACATCAAAGGATCCACACAGGAGAGAAACCTCATAAATGCCTTGAGTGTGGAAAGAGCTTCAGTCAGAGGGGAGATCTTTATACACATCAAAGAATCCACACAGGAGAAAAACCTCATAAATGCCTGGAGTGTGGAAAGAGCTTCAGTCGGAGGAGCAACCTTTATACCCATCAAAGGATCCACACAGGAGAAAAACTTCATAAGTGCCTTGAGTGTGGAAAGATATTCAGTCAGAGGGGACATCTTTATATACATCAAAGGATCCACACAGGAGAGAAACCTCATAAATGCCTTGAGTGTGGAAAGAGCTTCAGTCAGAGGGGAGATCTTTATACACATCAAAGAATCCACTCAGGAGAAAAACCTCATAAATGTCTGGAGTGTGGAAAGAGCTTCAGTCACAGGGGACATCTTTATAAACATCAAAGGATCCACACAGGAGAGGAACCACATAAATGCCTGGTAAGAAAGGTAATAAAATCCAATTAAAACTTTCACTTTTAATAAATTTAATACATTTTTTTCTTTTAATAAATTCCTTTAGTCTTCCAGGGCCATGCCCAGGGTCCCAGGCCTGAGTTTGACTGCTGTTGGTCATTCTTATGGCAACTAGCAGGGCAGGCTGTCCTGGGTGGGGCGGGAGGCCTTGTATGAGTCTGGATGTCCATCTGTCAAGTGGTTCAGGAATGTTGGATAATCAACTGGGCAGCTGTGGACGAGATCCCTGCCTAATCCCTGTCCAAGGGCTGTAGTTGAGGGCTGCTCCGATTGTTAGACTGAAGTTAAAGAATGGAATTCTGAGGCTTGCTCTCAAAAGAATATATATATATATATACCCATACATATGCTACGTACACATTAATCACAGCCCATTTAGATTACATAACAAGAGACTTGGGAGTTCACAAGGTGGATACTTCTTCATATGGAAGAAAACTGACTGAATCTAATGTGCTGCTTCGGATACCGCAGAGCCTCTTCCCAGCAGTTGTGGAGAGGATGTGTTGTGTCCCAGACAATCCTGCAGAACCTGGTCAGGCATCGTTTCTAGCTGATTAGAAACCAGTTGAGTTTCTGGGAGGGAAAGTTCTTCAGTGGGATGAGACATTTTATTTTGAGTTTGAGAATTCCCATATTTATATCTTCTGAGTTTGCAAAACTTTATTGAACTTTATTGAGGATAACATCAGGGTAAAGATCAACAATGGCATTTTCTTTTCCTTGAAAAGCCAAACCATGTCTAGGAGGAAAGTTTGGGGATTGAGTAGAAATGCGAGTTGGAAACAGTGTGGACACTTGAACAATTTTTCTACCAAATTGGGCTTATTGTGCAGATTTGTTGCAGGAAAAAGTTTGTGGGTTCCAATTAGGGGGCTATTTTGGATTTTTAAAACACTGTACAGATAGTGCTTGACCTACAACTATTTGAGTGGGGCCGTGGGGTGCAGATGGTTTGCTGACTACGTACCTGCCTCCCTGCCACGTGGCAGCGACCCTGCCCGAGCTACTCGACATCATTGCCGGGGTGGCGGTTGATACCCCCAGACTTATTGTCATGGGGGATTTCAACCTTCCATCCGCGGGTGAGGCGTGAGAGGTGGCTCGGGAGTTCATGGCTTCCATGACGGCCATGGACCTGACCCAGTTAGTTCAAGGCCCCACTCACATAGGGGGACACACTCTGGACTTGATTTTCATCTCTGGTCAGTGGTTGAATGATCTTGGTAGAGGGGACCTATATATTAAACCCTTGTCATGGACAGATCATTCGCTCCTTCACTTGGACTTTCCTACAGCTTCCCCCCGCCGCAGGGAGACAGAACCGACCAGATGGTTCCGTCCCAGGCGCCTGATGGATCCCAAAAGGTTCCTGACGGAGCTTGGACCGTTTCCTGAGACTCTGACACACGACTCGACTGAAGAGCTGGTGGCCGTCTGGGAGAGTCGGCTGCCAGAGCTTTGGATCGCATTGTGCCTTTGCGGCCTCTGACCTGATGTCGATCTCAGTTGGCTCCTTGGTTCTCTGAGGAGCTGAGAGAGATGAAGCATCGGAAAAGATGCCTAGAGAGCATTTGGAGGATTAGTCAATCCGATTCTGACCGGACACAGGTGAGGTCTTATATCAAGATCTACCTAGTGGCGATAAAGGCGGTGAAATCTAACCATTTTTCCGCTCTTATCCCATCTGCAGAGAACCGCCCAGCTGCCCTGTTTAGGGTGACCCACTCCCTTTTTCGGGGGGGAGTGCGGGAAGATCCCTTGCAGGGTCGTGCTGCGGATTTTGTGCAATTCTGCATGATAAAGTCGCTCGGATTCGGGAAGGCTTGGACTCTGATTGGATGAGTCTAGGGGAGGAGACGAGGGTAGGTCTTGAGAATATTTTCTGGGAGGAGTTTGATCCTGTGGCTCCCGAGGATGTGGACAGGGTTCTGGTTAAGATTAGTGCCGCCACGTGTTTATTGGACCCGTGTCCCTCCTGGTTGGTACTGGCCTCCCGGGAGGTTACACGAGGCTGGCTCCAGGGAATTATAAGTGCTTCTCTGAGTGGGGGTACCTTTCCAGCCACCTTGAAAGAGGCGGTACTGAGGCCCCTCCTCAAGAAGCCTTCCCTGGACCCGGCTGAACTAGCCAACTACCGTCCGGTCTCCAACCTTTGTTTTGTGGCGAAGGTTGTTGAGAGCGTGGTGGCATGACAGCTTCCCCGACACCTGGATGAAGCTATCTGGACCCGTGCCAGTCGGGCTTCAGGCAGGCGTACAGCACCGAAACGGCTTTGGTCGCGTTGATGGATGATCTCTGGAGGGCTCGGGACAGGGGTTGCTCCTCTGTCCTAGTCCTATTAGATCTCTCAGCGGCTTTTGATACCATCGACCATGGTATCATGCTGCAGCAGTTGAGGGGGTTAGGAATAGAGGGCACCGTTTTGCGGTGGTTCTCCTTCCTCTCCGACCGCTTGCAGTTTGTGTTGGCAGGGGGGCAGAGGTCGACCTCGAGGCACCTCGTATGGGGAGTGCCGCAAGGGTTGGTCCTCTCACCCCTTCTATTCAACATTTATGTGAAGCCGCTGGGTGAGATCATCTGTGGTTTTGGGGTGAAGTGTCATCTGTACGCTGATGATACTCAGCTGTACATCTCCACCCCAGACCACCGCAACGATGCCCTTGATGTGATGTCTCGCTGCCTGGAGGCAGTGTGGGTCTGGATGGCGAGGAACAGGCTCAGAGTCAACCCTTCCAAGACCGAGTGACTGTGGCTTCCGGCGTCCCGATATAGTCAGCAGGTGCCATCGCTGACTATTGGAGGTGAATCTTTGCCCCCCACAGAGAGGGCTCGCAATCTGGGTGTCCTCCTGGATGCACGGCTGTCTTTAGAAGAGCATATGACGGCCGTGGCCAGGGGGGCCTTTTATCAGGTTCGCCTGATTCGCCAGTTGCAGCCCTTTCTGGACTGGGACGCCTTGCGCACGGTCACTCACACCCTTGTCACCTCCCGGCTGGACTATTGTAATGCTCTTTACATGGGGCTCCCCTTGAAGAACACTCGGAGGCTCCAACTGGTCCAGAATGCGGCCGCGTGGGTGGTTATGGGCGCAACTTGTTGTGCTCGCGTGACACCCCTCCTGTGTGAGCTGCATTGGCTCCCAGTGGTCTTCCGGTTGCGATTCAAGGTGTTGGTCACCACCTTTAAAGCGCTCCATGGCACAGGACATGGGTACCTTCGAGATCGACTTCTGCCACCAATAGCCTCCCACCGGCCAGTTCGCTCCCACAGAGAGGGTCTCCTTAGGGTGCCATTGGCCAAGTTATGTCGGCTGGCGACACCCAGGGGGAGGGCCTTCTCTGTGGGAGCCCCAGCCCTGTGGAACGAACTGCCCCCGGAAATACGTAAGATCTCCGACCTCCGGGTGTTTCGTTGTGCACTCAAGACCCTGTTGTTCCACCAGGCTGGGCTATCAACATAACAATTTTAAATTGGGTTTTAAATTTCTCGGGTTTTAAATTGAGCCGAATTCATTTAATAATTTTAAACTATTTTAACTGATGTTGTCTTGTGTTTTTTAATAGGCTGTACACCGCCCTGAGTCCTTCGGGAGAAGGGAGGTATAGAAATAAAATTATTCTTATTCTTATTCTCCTTGGGAATTCTGATGGCTTTATGACCTCATCCATGCAGGCTAAACTGCCAGTTACAAAGTGGAGCTGAAAAGAGCTGAATTACCTCCACTGTGGGAGACTTTTACCTTTGTAAACTGGCTTCTTTGCTCACCTGAAAATAAAAATGCAAATCACCAAGTAATTCAAGGAAAGCAAAAATTGTTGATTAAGGGGCCGGGTTATGTTTTTTTTTTACAGGGTAAAGAAATAAGATGCATATAATATTCCGTATATGTGACATATCAGTAAGCAAACGATCAAACTCTAATTCCTTCCATGGACAAATGGCTACAAAAGTTGATGGGAGTTAGCAGAGGTACCTAAACGGATCGATTAAAGAAAAGAACATAATTTTGTTTCTACTTGGAAACTTTTGGACTTTGTGCTTATGGTGGGAAAAAAATAAATCTTTGATATTGAGCTTTGCCGATTAGATTTGATGCTACAGAAGGTATTGTATTATATAAAAGTAAAAAGTTGAAGTGTTATGTTATTTATTCTACTGCATCAAAAGGAGTCGGGGAATGAATGCTTCTCACTTTACCCTACACTTTTCTCTCTTCCTGCACTATTTTACCTTACTTGTATTTTTCTTTATATTTTGTATTTTACGCTATGATAAACTAATAAAAGATTGAAAGCACAAACAAGAAAATGCACCGATTACTTGTGAAGTTTGAAGAGCAGAAAACACTGATTCCAGATAAAATTCTCCACGTGACAAATGTGTTAAGTCTTTCCCAGCTGGGTTTGTGTCTTTCTTGAAAGTTGCAGATGTATTCAAAGACACTCAGAAGACCCTGTTGTGTCGTTGTTGAAACAGCAACTTCTCACACACCAAATAAAGAGCCTTAGCTAAGAAGGGGAAAACATGCATTCTTAAACTTAAAAAAGAGGTGTAGACAGCCCTGTTAAAAGGGCTTATGTGTCATTTTAAATTAGTGTTGAAGCTTACAATTTGAGGCAACAGAATCACACACTCAGTTTAACTTGCTGTGAATTAACTTCCTTCCTTAGACTTTGCCTCAGTCGTCCCCTTCTCTGCTCTCGGCCTTTTCTCAAGGGTGGTTCTTGTTGGGGGAATCCTTGGTTGTACAAACAGAGGCACAGAATCAACATCACCTGAAGCTTTAGCACCACTTTATAAGACCTTAGTAAGGCCACACCTCAATACTACATTCAAGGTTGGTCACCATATTGCGAAAAGTTGTTGAGACTTTGGAAAAAGTGCAAAGAGGAGCAGCTAGGCTGATGAAGGGCCTGGAGACTAGAGCACATGAAGAAGGGTTGGGGGAACCAGATATGGCTAGTCTGGAGATGAGGAGGACGAGGGGTGACATGATAGCACTGTTCCAATAGATGAGAATTAACCAGTGGAAAACCTTGCCTTCAGAAGTGGTGGGTGCTTCATCACTAGATGTTTTTGACAATAGACTGAAACAGCCACTTGGTTCAAATTATATAGGGTGTCCTGCTTGGGCCTCCAAAGTTATTTCCAGCCCTATTTCTCTGTTCTGCTAGTGATGCTATTCCGATGATTATGAAAAGGTCTAGGGACGATATGACAGCAGTGTGCCAGTATTTGAGGGGCTGCCACAAAGAAAAGTGGGTCAACCTATGTTGCAAAGCACCAGAAGGGAAGACAAGAAAGAAGGGATGGAAAGTAATCAAGGAAAAGCAACCTGGAATTAAGGAGAAACTTCCTAACAGTAAGAACAATTAACTAGTAGAATGGTCTGTCTTTAGAAGACGCTTTTAAAAAGAGAGTGGACAGCCACTTGTCTGGAATGGTAGAGGGTCTCCTGCTTTAATAGGGGATTGGACTAGAAGGCTCCGAGGTCCCATCCACTGCTGTTTTTTTGGTATCATTTGCCTAGGGAGGGAGCCTGGATGGGTGGGGGGGTGGTCCCAGTCCCAGAAGGGCCCCTCAACCTCTTCCTGCCAGAATGCAGGAGGGGGGGGCGAAGGGGAGAAGACCGGACCCCAAAGGTCAAAGGGAGCCCCCCCCCGCCTCATCTCTACACGGGACTCGGGACTTGTGCAGGTGCCCTCTGGCTGCTTGAAGGAAACCGGACGCTGATTTAGCTGATGAAGAGAAAGCCTAGTAATGGGGGACTTTATCCTGACAAGTGGGGGACGCCCAGTCTCTGCACCTAGTGGGGGATCAAAGAGGTCCCCAATGAGTCATTTAAAGCATTCTTTTAACTGTCCATCATTCAGTCAACTCACTGCAGCTCCCCAAAAGCTGTTTGAAAAACAATACAACACATTAAAACATGGAAAATGAAAACAAAGAAAAGCCAGGCGCCATTTTCCTGTGCGCTGCTCCCACTATCCATGGATGGGAGTTAATGCTTCAGCCTTTGGCAAACAACTGAGTGTTCTTTTAAGACAAAAAGACCTTCCCCAGGGACTTCCCCTTTTCCCCTTGTCTAGCCACACCCCCAGTCCCATGATCCCCAGTCTTCGCTCAGTTGTTTGGCAACGCTGAAGTGTTCTCCGGGAGCTCCTGCCTTAAGGTATTGGTTTCCCCTTATTCCTGTGGCTTTTTCTTTGAGTTTTCTTTCACCCTTCCTCACGGGCGTTTAGGATTTTATTTTATTTTTGAGTATACTTTTCCCTCGGGGTTTTCATTTTATTTTAATTTAGTTTTTTGTTTGTTCCTTGAATATTGACTTCGCTGAAGCGCCGCTCGCAGCAGCGCTGATCAGCTGGGCACCGGATCGGAAAGCCGAGCCGCCCACGCCGCTCATTTGCACACGGCGCCAAATTTAAACTTGCTTGAAGCCCCAGCCTCACCAGAAGCAAGCAGCAGCTGTGCGGGGCATTAAGAAGGGAGAGCGGCTCGGATTCACACCGCTCGAGCCGAACGGGGCAGCGTGCAGCCGCGGTTCGCCCGGCTAGCCCTGCCAGCCGCCGCCGTGCTACAGGAAGGTGATCCAGCGCAAACAGGCACGGCAGCTGGCTGGACCCTCGGGCCTCCAGCATAAGACCGTAGCCAGCGGAGGGCACCCAAGCCAGCACCACATGGCGCCCGCCATCTTGGATTCCACGCGGGCCGCCATTTTCAGAGCAGAGGCCTCCACCGACTCCTAGAGGCTCTTCTACGCCCTCCCTCTAGGGCGGTACCAAAAAAAAGGGGGGGGGTTAGCTGGTGAGACCTTCGGGCTTTCAGCTGCCACCTCCCAATCTAAGGTGCAGAGCGGTTGAGCCTCGCCAGTACCATCACCTGGCTTGGAGATTGTGGGCACAAACAGAGAGGGGTGGTCTTGCTCCCAACAAATGGCCATGTCTGACTCCCCTTTTTCCTCGGATCCAGAACTGGATTTAAGCCCGCCTCGCAAGGGGGCTAAGTCTTCCAAGAAGAGTGCCCGGAAGCGGTCTGAAGGTACCAACCGCAGATCCAAATCTGGAAAGGGGCTGACTTTCCAAGACAAGGGCGCCCAAAGACGCCATCAGGGGCTAGAACGGCAGTGCGCTAAAGCTCAGAGGGCATTGGAGTTGTCACCTAACAAGGGGCCAGGGCCAGAGAGCACGGCGGCTCCCACACCCAGAGAGGCAGACCCAGCACCAGTCACCTGGACGGAATTGGCCCAGTCCCCGGTGACCCCAACCATAATGGAGAGAGCGACCCAACAGGATGGAACCCCCACCCCTGCACGAAGTGGGCCAGCATCTTTCTCCCCGGCAGGGCCGTCCCGGGGCCCAGGCCCGGGCACAGGAGCGCAAGGGGCACCGCCACCGCCCATGCAGTTGATTTCCAAGCCATGTTCTCCACGGCATTGTCATCCTTCCTAGCCGCCAGTTGGCAGCAGGCGGTACCTCCCCCGCAACCAGCACAGGTCCAGGGACCACACCAACAGGTCCAGAACAAGACCCGCGCCCCCACAGCACCGGAGTCTTCCTCTGAGGAGTCAGACCAAGCAGACGAGGCCCCTGAGGACGTCGAGTTCTCAGAAGACGAAGGACTGAACCCGGACACACCAGTATTTTCCGGGCTCTTTCGACCGTCACTATTTAGGTCACTCCTCCACAAGGCGAGACTCACAACTAACCTGGGTGTTCCGGGGGACGTAGAACCAACCCCGTCCTCTACAGCGGGACCACACGATGCCCTCTTCAAGTCGTCTAAACAGGAGAAGGAATACATCCCCTGTCCTCAACTATTTACTGACGTCATCCAAAACGCCTGGGGGCAACCTGCTTCTCAAACTACACCGAGTAGCCTAGACAAGAAACTTTATTGCTCGGCTCCTGAACTAGAGGACCTGCTACTCCTCCCGACGGTGGACCAACCGGTCGCAGCACTCTCATCCCCATCACTAGTTTCCTCAGAGGCACTGGATGGGCTCAAGGCGGAGGAGAAGAGGACAGAGTGGGCCTTCCGTAAAGCGCATCAGGCAGTGGCCTGGGCGATCAGAACATCCACAGCCACGTCCTTTTTCAATAGAGCAGCCCTCATCTGGCTACGCCAGATGCAAGAGAGACTCCCTTCAGACGACACCTGGCTGCACCAAGACATCAATAAGATTATAGCAGCCACCGAGTACGCATCAGATGCCTCCCTGAACTCGGCAAAGTTCGCTTCGAGGGCTCTAGCCTCCACCGTTACGGCTAGGAGGCTGTTCTGGCTCCGCTCATGGAAGGCGGACCTCAAAGCCAAATGGAAGCTGGCCGCAGCTCCCTACAAGGCTCCTAACCTATTTGGAGCAGCTCTGGATCCTGTCCTAATTGAGGATAAGGACAAGAGGAAGATATTGCCATCGTCCTACCGCCGCCACGAGTGGAGATACTCACCTTATCCGGTCCAACAGCCCTTTCGCCCCGGCTCAGGGCCCAGGGGGTCCTTCTCACAACGCTCCAATTACCTGGGAGGCGACAGATCACAAGACAGACAACACTTCCGAGACCGGGGCAGGAATCAACAATCCAGAAGACCCTTCCGGGGGGCAGGCTTCAAACCCACCAGAAGAGGCAAGTGACTCCAGGACCGAGGGGCCCATAGGGGGAAGATTGCTCCTCTTCCACCAGCAATGGGCCCGGTCGACATCGGACTCGTGGGTAAGGCGCACCACCTCATTTGGACTATCAATAGAATTTGCAGGTACGCCGCCACAGCGTTTCGTGTGGTGCCCTGTCCCACAGTCCCCCGAGCTGCGGGCCCTGATGGTACAAGAACTGACCCACCTTCAGGAGGTCAGAGCTAGAGAGACAGTACCACCAGCCCACCGGGGCTCCGGGTTCTATTCCAGACTATTCCTCGTCCCCAAGAACTCGGGGGGATGGAGAGCCATCTTGAACCTAAAAAGACTGTCTGTGCGATACCACAGGTTCAAAATGCACTCACCAGAATCAATCCTAACGGGGGTGAGACGGGGGGACCTCCTCCAGTCAGTCGATCTTCGGGAGGCCTACCTTCACGTACCCATTCACCCCGACCACAGACAGTTCCTGAGGTTCGAGTACGGCGGGCAGCACTTCCAGTATCGGGCTATGCCCTTCGGACTGTCGTCGGCACCCCGCACCTTCACCAAACTGGTGGCGATGGTGGCAGCCAAGCTCCGGGCCATCCCGGTCCAGATCCTCTGCTACTTAGACGACATTCTGATACTCTCGTCAACTCACAACCAGGCAGTCAGGGACCGACACCTAGTTCTCAAGACGTTCCAAACCCACGGATTCACAATTAACCTCGAGAAAAGCCAACTTTACCCATCCACTCGAATCCTGCACCTAGGGGCAGTGATAGATTCCACCAGAGGCCAGGTCTTCCTGTCGCCGGACAGGGTCCAGAATCTCCAACAACTGGCCCTCCGAATCCGGACAGGGAGGAGGGTCTCCCTCTTACAACTGTCATGCCTGCTGGGGAAGATGGTTTCCTGTTTCGGCATCATTCCATGGGCACGCAAACACTCGAGGGCCCTCCAGTGGTTCCTGCTCCCCTTTCAACGCTCGGGGAGGGCAAACTCGAAGCGCAAGGTCACCCTCACCCCCAAGGTCAGACGCTCCCTCAAATGGTGGACTTCCAGAGCACTCTCCAAGGGGACAGAGTTCCTAGACCCGGACAGACTGATCCTCACCATGGATGCAAGCCTGCGAGGGTGGGGAGCACACCTGCACAACGGGGTGGCACAGGGCCAGTGGTCCAGGGCCGAGCAGCACAACAGCATCAACCTGCTCGAACTCCGGGCGATCAGATTAGCACTGTGCCACTTCCAGGCCACGGTGCAAGGCCAGCACGTGCTGGTCCTGACGGACAACATCTCGGCCAAGGCACACGTGAACAGAGAGGGAGGCACGAGATCCCGCTCCCTGATGCTGGAATCAGAGGCCCTATTCGAGTGGGTGGAGAAACACCTGCTTTCGATCAAGGCAGACCACATTTCAGGGTCGGCCAATGTAAGAGCAGATTGGCTCAGTCGAACAACGATAGATCAGGCGGAATGGCAACTCCACCCCCGCCTCTTCAGCAAGCTCACCGCCAGGTTCGGAAGGCCAGTGTTGGACCTGTTTGCATCTCCGAGCAACGCCCAGCTCCCCCGGTTCGTGTCACGCTACCCGACACCACAAGCAGAGGACCACGACGCTCTACTCTGCAGGTGGCCAGCAGGCCTCCTTTACGCGTTCCCGCCAATCCCGCTGATCCCACGCCTGGTTCGAAAATTGCTGGCAGAGAGGGCCAATCTACTCCTGGTGGCCCCAAACTGGCCCCGAAGACCGTGGTTCGCAGACCTGGTGGCCCTGTCGGTGGAACAACCGTGGCTGATCCCGCCACACCAGGTGGTACTGTGCCAGGGCGAGGTCAATCATCCAGATCCTCAGTGGCTTCAATTAGCCGTCTGGCACTTGAGCGGGTCATCCTGAAAAAGGACAACTTACCTGATAGCGTCGTCAGCACCATTCAGGCAGCCAGACGCCCTTCAACAACTCATATTTACGAGGCATCATGGAAGGCCTTCTGCAGCTGGAGTTCCGGCCACCACGTGGACCCCACCTCAGCAACAGTTCAGGACATTCTAAGCTTCCTACAGGCCGGGTTAGACAAAGGGCTGGCCCCAGCCACCCTAAGGCGTCAGACGGCAGCGTTATCAACCGTCATATCCTGTGCACCTTACCAAACTCTATCACACCACCCACGTATCAGGGGGTTCCTCCACAGGGCTACGAACCTGCACCCACCGACGGTGCACCGTTACCCAACCTGGGACCTGTCCCTAGTCTTACAGGACCTAACAGGCCCTCCCTTCGAACCTCTGGCTTCCGTCAACCTCAAACACTTGACCCTCAAGGTGACCTTTCTACTAGCAATCACCTCAGCGAGGCGAGTCTCAGAGTTAGCGGCTCTGTCCATCCGTAGGGACCTCTGCATCTTTAGAGAGTCCTTGGTGGTCCTCCGTCTAGACCCGACTTTCATCCCAAAAGTGAATTTCTGGTTCCACCGGGCACAGGAACTTACCCTGCCGGACTTCTGCCCGGCGCCAAAAGACCACAGGGAGAGAAGGTGGCACACCCTGGATGTCCATCGAGCGATCCGGACGTACATAAACAGGACGGCGCCCTTCCGACGCACTGAAGCGCTCCTGGTCTCGTTCAACCCGGCCTCCATGGGCCAGAAGATCTCGTCCCCCACGGTCAGCAGATGGATCAGAGCCTGCATTGCCTTGGCTTATGACGTAAGCTCCAAGCCGCTACCGCACAACATTCTTCCCCATTCCACTAGAAGTGCGGCCACATCCGCAGCCTGGGCTACACAGGCTTCAGTAGCGGATATCTGCAGAGTGGCAACTTGGTCCTCGTTGTCACCCTTCATCCGGCACTACAAGATAGACGCTTATGATTCAGCCGAGGCGGCATTCGGCCGCCGGGTACTTCAACGTGTTGTGACCGGAGAGGACTCTGCGGGCAGTCAGCCCCCCACCCTAGGGGTTTAAGCTTGGGTATATCCCATCCATGGATAGTGGGAGCAGCGCACAGGAAAATGGACGTTGTCTTACCTGAACGTCCCTTTTCGGGGCGCTGCGTACACTATCCATTCCCGCCCATATCTATGGGCTGCCTGCCCGACTGTAGAGGGCTGGTTTCCGTTATGCAGTTAACCACGTTGTTTTAGTTTAGTTAATAAAGTTATGTGTGTTACTACACCACTAGTTGTCGTTGAGCCTTTTTTACGCCACATCTTCGCTCAGACTGGGGATCATGGGACTGGGGGTGTGGCTAGACAAGGGGAAAAGGGGAAGTCCCTGGGAAAGGTCTTTTTGTTTTAAAAGAACACTCAGTTGTTTGCCAAAGGCTGAAGCATTAACTCCCATCCATGGATAGTGTACGCAGCGCCCCGAAAAGGGACGTTCAGGTAAGACAACATCCAATCCATGCCTCCTTCTCCTTGTCTGATCTCCCAGCGCCTGGGGAAAGCCGGGTGTTGAAGGCTGAAAGGCTGGAGGCCCTTTGAGAATCTGGCTCGTATCTCACAAAGCTTCCTTGGCCTTAGAGAGTCCCTTTAGCAGTTTCTGCTGGAAGACAAGGGGACCGTTGAGAGAATCCAACACTCAAGAGTGGATCCTTTGATGTGTATAAAGGCTGCTACTCCGACTGAAGCTCTTTCCACACTCCAGGCACTTATGAGGTTTTTCTCCTGAGTGGATCCCTTGATGTGTATAAAGGTTGCCCCTATGACTGAAGTTCGTTCCACACTCCAGGCACTTATGAGGTTTTTCTCCTGTAAGGTGTTGTTAGGTGTTTTGTGCCAGCCATGGCAGTCTCTTCAAAGGCCACCAGATGTGGGCAAAGAGACACCTTTGATCCCACTGGTGGGTCAAGGGGCTCCGGCCCCTGCAGCCCCATTGGGGAAAGTTAATGGCCCTCCGGCCCCCTCACACGCCTTACAGGGACCCCTGTAAGAACCCCTGCACAGGGGCTGCTCCTTTCCCTTTTTGCCCTTTTGCTTTTACCCTTTCGCCTTTTCCCTGCTCTTGTTCTAGTCTCCTATGGGACTGACCCATGGGCTCAATCCAGGCATGGATGCCTCCATGCCTGGGACCTTATTTTACTCCACTTTTACTTCTAAATAAAGACTTAATTTGATTGCATCCTTGCGTACTGACCTTTTCTTGGAAGCGCCCTCAATGAACCATCGTTCTTCGTGAGATCCCTCACAAAGTGGTAGCAGAGGATGGTTTGAGGCAACGCTTCCAAGCCAGCAGAAGCAAGATACCAGGAGGTTCCAGCAAGAACCCCCAAGAGATGGATGGCAGGACTTCCCCGGTCATGACCAGGAGTCTCCAAGCAAGGTTGGCAGCCCTGCATCCAGTCCCTGATGCGAGCTTCGATCCAGAGGAAGGTACAGATGATCTCTATGCCCCCAGAGGACCAGCGGAATGCAAGGGACCCCTTTGCATGCTTCCTTGCAGCTGCAAGCCACAGAGGAAGGCATGGAAGACCAACAGTCCACCCAGGACTGCCAGGACACCAGGGAGGAGTCCAGGGACCAGGCCACCCCCAGTGTGGACCAGCTCACTGGTGAGGAATGCAGAGAGCTGCTAAGAACGCTCCTAGCAACCCGGGGGACGCCAGGAGCCCAGCCACGTGGGATACCAGTGCAGGGGGCCTCTGGACACCAGGTAAGTCCTTCCCCAGTGCCTGCCCTGAGTCCTGCCAATGGTTCTCCTGCCAATGGTTCCTGCTAGTGAATTTCCTCTCATTCCAACACATAATTGTTGGAAAAAGGAAGCAGAAAAATCGGGCAATTTTGATAGGATCTAAGTTGGTTTCTTTCTGGATCTCTTTAACTGCTGGATCCCTCAACATTTGGAACTTGGCCAAAAGAGGGTCATGTGCCTTGGGGGTTCAGCATCATTAAGCTATGCGGTATTTTGTTTTGGCAGAAGTGGTTCAACGGAGATGGGATTTTGCTTTCTGTCCTGGACTGCTGTATGAGAAACGATGCCTGAAGTTCAAACTTTTGAGGAGAGAATTTCTCTCCCGCTGTCCTTAAACGTGGCACCATCCAATAATACTTTGGGGTCCTTGGGGATGTTTCAAAGTGGCCCTCTGGGATATCCAAGGGCAGGAAATTTCGGGGGGGACGAACCCATTTATTTAGGTATGACTTCTATTAAATTTGGAGAGGAGCCCAACTCCCAATAACTCTGGGTGGCTTATTGTATGGGGAATGGGGATTTTGCGGTATCCTTCCCCCAGGAGTGGGGAGGGAATGGGGATTGGCTAAATCCACATCAGATGGTTGGGAGGGGATTCTAACTTCTTTTATTCCTATTGTATTGCCTTAAGGACCCCAGATCCTGCTTTGCTTTCGCCCACCTATCACTTCTTTCTCAATAAAAGGATCCTTTTCAAATGCAAAATTTCACGAGTCTTTACTTCCTTGATTAAGGGGGAGAGGCCTGGCTTTACAGGTAGCCCAAGGGTGGGTGGGTGTGAAGAGAACTTGCAAATGTGCTGGCAGATAAGCAGGTGTGTTGCTTTGCCAGCCGGCTGCAAGAATAAGAAAAATGAGGGAGGCGGAGGGCCATATCGCAGGGCACACTGGCCCAAGCAGCAGCTGCAACAGGAGCCTCTCCAAAGAGGGTGTGTGGGAGGAAAATATATACACACAGTCTCAACTTCTGCATCAGGTTTCCAAGGGCTCAAAAAAGATTGCAAAATCCAAATATGAAGGGGGCAGTATCGGAGGGGATTTCCCCCTCTGCTGTAGTTTTCCAAAGGTCCTTCAGAAAGGAGGAGCAAAGAGAAAGGAGAAGCTGGATCCAGGGAGGGAGGGGCTGGTAAGGCAGCTAGAGGTGGGGAGGGGCCGGCTGACTCAACCCTGCTTACTGTCTCTGGGACGTATTTTGCAGTTATCGCTCATGAGTTTGATATATTGCCCCCAAACTGTACAGGTAGTACTAGATCTTTACAGGTAGTACTTGGCAAGAAATGGCAGTGTTGATTTTTATTTTACCCTGACATTAGACTCAAGTTCCTTCAAATGTTGCAAAGTCAGAAGATATAAATGATATAAAAGATATATACGTGGGCCCCGTCCCCCAAACTGGCCATCACCCCCCACCCCCCCAGTGGTGGGGCCAGCACCTCAGGCTCCCAGAACTGAATACCTTATTTCCATTGAGAGGAATGCATGACATTTATACAAGCGCACACTTTAATAAAAGCAGACAATAACATAGAAGCCAATAAAGACTCTACCAGCTGCTCCCAATGCAGCATCTTCCCGCTTGTCTGGAACTGTAGAAGGCCTCCTGAATGTCTCTGGAGATTCTCCGTCATCCAGGTCATGGTTGTCCCAAAGGTGCTTTTTCAAGAAGCAGCTGGACTTTCTGGTTTTCCTTTGAAGGTATTTCGCTTCTCATCCAAGAAGCTTCTTCATTTCTGACTGGAGATACTTGTACAATGAGCACAGGAGCCCCCAGGGCTGTGTGCTCTCGCCACTTCTCTCTCTACACCAAGGGCTGCATCTCAAAAGATCCCTCTGTTAAGTACTGAAGTTTGCAGATGACACAACAGTGACTGGTCTCATTCGAGACGACAATGGATCTGCATACAGTCTGGAGGTTGAACAACTAGCCTTGTGGTGCAACCACAATCTTGAACTAAATGCACTCAAAACCGTAAAAATGGTGGTAGATTTTAGGAGAAATCCTCCTATACTTCCACCCCTTACAATACTAGACAGTAGAGACTTCAGCCACGGCACACTTGCTCCAATTAGGCACTGAGTGGGATGACTATTTACAGGCAACTTATGAAGAGTATTAAGAGATTTCCTTTAATGAAAAGAAGGAATCCAGGACACAGAATCGGGTTTCATTTTATACTCCATGAAGTAGAAAAAGTACAAAATAAGAGTTGATTGCATTGAAGAAATCGGGGTCGATAAAAATAGATTTAAAAAGATAAAAATAAAAAATCGGATTTTAAAAAATTTAAATCAGATTTTTTTGGTCATTTTTTATCAAATTTATTTTAATAAAATGCTTTTGGGGTAAAAATCTAGCTAAAGATAATTTTCTATTCAAGATACATTAATAATGTAGTTTATTCATCTTGAAATGGAGCTTGCTTGTGTAGCATGAAGCTGTATATTCTGCAATATTTAAATTTCTGGTAAACTCATTCAATGAATCCAAGCTCTGCAAGCGGAGATAACACGGACTGCACTGATACATTCACACAATTCCACAGTAACCGTGGGATAAATCATAAAGCGCAGGAATATTCCTTTATCCCATTCTTTTGCAAATCTATGTAGACTACAAACTCTATGATTGTGGGAAGAGAAATGCACCTGTACCACCAGGCTCCCAGTGTGAGGAGAAAGGGCAAGCAATAAAAATGGAAGTGAAGCCTTCTAAGCAGCTTATAAATGTATTAAAGAGCACCTGTCATTTCAGATCCATCGGGGCAGCACCTGCTAGCGGGCATCCACTCACCTCCTGCCAGCCACGACCCTCACCGAGCTGTGTCCCTGCCGCATCACCAGCCATCCCTTGAAAGTGAACGGGACTGTGGGTGAGTCAACAGCGGGTCTGAGGAGGAGACACTGCGGGACAGAGATGAGGGTTGCTCTTTAAAAAGTATGATATAAAAAGTTGATTTAAATCAAGCCTTCTTAATAGTGATTTGTATCATCATTTAAATCGACATGATTTAAATCAATTCCAACCTGGAAGAAATCATCCAGCTCAGTTAGTTACATCAGAGACATGGACAGGAACATCCCATAATATTAAGGATAACCACTGAAATGAGCCTTGCATTAAAAGAACATTCACATGGGAAATGGCACCAGGACTCTCTCTTGTGAAAAGGTACAATTTCAGCCCGTTGTACAATCTAGCATGTACAATTGAAACAGTCCTTTATTATTCAGCCTGAGAAAGTCCCTTATTTGGCAGTTATTATTTACCCTTATTGTCTTCTTTACCCAATTGAAGTAAAGATAAATAATTCCTCTTATTGGAATTATAATTATTATCACGAATATCATTATTCTGTTGCTTTCTAGATACACTGAGGGCTGATGCACTTGAGACAAACATTTATTAATGTTTTTAAAGAGGGTACAGAAAGAAATGATACGTATATTCAGTGCAGTGGTGGGTTTCAAATTTTTTTACTACCGGTTCTGTGGGTGTGGCTTGGTGGGCATGGCATGGCACAGTGGGGTGTGGCTTGATAGGCATGGCAGGGGAAGGATACTACAAAATCCCCATTTATTCCCTTATCAGTTTGGACTCGGGAGGCAGAGAATAGATGGGGGCGGGGCCAGTCAGAGGTGGTATTTACCGGTTCTCCAAACTACTCAAAAATTCCGCTACGGGTTCTCCAGAACTGGTCAGAACCTGCTGCAACCCACCTCTGATTCAGTGTCAGTAAACAAATGATCAAATGTTAAATACACTGATTGCTTATGAAGTTTGAACAACAGAAAACCTTGATTCTAGATAACATCCCACAAGAGACAAATTCATGGGTTGCATTAGTCCAGAGGAGCCAAAGTATCCAGTGCAGGATACTAATCTACATATAAGCGAAAACCACTCACGCATTAATCACGAAATCTCCAGAACCGTAAAACCTACAAGCTTGAAATTTGCCACCTATGTTCCTCTTGGATTCTAGGTGCTCACTAAGAAAGGATTTTTTGAAACGACCATCAGAGCATTAGTATTTCCTATATTATTATAACACGCTCTGATGCTAATTAGTTAGACGTTCAACTCCCCCTCCCAACTTGAAAATAACTCTGGAGGGAATGGGATAGCATAGGACAGGCTTCTGTGGGGAAAGCCTCATGGAGAGAAGCGGCTAGAAAGCCTGAGGGAGAGAAGGGGATAGGAAGGAGGGGATCTATGGGGCCAGCCTGAGGGAGAAAAGGGATAGGAGCAGATCTATGGGAAGGCCTGAGGGAGAGAAGGGGATAGGAAGGAGCAGATCTATGGGGAAGCCTGAGGGAGAAAAGGGGATAGGAAGGAGGGGATCTATGGGGAAGCCTGAGGGAGAAAAGGGGATAGGAAGGAGGGGATCTATGGGGAAGCCTGAAGGAGAGAAGGGGAGAGGAGATGACAGGAGAGGCTTCTGGGGGGCCAGCCTGAGGGAGAAAAGGGATAGGAGCAGATCTATGGGAAGGCCTGAGGGAGAGAAGGGGATAGGAAGGAGGGGATCTATGGGGCCAGCCTGAGGGAGAAAAGGGGATAGGAGGAGATCTATGGGGAGGCCTGAGGGAGTAAAGGGGATAGGAAGGAGGGGATCTATGGGGAAGCCTGAGGGAGAGAAGGGGAGAGGAGATGACAGGAGAGGCTTCTGGGGGGCCAGCCTGAGGGAGAGAAGGGGAAAGCCTAGTAATGGGGGACTCTCGCTATCCTGACAACTGGGGAATACCTAGTCTCTGCAGCTAGTGGGAGATCAAAGAGGTCCCCAATAGGTCTGATTCATTTGAAAAATTCTTATAGCTGCCCATCTTTCAGTCAACTCAGTGCAGCTCCCAAAAACCGTTTTAAAAACAAAGAAAAACCTGGGGCCAATCCATGCCACCTTCTCCTTGTCTCATCTCCCAGCACCTGGGGAAGAGCCAGGTGTTTAAGGCTAAAAGAGTGGAGGCTTTTTAAGAATATGGCTCATATCTCACATAGCTTCCTTGGCGTTAGAGAGTCCCTTGTAGGGGTTTCTGCTGGAAGACAAGGGGACCATTCAGGGAATCCAACTGAGAGCTTCAGATGCTTGGGGATGGTCTTAATAGGTCCCCACATTTGGGAAATCCACATAGATTATATCAAACAATGGCAGGGAGAAGCTCCTTCCCACCCGCAACAATGAAGGCCAAATGAGCCCTAGATTCAGCCACAGCACACTTGCTCCAATTAGGATCTGAGTGGGATGAGCATTCAAAGGCAATTTATTAAGAGTATTGTAGCAAAGAGATTTCCCTCAATGAAAAGAAGGAATCCAGGACACAGAATCAGGTTTCATTTTATACTCCAAACAGTAGAAAAAGTACAAAACAACAGTTGATTGCTTAGAAGAAATCAGTGGATAGAAATCAATTTAATTTAAAAAAAAAATAGATTTTTTTTTATTGAAATCGGGTTTTTTATTTTTAGCAAATTCATTTCAATAAAATGCTTTTGATGTAAAAATCTATCTAAAGATCGTTCTATATTTAAGATGTATTAACAATTTAGTTTATTCAGCATGAAATGGAGCTTAGTTATGAAGCATGAAGGGGTATTTTCTGCAATATTTAAATTTCTGGGAAACTCATTCAATGAATCCAAGCTCTGCAAGCTGAGATAACATGCACTGCACTGATACATTCACACAATTTCACAGTAACCATGGGCCTTTTTGCTAGTGATTTACATAATAAATTAAATCGTGATTTAAAACAACGTGATTTAAATCAAATCCACCCTGGAAGAAATCACCTTGCTCAGTTACAGTTACATCAGAGACATGGAAATTAACATCCCATATTACAATAATGAGCCTTGCATTAAAAGAACGTCCAGATGGGAAATGGCATCATGAATCAGGAAAGTCTGTTGTGAAAAAGTACAATTTCAGCCAGTTGAAACATCTCATATGTACAATTGAAAAAGCCCTTTATTATTCAGCCTGGGAAAGTCCCTTATTTGGCAGTTATTATTTACCCTTCTTAATATCTTCTTTACTCCGCCCTCATATTGGAATTATTATAATTATCATGAATATCATTATTCTGTTGCTTTGTATGTACACTGAGAGCTTAAGACAAATTCCTAGTGTGCCTATTCACACTTGGCCAGATTTAATGCGCAATTCAATTCAATTCCTGAGATACACTCTGGGACCGAAGGTTTTTCACACTCATGTTTATAATTTTTCTCCCGCGTGAATCGATGGAGGCCCCTACACTGAGTATAGCTCTTTCCACACTCCAGGCATTAATGTGGTTTTTCTCCGGAATGGATTTTTTGATGGAGTGAAAGTTTTCCTCTCTGACCGAAGCTTTTTCCACACTCCAGACATTTATATGGTTTCTCCCATGAGTGGATTTTTTGATGTCTTTTAAGGTGTCCTCTCCGACTGAAACACTTTCCACATTCGAGGCATTTATGTGGTTTTTCTCCTGTGTGGACTCTTTGATGTCGACGGAGGTGTCCACCCTCAGTAAAGCTCTTTCCACACTCCAGGCATTTGTAGGGTTTTTCTCCTGTGTGGATTCTTTGATGGGTGTCAAGACTTCCCCTTTGACTGAAGCTCTTTCCACACTCCAGGCATATATTTGGCTTGTGGATTCTTAGATGTTTTTCAAGGATTTGAATTGTTTTGAAGGATTTTTCACATTCCCCACATTCAAACTCTTCTTGTAAATGGACTCTTTGATGTCTATAAAGATGTCCCCTCTGACTGAAGCTCTTTCCACACTCCAGGCATTTGTGAGGTTTTTCTACCGAGTGGATTATTAGATGCCTTTGAAGATGGTCGTTTCTTTTGAAGGATTTTTTACATTTTGGGCATTCATACTTTTTTTCTTCTGAATGGATTCTTTCATGTATATCGAAGTTACTCCAATGATGGAAGCTCTTTCCACACTCCAGGCATTTAAATGGTTTCTCTAATGAATGGATTCTTACATGTTTTTCAAGGATTTGAATTGTTTTGAAGGATTTTTCACATTGCCAGCATTGGTACTGGTTTTCTAAATGGAGTCTTTGATGTGAATGGAGATTTTCCCTTTGACGGAAGCTCTTTCCACACTCCAGGCATTTATGAGGTTTTTTTCCTGAGTGGATGCTAAGATGCCTTTGGAGATGATGATTTCTTTTGAAGGATTTTCCACATTCTGGGCATGGATGTTCCTTTGCTTCCTCCCGGATCCTTCGGGGCTTTGGGGGTCTTCCGAAGGAGCCTCCGCCCTCCAGACCCATCTCGGGGTCTCCGCCCATTTCCTCCTCCCCGCATCGCCCTCCAGGCAGCCACCTTTCCCGGGCTCCTCCTGGGCTCATCCCTCCTGCAGCCCCGGAGCCCCCCCGGCCTTTCCCCGCTGTCTCCCGGGGAAGCCGTGCCGGGACCGGTCAGGGCTGCTCCGCGGGGCCCGCTCTCCTCCTCCTCCTCCTCCTGGGCAGCGCCTCTTTCCTGCATCCGCTGCCATCCTCCGTCCTCCTGCAGGGGAGAAAGAGAAGAGGGTCACGGCTGCCTCCCCTTCCCCGCAGGGGACGCCCAGGCCCAAGCCCCCGCCTCCCACGGGCCTCCCGGGCATTCTCCAGGCGGACACGGCCCCCTCCCAGCCTCCCGTCTCCCTCCCCGCCCGCCCCCAGACTAGGCCTCGGGCTCCCAGCCCTCCGGAGAGACCCTCCCGGACTTCAACTCCCAGCATCCCCTGCGCCCAACCTGCATCAAACCGCCTCCTCTGTCGCCGATTCTGGCAGCTCAGTCGTTGCCCGGTTTAGTTCCGGAAGTGGAGACTTCATGCCCTTTTCTCCACTAGTTCCACCTCTTCCTTTGGAGGATCCACCCCATGGAGTCCTCCTGCCAATCGCCGCCCTCCCCAGAGCGACCAATGGACGTCCGTGTTCATTCAATAACCCAGATGGTGACTGCGCAGTGCCGAGGACATGGAAGGGGGGCGGGGCTCCGCTTTAACTTTGGGGTCCGATCTCCCCCTCCCAGCCGCTCTGTATTGAGGCAGGCGGAGATCAGAGGCTCTTCTGGGGCTGCGACCTTATAGCAGTCTATGAAGGGGATCCAGTGATTAAGGCACCGGGTTGAAAGCAAGAGAGCAGAGTTCAAGTTTGAATAAGCCCCCCTTTCTGTCTAGCCCACCTCACAGGGTTGTTGTTGGGAGAAAAGAGGAGGAAGGTGTCATCATTGGGAGAAGACCTTGTCTTCTTGCAGGCTTTCTCCTTTGTTTTGTTGCATATGTTCTGTCATGATAAATGCCTAACTACTATGTCTCCCTGATCACCCGGACCTTCAAGGGTTAACTAACCACATATCCCATAATCCTTATAACCACTCCTTACCTCTTAACCCCTCCTCCTGGGTACAAAAGGTCCAACCGCATTATTATTATTATTATTATTTATTAGATTTCTATACCGCCCTACTCCCGAAGGACTCAGGGCGGTGCACAGCCAAACAATAAAAACACATACAATACAAAATTTAAAAAATAGAATAAAATCAAATTAAATAATTTTGGCCCCGACAAATTTAAAACCCCAAACTTTTAAAACCAATTTAAAATTGAATATATAAATACTAAAAAATATTTAAAATTTTAAAAATCTTTTATAAAAGAGGGGGAAAATTAGGCCAGGCCGGCCTGGTGAAATAGTAAGGTCTTTAAGGCGCGGCGGAAGGTGCGCAGATCCGGGATCCTCCGTATCTCTGGGGGGAGCTCGTTCCAGATAGTAGGTGCCCCCACAGAGAAGGCTCTCCCCCTGGGGGCCGCCAGTCGGCATTGTTTGGCTGACGGCACCCGGAGGAGCCCCTCTCTATGGGAGCGTACCGGCCGGTGGGAGGCTATTGGTGGTAGTAGGCGGTCCCGCAAGTACCCGGGTCCTAAGCCATGGAGCGCTTTAAAGGTGGTAACCAAAACCTTGAAGCGCACCCGGAAGACCACCGGGAGCCAGTGCAGCTCGCGCAGGAGAGGTGTTACATGGGAACGCCATGTCGCTCCCATTACCACCCGCGCGGCCGCACTCTGCGCCAGTTGGAGCCTCCGGGTGCTCCTCAAGGGGAGCCCCATGTAGAGAGCGTTGCAATAGTCCAGGCGGGAGGTGACAAGGGCATGAGTGACCGTGCGTAAAGAGTCCCGATCCAGAAAGGGACGCAACTGGCGAATCAGGCGAACCTGATGAAAAATCCTCCCGGTCACGGCCGTCAAGTGCTCTTCTAAAGACAGCCGTGAGTCCAGGAGGACGCCCAAGTTGCGAGCCCTCTCCGTGGGGGCCAATGATTCGCCCCCAATAGTCAGTGATGGCGTCAACTGACTATATCGGGACGTCGGAAACCACAGCCACTCAGTCTTGGATGGGTTGAGCCTGAGCCTGTTCCTCCCCATCCAGATCCGTACGGCCTCCAGGCACCGGGACATCACTTCAAGGGCATCGTTGGGGTGATCCGGGGTGGAGATGTACAGCTGGGTGTCGTCAGCGTACTGATGGTACTCCACCCCGAAACCACGGATGATCTCGCCCAGCGGCTTCACATAAATGTTGAACAGGAGAGGCGAGAGGACCGACCCTTGCGGCACCCCACATATGAGGGGCCTCGGGGTCGACCTCTGTCCCCCTGTCAACACAGACTGCGACCGGTCAGAGAGAAAGGAGGAGAACCACCGCAACACAGTGCCTCCCACCCCCAACTCTTCCAACCGGTGCAGCATGATACCATGGTCGATGGTATCAAAAGCCGCTGAGAGATCTAACAGGACCAGGACAGAGGAGCACCCCCTGTCCCGAGCCCTCCAGAGATCATCAACCAACGCGACCAATGCCGTTTCCGAGCTGTACCCGGGCCTGAAGCCCGACTGGAACGGATCCAGATACGTCGTTTCATCCAGGTGCTGGGGGAGCTGTTGCGCGACCACACTCTCAACAACCTTCGCAACAAAGCGAAGATTGGAGACCGGACGATAATTTACCAACATTGCCGGGTCCAGGGAAGGCTTCTTGAGGAGAGGCCTCACCACCGCCTCTTTCAAGGCGGCGGGAAAGTCACCCTCACTCAGCGAAGCGTTTATAATCCCCTGGAGCCAGCCTCGTGTCACTTCCCGGGAAGCCAGTACTAACCAGGAAGGACACGGGTCCAATAAACAAGTGGTCGCGTTCAGTCTACCCAGAATCCTGTCCACGTCCTCAGGGGTCACAGGATCAAACTCATCCCAGATAACATTCTCAAGACCTGCCCCTGTCTCTCCCCCTGAGACTACCCAGTCGGAGTCCAAATCTTCCCGAATCTGAGTGATTTTGTCATACAGATACTGAACAAAATCCTCGGCTCTACCCTCCAAGGGGTCCTCCCGCGCTTCCTGGTGGAGCAGGGAGCGGGTCACCCTAAAGAGGGCGGCCGGGCGATTATCTGATGACGCAATAAGAGCAGCAAAATAACTACATTTCGCTGCTTTTATCGCCACTAAGTAATTCCTAATGTGGGATCTTACTAGTGTCCGGTCAGATTCAAGAAGACTGGCCCTCCAACTACTCTCTAGGCGTCTTTTCCGGCGCTTCAACTCCCTCAGCTCCTCGGTAAACCAAGGAGCCAATTGAGATCGGCGCCGGGTCAGAGGCCGCGAAGGCACGACCCGATCCAGAGCACCAGCAGCCGCCCTATCCCAGGCGGCCACCAGGTCTCCAGTCGAGGCGTGTGCCAGAACCTCAGGAAATGGCCCAAGCTCCGTCTGGAATCTGTCAGGTTCCATCAGGCGCCTGGGGCGGAACCATCTGACCGGCTCCGCCTCCCTGCGGCGGGGTGCAGCGGTTCGAAAGTCGAGACGAAGGAGAGAGTGATCTGACCATGACAAGGGTTCAGTAACTATATCCCCTATATCAAGATCCCTCAACCACTGTCCAGAGACAAAAACCAGATCCAGCGTGTTTCCCCCTGTGTGGGTAGGGCCATGAATTAACTGGGTCAGGTCCATAGCTGTCATGGAAGCCATGAACTCCCGAGCCATCTCTGACGTCTCACCCACGGACGGCAGGTTGAAATCCCCCATAACCATAAGCTTAGGGGTATCAACCGCCACCGTGGCGATGACGTTGAGTAGCTCGGGCAGGGCTGTTGCCACGTGGCAGGGAGCCAGGTACGTGATCAGCAAACCCATCTGAACCCCATGACCCCATTTCACAAAAAGGGATTCACAGCCGGCCGTCTGAGGAACAGTGGCCTCCCTCGGTCTCAGACCTTCTTTAATGATAACTGCTACCCCCCCACCCCTCCCCTGTGACCTCGGCTGATGGAATGCTTGGAAACCTGGCGGGCACATTTCAACGAGGGGAACCCCCCCCTCCTGGCCCAACCAGGTCTCCGTAATACCTGCCAGGTCCGCACCCCCCTCCTGAACAAGATCACAGATGAGGGGGGCTTTATTTACTACGGACCTGGCATTGCACAGCATCAGCCGAAGGCCTGGGTCCTGAGGGTCTATGCAACCTGAGGAGCGAGTAGAGCCTTGGGGGCCGGAGCACGCCACCGCTCGTAGACAGCGAGTGCGCACTCCCCTAACACGATATGGCCCCCTGCTCCCGCCATATCTACCCCTCCCACCTACAGTACTGATGTTCAAAAAACTATCCGGACAAGCTCTAACCCCCCCTCGATCCCGGGTCCTCCATCCCCCACACCACGCTTCACTGCCAGACCCGACCCTCCCCCTTGTGGGTTATCCCCCATACCCACAGCCCGAATTCCAATCTGACCCTCCCCCTCCCTAGGACCCCTTAAAAATTTGACTAAAAATTTTGTTAAAAAACCCCTCAATCCCCTCGTTTTCACATGCCACCTCTCTGGGTCCCAAAACCCTTCCTTGAGGTGGGCCCTCGATAGTGAGGAGGGCCACATCTGCGAGAAGGGGGAATCTCGCAGCGCAAGAAGATCTGCAGTCGTATACATCTCCAAAATGCAGCGATGGAGGCCCAAAGCTCAGACAGGGGACTTCACAAAAGATGTAACACAGCCAATTGTTCATCGATGTGCTGTTGGTGTCTCAACTGTCCTCCCACAACAGCAGGAGGGTCCTAAATTATCTCCTCCAATGGGGGCGACCTCCGGCCCGCCCTCTCACAGCGGAACCCCACGGGGCCGTAGATTGAAAAAGTTCTCCCACAGACAAGAGCCATGATGTAATAGAGGACCCCTCAACAGTTGCATCAGTTTGGCTGACCATGGTCGGAAGAAAGATTTATCAGTCTATCAGTCAGTCTATGAGTCACGCCAGGGGTGAAGATGGAAAATCCTTGGCAAAGTCTTATACTCAAGATCATATTCGAGTAAGTCCCGATGAAAAAGGGAAAGAAGGGAAGGGGAAGAAGGAAGAGGGGAAGAAAATGGGGGGGGAGAGAGAGGATTCCCTCAATTAGGGCGAATAATAAGCCCATTTAGGCAGACACAGTACCTGGGAGGGGGAGGAGAAAAGGGCTGGTATCTATGTGACGGAAAACTCCTCCGTCGCCCCCCAGCCCTACATTCCTCAGATAGTTCAGTTCTTCCGGGATAACAAATCCAAACCCCAGCCTCCATTGGATGTCACAGGGGGCCTCCAGGTCCTCTACAGCTGCCAAGATATCCCGGGAGGGGGTCTTTCTTCTCCAGTCCGTTATGCTCCTCTCAGTTTTCACCCTCTAGCAAGGCCCCTTCTCCGGCAATAGGGCCTGAGAACAGCTCCAGTACTTCCATGGGGTGTGCCATGGCCCAGTTTAATGTTGGGGCCGGCCTCACCACCCCCGCTGATATCCACGCCACCATTCCCAGTTTCCAGGGGCCGCTGAGGAAGTTCCTGAGTGGGGCAGATGAAATTTCAACAGGCTGCCACCACTCGCTGCCCCACAGCCATACTTCCCCTTTCACCTTGCTGCTATCGCTGCCCACAAACAAACCACCATAGCACCACTTTCGGCGGCGTTGGAGCAGCGCAGCCAACTTCTTCGCCGGCGCCTCTAGGCATGTCCAGGGGCGAGGGAGATCTCAAAAACCCTCGCCCCCTCTGCTGACTGACCCCCCCGCCGCCAGCAAGCCACATCTCCATATCTCCGTTCTCCGCTCTCTGCTCTCTGCTCGGCTCGGCTCCACTCTCCCTTCTCCTTCTCCTTCCCAGCAGCGCCGCCGATCTCCACTCCCCACTCGGCTCGGCTCTCGGCGGCGTCGGCGGAGTCGGAGCAGCGCGGCCACATTCTCCCTCGCCGCCTCCGACTCCGGGGGCGTCCAGGGGCGAGGAAGATCGCAAAACCCTCGCCCCGAAGCCATCCGACCGAATCAGGGGTCGCTGATGGTCGAGCTCCCCTGCAGCACCCCCTCGAGCTCCAGAAAGTCCTCCATCCAGCCGCAGCACCTCACCTCACGACTGCCATCTTGCGCATGCTTACATGTTACCATGGTCCACAATTCATTCCAGATGTATACCTGAAAGAGAAAGGTACAAGGTCAGTGACCTCCAGTACCAATAGATCAACAATAAAGCTACAGAAAAGAATTGGAGTCTGTCTCTGAGTTATTGGGCTAGATCCAGCTTATGACAAAATGGTAGCAGAGGTCGGTTGCCCATAACTCCAGACAATGACTGAACCCAACACCTACCCTGAAGAAGCAAACAGAGCACAGACCAGAGCTCTTACCAAGAAGATGGCTGAGAAGCTTGCAACCAAAGCCACAGCCATGGAGGAGACAGAAGCTGGAAGCGAGCAGGACTCCAGCCTGGACTCACAATCAGATGAAGAGGGGCCATCCAAGGAGATCACCGCCCCGGAAGAAGAAACAGCACAGATAATGAATAAATTCAAACTCTCCATCCTGAAACTGATGGAGGCAAGCAGCGACAAAGAAAACCTCATCGCGGACCTTCAAAGCCTCTTCGAGCAACAAGAAGCAGCGATTGAGGCCCCAAAGACCACCGAGAAAGAAAAACCAGCAAAAAAGGGTAAGCCACCCCAACCTGATGATCCTGAGCCGGCAGAACCCATTTCCGTGCCCCCCTCCCGGCGGCCATCTTGGGACGAGCACCAGCCAATGGGAAGCCAGGATTTGAATCCCTTGGCGCGAAAATGCCCGAACCCCGAAACAGACGAGGGGGACTCAGAAAGCGACTACGAAGAGCCCAGCTCTGAAAGCGACCACGAAGAGACCACAATAATAAAAAGAAAAACGCCTACCGATCTCGAATTGCAAAAGGCAATCGAGACCATCACCGCTGCCCTAGGCTCCGCTTTCGAGCCTCCCGCGGCACTCAATAAACCAAAGAAAAATCCAGGAAAGCACAAGAAGGCCAGGACAACCAACAAAAACCAGGCAACCGAGTCACAATCAACTAAAAACACCGCACACACCAACAACCGGCACAGAAGACCGCCCACCTGCAGGAAGAATCAACCGCAGGACTCGAACTCGCCACCCACTACACCAACAGCGCAAGGCCCGAGGGAGAAGAGGAGAACCGGCTACTCACCCACGCCACGACATCCATCAGGCCAGTCCACGCGACCAGGGACCAGCGACCACGAGGGAGGATCCGCCACCGCCGCTGCCATTACCGCCGAGCCGCTGAGTGCAGGGAATCCTCAACCTACGACCTCCGCTGCTGCCACGCCGCCGACCCGCGAAAGTCCTCGACTTGCGACCGCGTCGCCTCCTCACCTTCTGCCCTTCTTCGCCGGGGATCCGGCCATCCAGCAGTGGTGTCCAGCCTCAGGGGGAATCTTCGGACCCACCGGGGGTGGGTCCAGCCTCCCACCGACAGGCCTAGGCCTAGGCCTGGGAGCTCCAGCAACAGGAACCTCACCCGATGGACTCCAACGCGGAATGAGCTTCGCGCATGCCCAGTACCTGCCTGTAACAAGAGAAGCAAGTTACATAGATCCAAGCAAGTACAGAATGGCCACAGACATCCCAAAGCCTTATTGTGAGTTTAATCACATTTTGGACCATGGACAGCTCCCCCCAGTAAGTAACCTTACTAATATTTCTGGGGCAAATTATACCAATTTGCCAAAATTGCAGTTAGATGGGGGTAATATTATAGAATGGAGCCAGCAATTAAGAGTTGCTCTCATGAGAGAGAATGCACTGTTCCTAGCTAACAGACCTCCCCAAAAGCCCTGGTCACTGGAAATTGACTGCATTCATCACAGGGCATTTTGTATCATGTTAACCTCCATTCCATCTGCTATGTATCCATCTATTGAGGACAATCTAACTGTTTATGATATTATGCAAAAACTATGTAACCTATTTTATAGCCAAAGCAGAGCCACTACCACTAGACTATCTAGGGAGTTCCACTCCACCAAGCATAAGGCAGGGGTCCCCATGAGTGAGCACATCTTAAAAATGAATGCTGCAAGGGCAGAACTCATGCAGAGGGGGGAAATCATCACTGAAGAGAGCATGATAAGCATAATCATAAACTCTCTTGATAGCAGCTGGGACATCTTCATGACCCAACTAAATAGCCTCAACTTGCAATACCTCACACTAGGCGCACTGACCAGTCAGCTCGTTGCAGAGGACACTCTGAGGAGGGAACGCCAACTAGCCAAAGGGGACCCTAGACCCACAAAAAGAGTGGATTTCCAGGATAGGCCCAGGGATACCTCAGAATGTTATTCTTGTGGATCAAGGAACCACTTAAAGAAGGATTGCCCCAGGAACCATAGGGATAGGGGACAGCACGACAGTAGAGGGGGAAGGTCACCCGAACGCAGGCACCCAAAGGAAAGAGGGCGAGGGTGGTCACCCAACCCCAGGAAACACCACGAGCGCAGAGACCACTCCAGGGACAGTAACTCTGGCTCCATGTATGGGATCAGGCACGATGACCCAAATGACAAACATAAGGCAGAGAGAAACACATGGCTCCTGGATTCAGGGGCCACAAGTCACACTACTTGTAACCCAGAGCTGCTAGACTCACTCACAGAAATAGACTCAGAAATAAAGGTGGCAAACCAAAGCAAGGTCAAAGTAGTGGGGAAAGGAAACGTACACATCACACAGGTAGGGGACCTAAAAGGAGTACTGTACGTACCAGAAATTCCCCACAACGTGCTAGCCATCACAAAGCTGACACGAGACACAAATATAGAAATAAAATTTAAAGATGGAAAGGCACACTTGATCAAGCAAGGGAAAGAGATAGGAAAGGTAACCATACACGAGGGGCTTCCCTACTTCACACCCAACGCAAGGGAGGAAGAAGGCATTGATGCCAGCACAAACCACAAGGTAGATAAGTATCCAGAAACAGAGGGGGTGCAGCAGGAGGCAGGATGTAGCCATGAGAAGACAAACAAGTCTGTATCTATCGGCAAGCCATTGCATGATAACTGCGCCCACCTCCTCCACAGGAGACTGGGACACATAAGCTTCCCCATTGTAAAGAAAATGACGGAATGTACTGAAGGTCTCAAAGTAAAGAACTGCGAAAACTACTTAGAGTGTTCAGTTTGTAAGCGTTCCAAGATCAAGGTTAAGGCCATTCCCAGGGGATCCAAACGAACCACGGAATACCCCTTCCAATTGGTGCATATGGACTTGGTAGGGCCAATGAAACCCTCTGTAGGACATAGGAAGCGATTCTTCCTCACGATTGTGGATGACTACACCAGATACGGGTATGTCTACTCCCTCAGACACAAAAACAAAGTGTTCCAAAGGTTTAAGGAATTCCACAGAAGAGTAAATATGCAACATAACATGAGAATAAGGCAGATAATGACTGATAGGGGCTCAGAATTCATGGCCAAAGAATTCACAAGGTGGCTGAGGGAGCAGGGCATAGCGCATTACACCTCTTCACCTTTCTCCCCCTTTCAAAATGGAGTCTCAGAGAGAAAAAACGGGATGTTGCAAACCATGATGAGATGCGCCCTGGAGGATGCTGGGATGGGGCAGCATTTCTGGTCAGAGGCATTACACTACGCTAATTACACCCTGAATAGACTGTGGTCAAGCTCTATCAATAAGACACCATACGAGATGCTATACAACAGAAAGCCCAACATTGCACACTTGCACATATTCGGCGCCCCAGCTGATGTCCACATTCCCAGACAGCTAAGAAGAAAAGGGGAGAAATTATCAAAAAGGTTAAGGTTCGTGGGTTACGAACCGGGCACAAAGGGCTACAGATTTGTCGACAACAATAACCGTTTTGTGGTTTCCAGATCAGCCAGTTTCCACGAAAACGCAAACTGGTCGAGGGTACACTCCAATGACATCCCAGCCAATAGGGTCACGTTCGAGCATGGCCAAGAGGAAAGGGAGGTCAGAGAGGTCACAGGGCACAAAGCCAACCACCGCAAGGCAAGCGTCAAAGGTTGGAAAGAAGGGCACCCTTCACTGAAGATAGATGACCTGACGGACAAAGAGGCAGACATCATGCAGGAAACCGAGCCAACCCCCAGCAGGCCAATCAGAGAAACCAGAAACAAGCTACCAAAGAAGTTAGAGGACTACGTTATGACCATCCACAACACCCATTTCACGCCCAGCTCATATGAAGACATCCTCGGGCTCCCCCGGGAGGAGAAAGAAAAATGGATACTTGCCATGGAGAAGGAGATGGAAAGCCTAAGGAACCTCCAGGTATACTCACCTGCCCAAGTTCCAGAGGACAAAAAACCAATAGGAACCAAATGGGTGTTCAGGGTTAAGACATTAGAGGACAACAAGGCCCTATACAAGGCAAGACTAGTCGCGCAGGGTTTCGCCCAAAGATACCCCGAAGACTATACGGACACCTACTCGCCAACCGTCAGGGCGGAGAACGTCAAAAGCGCCCTGGTGGTGGCCACCATCCTGGGCTTGGAGGTCTTCCAATTCGACGTACAAACAGCGTACTTGCACGCCGAGCTGGATAAAGAAATATACGTCAAAGCGCCGCCTGGGTACAACAAAGGCGAGAACCAAACCTGGCTGCTGAATAAAAGCCTGTATGGGCTCAAGCAGTCGGGCAAAAGGTGGTATGACTGCTTGGCCAAGGCCCTCAGATCCATGGGCTTCGAGGCCACCTCAGCTGACAAATGCTTCTTTACGAGGAGAGAAAACAACACATTCGAAGGTGTGCTCGTTTACGTGGACGACATCTTGTACATCAGCAAACACAAGAACAGGTGTGACAAGTTCGCCACTGACCTGGGTAGCCACTTCTCCTTAAAGTCACTTGGAAAGATTGACAGATACCTAGGGGTCCAAGTGATAAAAACCAATAAGGGCTTCCGCCTCTCCCAGAGAGAAAAGATCATCGAGCTGCTGTCCAAATGCAACATGTCCGAAGCAAAACCCAGCGAGACCCCCATGCAACCCGAGTTCCTGAAGACCATGTATGAGGAATCTGAACCTTTCACAGACAACGAACTGTATAGATCAACGATAGGGTCACTGCTGTACATATCCAACTGGACCAGGCCCGACATCGCCTTGGCCGTCAACCTGCTGTCCAGACATGTAAGCAAGCCTACGGTAACACACTGGAACGCCATCAAAAGACTACTTAGATACTTAAAATTTAGTGCGGATGCCCTACTCTGCCTAGAACCAGAAACATCCGAGGAACCAAAGCTAACCTGCTATGCTGACGCTGACTGGGCTGGGGACGTAGAGTGCAGAAAAAGCACCTCAGGCTACGTGCTACTACTCAACAATTGCCCCATCCACTGGTACACTGGAAAGCAAAAACTGGTGGCCACATCAACTACGGAAGCAGAATTTGTTTGCCTATCAAAGGCCGCAAACAATTTAGTATGGTTCGATGACCTGCTCTGCGACATCTGGGCTGAACCCTCATATCCAATAGTTATCCACGAAGACAACAAGGCAGCGATAGAGATCTCTAGGGCCGATGCCATAGGTCAGCGTTCTAGGCACATTGACATTAAATACAAACACGTCAGGCAGTTTTCAGAGATAGGTTTCATTAGGGCAGTGCACTGTGACACAGAGGAGCAAACAGCAGATATTCTCACTAAACCCCTACCACATAAACAACATGCTTACCTCATGTCAAAAATGCGTGTTTGCTTGTAATTCATGCCTGTACCAGTGTATTCTCTGTATGTATGCAAACACCGCCTCAGGTACCCAGTTAGGCATTTAGAGGGGTTTTTGTCATGATAAATGCCTAACTACTATGTCTCCCTGATCACCCGGACCTTCAAGGGTTAACTAACCACATATCCCATAATCCTTATAACCACTCCTTACCTCTTAACCCCTCCTCCTGGGTACAAAAGGTCCAACCACATGGTCCACAATTCATTCCAGATGTATACCTGAAAGAGAAAGGTACAAGGTCAGTGACCTCCAGTACCAATAGATCAACAATAAAGCTACAGAAAAGAATTGGAGTCTGTCTCTGAGTTATTGGGCTAGATCCAGCTTATGACATGTTCTCCACCTTATTTGTAAAAATAATAAAGGCAGGATCCCAATAAATACATAAACTCACTATGTCTGATGTTTTTAAATAGCAACTACATGGCCTCTATTTGATGCAGGAAAATTCTTGATCCTGGATGTAAGAATTTGGAATTCATGCACAAAAGGAGACCATCTCCAGTTAGAGAGGAGCTAAGGAGGAGAACCTCCTGCCAATGGTTCCTGCTGGTGAATTTCCTCATAGAAGTCAATAGCTCATTGTTGGGAAAAAGGAAACGGGAACTCATGCAATTTTGACAGGATCCAAGTTGGTTTCTTCCTGGGTCTCTCTAACTGCTTTATCCCTCAACATTTGGAACTTGGCCAAAAGAGGCTCATGTGCCTTGGGGGCCATGTCTGCACTTAAGCAGAAATAATGGGGGGAGCTCACCTGGGATGATGGAACAAAACACAAAACAGCACGGCAACACAAAGGGAATGTGATGGGAAGTTGACCTGGAGCTACATTAATGTATAAATGCTTCGTTGGGTGAGGGTGTCTTTCCCGCCGCCTTGAAAGAGGCGGTGGTAAGGCCTCTCCTCAAGAAGCCTTCCCTGGACCCGGCAGTATTGGCTAATTATCGTCCAGTCTCCAACCTTTGCTTCGTTGAGAAGGTTGTTGAGAGTGTGGTTGCGCGACAGCTACCCCAGTACCTGGAGGAAGCGTCGTATCTAGATCCGTTCCAGTCGGGCTTCAGGCCTGGGTACAGCACGGAAACGGCATTGGTCGCGTTGGTTGATGATCTCTGGAGGGCTCGGGACAGGGGTTGTTCCTCTGTCCTGGTCCTGTTAGACCTCTCAGCGGCTTTTGATACCATCGACCATGGTATCATGCTGCACCGGCTGGAAGGGTTGGGGGTGGGAGGCACCGTTTTACGGTGGTTCTCCTCCTTTCTCTCTGACCGGTCGCAGTCTGTGTTGACAGGGGGGCAGAGATCGACCCCGAGGCCCCTTATATGTGGGGTGCCGCAGGGATCGGTTCTCTCGCCCCTTCTGTTCAACATTTATGTAAAACCGCTGGGCGAGATCATCCGTGGTTTCGGGATGAAGTACCATCTGTACGCTGATGACACCCAGCTGTACATCTCCACCCCGGACCACCCCAACGATGCCCTTGAAGTGATGTCCCAGTGCCTGGAGGCCGTACGGATCTGGATGGGGAGAAACGGGCTCAGGCTCAACCCATCCAAGACCGAGTGGCTGTGGTTTCCAACGTCCCGATATAGTCAGCTGGCGCCATCGCTGGCTATTGGGGGTGAATCATTGGCCCCCACGGAAAGGGCTCGTAACTTGGGCGTCCTCCTGGACTCACGGCTGTCTTTAGAAGAGCACTTGACGGCCGTGACCGGGAGGATTTTTCATCAGGTTCACCTGATTCGCCAGTTGCGTCCCTTTCTAGATCGGGACTCGTTACGCACAGTCACTTATGCCCTCGTCACCTCTCGTCTGGACTATTGTAATGCTCTCTACATGGGGCTCCCCTTGAGGTGCACCCGGAGGCTCCAACTGGCGCAGAGTGCGGCCGCGCGGGTGGTTATGGGAGCAACATGGAGCTCCCATGTAACACCTCTCCTGCGCGAGCTGCACTGGCTCCCGGTGGTCTTCCGGGTGCGCTTCAAGGTTCTGGTTACCACCTTTAAAGCGCTCCATGGCTTGGGACCTGGTTACTTACGGGACCGCCTACTACCATCAACAGCCTCCCACCGACCAGTACGCTCCCACAGAGAGGGGCTCCTCCAGGTGCCGTCGGCCAAACAATGTCGGCTGTCGGCCCCTAGGGGGAGAGCCTTCTCTGTGGGGGCACCGCCGATCTGGAATGAGCTCCCCCCAGAGATACGGAGGATTCCGGATCTGCGCACCTTCCGCCGCGAGTTGAAGACGCTTTTATTTCATCAAGCTGGCCTCGCCTAAATCTTCTCCCTTTTAAGTGTAAATTCTAAATTTTTAATGTATTGTAAAATATGGGTATCTTAAATTATGGGTATTAATTCAGCCAAATTTATTTAATTCATTTTATTCGATTTTAAATTTTGTATATCTATGTGTTTTATCTCATGGCTGTGCACCGCCCTGAGTCCTTCGGGAGTAGGGCGGTATAGAAATTCAAACAAATAAATAAATAAATAAATAAATAATGTGTAGAGCTTCCTTTGGCAGAGGCAGTCTACATCCAAAAATCTGCATTTTGTGCAAAAAGATGAGAAATGGGCAGCTTGAGTGATTTGTCTGGTTGCCTCCTAAAGGCATTTGCCTGGCATTGGAATGAAAAGGTGGAGCAGGTGAAGTTTCATAGGGAACCTGCCATCTCTTAGGGAATTCTGAGGGCTTTATGACCTCATCCATGCAGGCTAAACTGCCAGTTACTGTCAGTTGTCAGAGTGAAGGTGCCTTCAAGAGGTTAGTCAGTCTTCAGAAGGGCTCCTGGACTCTGGGAAATCTTCCCTCTATTTGCAGCCAATTTATCAGAATTGCATTGCGAGAGTGAAAATGCCCATTTGGCCTCTTCTTAGGAAAGGGAAGCAGAGAGAAAATGAGAACACCCGGCTGTTTTTCCTGTTACTTTTAATTATTGGTTGATGAATTTGAATCATGTTTTAATCTCCAAACTCAGGCACCAAGTTTGGTGTGGAGCTGAAAAGGACTTGATTTCCTGAATTTGAAACTTTTACCTTTGCAAATGTGTTTCTTTGCCCACCTGAAAATACAGATCATCAGTTAATTCAAGCAAAGCAAAAACATTCATGTTTTTAAAGAGGGTACAGAAAGAAATGATACATGTATTCAGTGTCAGTAAACAAGTGATGAAATGTTGAATACACCGATTGCTTATGAAATTCGAACAACAGAAAACATTGATTCTAGATAACATCCCACAAGGGACAAATTTATGGGTTGCATTAGTCTTTCGTAGCTGGGTTTGTGTCTTTCTTGAAAGTTGCACATGTATTCAAAGACTTTCAGAATACTTTTGTTCTCACATATCAAATAAAGAGCCTTAGTCCAGAAGGGAAAAACATGTATACTTAACCTGAAAAAAGAGGCAGACTGCCATGTTCAAAGGGCTAAATACAGGGGTGAAATCCACTTACCTTCGCTACCGGTTCGGGAACAAGAGCTTTTCACGCACGTGCGCTTCTTCTGTGCATGCACAGTTGGTAAAAAAAGGGACGTAATGACATCCCAGGGGTTCTGCTGCTGGCACTACCGGAAAGAATCGGGGGGGGGGGATTTCACCGCTGGCTAAATATGTCGTTTTAAATTCGTGATGAAGCGTAAAATGTGAGACAACAGCATCACACAGTCCGTTTAACTTGCTGTGAATCCACTTGCCTTCTTAGACTTTGCTCAGTCCTCTCCTCCTCTGCTCTAGGCCTTTTCCCAAGGGTTGTTTTTGCTGGGGGAGAGGAGATGGTGGGGGGGGAGGCTGGTTGCATAGAACATCTGTGAGCTGATGTTCAAAGTTATCCAGAGGAGCCAAAGTATCCAGTACAGGATACTAATCTATATATATATATAGCAAAAACCACTCACACGTTAATCACGAAATCTCCAGAACCGTAAAGCCTACAAGGTTAAAATTTGCCACCTACGTTCCTCTTGGCTTCTAGGTGCTCACTAAGAAAGGATTTTTCGGAGCATTAATATTTCCTATATTATTATAACATGCTCTGATGCCAATTAGTTAGACGTTCAACTCCCCTTCCCAACTTGAAAATAACTGGAAAGAAGGGGATAGGATAGGGGAGGCCTCTGCTGGCAAAGCCTCATGGAGAGAAGAGTCTAGAACGCCTGAGGGAGAGAAGGGGATAGGAGAGAGATCTATGGGGCCAGCCTGAGGGAGAGAAGGGGATAGGAGGAGATCTATGGGAAAGTCTGAGGGAGAGAAGGGGATAGGAGAGATATCTATGGGGAAGCCTGAGGGAGAGAAGGGGATAGGAGGAGATCTATGGGGCTAGCCTGAGGGAGAGAAGCGGATAGGAGGAGATCTATGGGGCTAGCCTGAGGGAGAGAAGGGGAGAGGGGAGGATCTATGGGGCCAGCCTGAGTGAGAGAAGGGGATAGGAGGAGACCTGTGGAGAAGCCTGAGGGAGAGAAGGGGATAGGAGGAGATCTGTGGGGAAGCCTGAGGGAGAGAAGGGGATAAGAGGAGATCTATGGGGAAGCCTGAGGGAGAGAAGGGGAGAGGAGAGATATCTATGGGGCCAGCCTGAGGGAGAGAAGGGGATAGGAGAGATATCTATGGGGCAGCCTGAGGGAGAGAAGGGGAGAGGAGAGGTATCTATGGGGCCAGCCTGAGGGAGAGAAGGGGATAGGAGGAGATCTGTGGAGAAGCCTGAGGGAGAGAAGGGGATAGGAGGAGATCTATGGGGCTAGCCTGAGGGAGAGAAGGGGATAGGAGGAGATCTGTGGGGAAGCCTGAGGGAGAGAAGGGGATAGGAGAGATATCTATGGGGCCAGCCTGAGGGAGAGAAGGGGAGACGGGAGGATCTATGGGGAAGCCTGAGGGAGAGAAGGGGATAGGAGATATCTATGGGGAAGCCTGAGCGAGAGAAGGCAATAGGAGATATATCTATGGGGCCAAAGGAGAAGAAATTACTCTTTATATATTCATATATGATGGTTGTTGCATTTCACTATCACGACTCCATGATGATAAACCACATTGGAAATAGTTTTTGGAGACTGTGTCCTGCATACCTGAAAGAGAAGCCAGGACCCTCTGAGGGATGTTTCCAAGGGCAGGAAATTTGGGGGATCTTTTAATAAATTTGGAGAGCAGCCCAATCCCAATGACTGGGTGGCTTGCAAGAGAAAAATTAACAGATTAACAGAGTTGGAAGGGACCTTATAGGTCATCTAGTCCAACCCCCCGCACAAGCAGGAGACCCTACACCATTTCTGACAGATGGCAGCCCAGGCTCTTCTTGAAAGCCTCCCGTGATGAAGCTCCCACAACTTCTGTTCCATGGGTTGACTGTTCTGCCAGAAAGTTCCTCCTCATTTCTAGGTTGAATCCCTCCTGGGTCAGTTTCCGTCCATTACTCCTTGTCTGGCCTTCGGGTGCTTTGGAGAATAGCTTGACCCCTCCTCTCAGTGGCAGCCCCTCAAATATTGGAAGATTTTTATTGTGTTTCCCCTGGTCCTTCTCTTCTCTTCACTAGACTAGCCAGGCCCAGTTCCTGCAACCTCATCGTATGTTTTAGCCTCCAGTCCCCTCATCACCCTGGTTGCTCTTCTCTGCACTCTTTCTAGCATCTCAACTTCTTTTTTATAGTGTGGTGACCAAAACTGGATGCAGAATTCTAGGTGTGGTCTTACTAAAGCTTTATAGAGTGGTAGTAGGACCTCACTTGATCTTGATTGTAATGCAATGTAGGATTGCATTGGCTTTTTGGCTACTGCTACACGGTGTTGGCTCATATTTAATTGATTGTCCACTAAGACTCCAAGATCCCTCTCACAGTCACTGCTATTAAGCCTGGTTTCCCCCGGTTTATATGTGTGCTTTTAAATAAAAATATGTGCACTTTTAAATTTTTCAAGAGGCAACTGGACTTCCTGGTTTTCCTTTGAAGGCGTTTTGCTTCTCATCCATGAAGCTTCTTCAACTCTGCCTGGAGATGTCAGAACTGAAGAAGCCTCTTGGATGAGAAGTGAAACATCTTCAAAGAAAAGCAAATGAAGTCCAGTTGCCTCTTGAAAAAGCACCTTTGGAATAAGGCCTCCTGCATGAGCCTCCAAGCTCCCTTCCAGCTCAGTTGTTCTTATTGTGTTAGCTGACAAGGGAACTTCCCACATACCTCTAAAAACAGCTTGAGAACCTCACTGGGCTCCAGCATCAGATCCCCTCAGGTCTTTAGAGCAAAACAAGAACATTAAAATGTCAAAGAAGGCTCCCTCAACCTCGGCCTGCCTGAATGCGGGGGGGTGGGGGGTGAGAGACTGGACCCCAAAGATCAAAGGGAGCCCTCCCCCACCCTCACCTCCATGTGGGACTCGGGACTTCTGCAGGCACCCTCTGGCTGCTTGAAGGAAGGCGGACGCTGATTTAGCTGATGAACAGAAAACATAGTAATGGGGGACTCTTGCTATCCTGACAACTGGGGAACACCTAGTCTCTGCACCTAGTGGGGGATCAGAGGGCCCTAATGAGTCCTTTAAAACATTCTTATAACTGCCCATCTTTCAGTCCACTCTGTGCAGCTCCCAAAAAGCCGTTTCAAAAACAAAGAAACAAACAAAAACCTGGCACCAATCCATGCCACCTTCTCATTGTCTGACCTCCCAAAATCTGGGGAAGAGCCAGGAGTTTAAGGCTAAAAGGGTGGGGGCTTTTTAAGAATATGGCTCATATCTCCCAAAGCTTCCTTGGCCTTAGAGAATCCCTTGTAGGGGTTTCTGCTGGAAGACAAGGGGACCATTCAGGGAATCCAACTGAGAGCTTCAGATGCTTGGAGATGGTCTTAATAGGTCCCCACATTTGGGAAATCCACATAATTATATCAAACAATGGCAGGGAGAAGCTCTTTAACAACCCCCAACAATGAAGGCCAAATGAGTCCTAGATTCAGCCACAGCACACTTGCTCCAATTAGGCTCTGAATGGGATGAGCATTTAAAGGCAACTTATTAAGAGTATTGTAACAAAGAGATTTCCCTCAATGAAAAGAAGGAATCCAGGACAAAGAATCAGGTTTCATTTTATACTCCAGACAGTAGAAAAAGTACAAAACAACAGTTGATTGCTTAGAAGAAATCAGTGGATAGAAATCAATTTAATTTTTTTTAAAAAATAGATTTTTTTATTGAAATCGGGTTTTTTATTTTTAGCAAATTCATTTCAATAAAATGCTTTTGATGTAAAAATCTATCTAAAGATCGTTCTATATTTTAGATGTATTAACAATTTAGTTTATTCAGCATGAAATGGAGCTTAGTTATGAAGCATGAAAGGGTATTTTCTGCAATATTTAAATTTCTGGAAAACTCATTCAATGAATCCAAGTTCTGCAAACTGAGATAACATGCACTGTATTGATACATTCACACAATTTCACAGTAACCATGGGCCTTTTTGCTAGTGATTTGTATAATAAATTAAATCGTGATTTAAATCAACCTGATTTAAATCAAATCCACCCTGGAAGAAATCACCTTGCTCAGTTACAGCTACATCAGAGACGTGGAAATTAACATCCCATATTACAATAATGAGCCTTGCATTAAAAGAACGTCCAGATGGGAAATGGCATCATGAGTCAGGAAAGTCTGTTGTGAAAAGGTTCAATTTCAGCCAGTTGAAACATCTCATATGTACAATTGAAAAAGTCCTTTATTATTCAGCCTGGGAAAGTCCCTTATTTGGCAGTTATTATTTACCATTCTTAATATCTACTTTATTCGACTCTCAATTGGAATTATTCTAATTATCATGAATATCATTATTCTGTTGCTTTGTATGTACACTGAGAGCTTAAGACAAATTCCTAGTGTGCCTATTCACACTTGGCCAGATTTAATGCGCAATTCAATTCAATTCCTGAGATACACTCTGGGACTGAAGGTTTTTCAAACTCATGTTTATAATTTTTCTCCCGCATGAATCGATGGAGGCCCCTACGCTGAGTATAGCTCTTTCCACACTCCAGGCATTAATGTGGTTTTTCTCCGGAATGGATTTTTTGATGGAGTGAAAGTTTTCCTCTCTGACCGAAGCTTTTTCCACACTCCAGACATTTATATGGTTTCTCCCACGAGTGGATTCTTTGATGTCTCTTAAGATGTCCTCTCCGACTGAAACAGTTTCCACATTCGAGGCATTTATGTGGTTTTTCTCCTGTGTGGACACTTTGGTGTCGACGGAGGCTACTACGCTCAATAAAGCTCTTTCCACACTCCAGGCATTTGTAGGGTTTTTCTCCTGAGTGGATTCTTTGATGTCCGTCAAGGGTTCCTTTCTGACTGAAGCTCTTTCCACACTGCAGACATTTATGCGGTTTTTCTCCTGTGTGAATCATTTTATGTCCATACAGTGTTCCTCTCCTACTGAAACACTTTCCACATTCCAGGCATTTATGTGGTTTTTCTCCTGTGTGGACTCTTTGATGTCGACAGAAGTTTGAACCATTACTGAAGCTCTTTCCACACTCCAGGCATTTGTAGGGTTTTTCTCCTGTGTGGATTCTTTGATGGCTATCAAGACTTCCCCTTTGACTGAAGCTCTTTCCACACTCCAGGCATATATTTGGCTTGTGCATTCTTAGATGTTTTTCAAGGATTTGAATTGTTTTGAAGGATTTTTTACATTCCCCACATTCATACTCTTCTTGTAAATGGACTCTTTGATGTCTATAAAGGCTGCTCCTCTGACTGAAGCTCCTTCCACACTCCAGGCATTTGTGAGATTTTTCTCCTGAGTGGATTATTAGATGCCTTTGAAGATGGCTGTTTCTTTTAAAGGATTTTGTACATTCCGGGCATTCGTATTTTTTTTCTTCTGAATGGATTTGTTCATGTCTATCAAAGTTGCTCCAATGATCGAAGGTCTTTCCACACTCCAGGCATTTAAATGGTTTCTCTAATGAGTGGATTCTTACATGTTTTTCAAGGATTTGAATTGTTTTGAAGGATTTTTCACATTGCCAGCATTGGTACCTGATTTCTAAATGGAGTCTTTGATGTGAATAAAGGTTTCCCCTTTGACTGAAGCTCTTTCCACACTCCAAGCATTTATGAGGTTTTTCTCCTGAGTGGATCCTTAGATGCCTTTGAAGATGGTCATTTCTTTTGAAGGATTTTTCACATTCTGGGCATTTGTATTTCTTTTCTCCTGAATGGATCCTTAGGTGGCTCTGAAGCTGTCCATTACGTTTGAAGGTTTTCCCACATTCCGGGCACTGATATTTCCTTCCTCCCTCCAGGATCCTTTGGGGATTCCCGGGTCTTCCGAAGGAGCCTCCGCCCTCCAGGCATTTCTTCGGTTTCTCTATCAAATGGATCCTTTGATGTCTAAAAAGGTTGCTGGTATGAAGAAAGTTCTTTCCACACTGCAGGCAATTATAAGGCTTCTCTCCCCAATGGATCCTTTGATGTGTATAAAGGCTGCTCCTCTGATTGAAGCTCTTTCCACACTCCAGGCATTTGTGAGGTTTTTCTCCTGAGTGGATGCTAAGATGCCTTTGAAGATGGTCGTTTCTTTTGAAGGATTTTTCACATTCCGGGCATTTAAATGGTTTCTCTGCTGTGTGGATTTTTAAATGGTTTTCAAGATTTCCGTTTGTTTTGAAGGTTTTTCCACATTCCGGGCACTGATGTTTCTTTCCTCCCTCCTGGATCCTTTGAGACTTTTGGGGTCTTCCGAAGGAGCCTCCGTCCTCCAGGCCCGTCTCGGGGTCTCCGCCCATTTCCTCCTCCCCGCATCGCCCTCCAGGAAGCCGCCTTTCCTGGGCTCCCCCTGGGCTCCTCCCTCCTGCAGCCTCGGAGCCCCCGGCCTTTCCCCGCCGTCTCCCAGGGAAGCCGTGCCAGGACCAGGCAGGGCTGCTCCGTGGGGCCCGCTCTCCTCCTCCTCCTCTCGGGCGGTGCCTCTTTCCTGCATCTGCCGCCATCCTCCGTCCTCCTGCAGGGGAGAGAGAGAAGAGGGTCATGGCTGCGTCCCTTTTCCCGCAGGGGAGGCCCAGGCCGAAGCCCCCCCCGCCTCCCACGGGCCTCCCGGGCATTCGCCAAGCGGACACGGCCTCCTTCCCAGTCTCCCGTCTCCCTCCCCGCCCTCAAGATTAGGCCTCGGGCTCCCAGACCTGCCTTCTCCGGAGAGACCCTCCCGGACTTCAACTCCCAGCATCCCCTGCGCCCAGCCTGCATCATCCTGGCTTCTCTGTCACCGATTCCTCATTGCCCGTTTTAGTTCCGGAAGTGAAGGCTTCACGCCCTTTTTCCTCCAAAAGTTCCGTTTGTTCCTTTGGAGGGCCCGCCCCAAGGAATCCTCCTGCCAATCGTCACCGTCTCCAGAGCGACCAATCAGCGTCTTTGTTTCTTCAATCACCTGGATTGCGCCTGCGGGGTGCCCACGGTTGTTATGAAGAGACCCTGAGTTCAAGGGTTGCACAGCTCCCTTTTCAGTCCAGCCCACCTCACAGGGTTGTTGTTGGGGGAAGAGAGGAGGAAGCTGTGCTGGATGGGAGGGGGAGGGGCTCCTGGGGGCTTCTCTTCTTGCAGAGGTTTCATTGCCCAAAGTAGCTTCCTTCCTCATGGCTAAAAGGGAGGGGGGCTCAGAGAGCTCCAGAGACCCCTCAGTTCAACCCTCAGCTCCAAATATTCCCCTTCATTTTGCTGCATGTCTTCTCCGCCTTCTTTGTAGAAATAATAATTCCCAATAAATAAATAAACTCGCTATGTGTGACTCACTCAAGTCTGTTTTTAAGAAGCATCTACATGGCCTCTATTTGATGCAGGAAAATTCTTGTTCCTGGATATAAGAATTCTGAATTCCTGCCCAAAAGCAGACCAGCTCCAGTTAAAGACGACGTAAGGGTGAGAATTTCCTGCCAATGGTTCCTGCATGTGAATTTCCTCTCATTCCAACACATTATGGTTGGAAAAAGGAAATAGGGAATCAGGCAATTTTGATAAGATCCAATTTGGTTTCTTTCTGGGTCCCTTTAACTGCTGGATCCCTCAACACTTGGAACTTGGGCAAAAGAGGGTCATGTGCCTTGGGGGTTCAGCATCATTAAACTCTGCAGGATTTGATTTTGGAAGAACTTCTTCAAGGGAGACAGGATTTCGTTTTATGTCTGGATTGCTGTATGAGAAACGATGCCTGAAGTTCAAAATCCGAGGAGAGAATTTCTCCCTCTCTCTGCCTTTAAACTTGGCCCCATCTACCAATAGTTTGGGAGTCAGAAAAAGGGGTCTGCACCTAAGGAGAAATAACGGAGGGAGCTCACCTGGGAGGATGGAACAAAACCCAAAACAACATGGCAGCAGAAAGGGAACTCACAACAATTTTGCCAGCTCTGTGGTCATCAATTATCTCCAATTCACCTCTGGAGCCGTGTTTCGTCATCACGGTGAAGAAGCGGACAATTATTTTGGAGCAGGGCCTGATGAGAACTTTCCCCTTTCTCTGCATTCTTCATGCTTTGAAGGGCATCTGCCAGAACATTCATGCGCACCATGATGCCAGGGCAGCAAGATGGCGGAAAAAGGCATAAAGGGAATTTTCCTTCCCTGGCCACAAGAGCATTGGCAATGCCCATAACTTCAAGGACCGGTTGTCCCTTCATTCAGGACTGCCATAAGAAATGGTTAAATGCGGGCTACCTCTAGAGCTATTGCGGCCATCCCAAAAGTAATATATTTGCAGCGAGCCCTCTCTTTTAGTAACTCATTGAAGGATTTTCAGGCAAAACAATAAAAGTTTTTAGCCAGATTCTGGCCCTCTTTTAATCTGGTTTCCTTGAAGGTAGAGAGGAGGGTTTTTTTTTATTTGTTTGCTTATCGTGGACTGTTGGTTTGGAATTTATTCCTCAATTTAATGTTTATGTTCGTTTTATTTAATTTATATACCGCCCTACTCCCGAAGGACTCAGGGCGGTGAACAGTCACAAGTTAAAACACGTAAATACAAAATTTAAAAGCAGAATAAAACCGAATTAAACAATTTGGCCGTAGACAAATTTAAAACACCCCAATAATTTAAAACCGATTAAAATTTACATTTTAAAAAGGAAAAAGGGGAGAATTAGGCCAGGCCAGCCTGGTAGAATAAAAAGGTCTTGAGAGCGTGGCGGAAGGTGTGTAGGTCCGGGATCCTCCGAATCTCCGGGGGGAGCTCGTTCCAGATAGTGGGTGCCCCCACAGAGAAGGCTCTCCCCCTGGGGGCCGCCAGTCGACATTGTTTGGCCGACGGCACCCGGAGGAGCCCCTCTCTATGGGAGCGTACCGGCCAGTGGGAGGCTACTGGTGGCAGCAGGCGGTCCCGTCAATAACCAGGTCCTAAGTTAATCAGCAGCTGTGGAATTAGACAAAGTTTGTTGCCGTTTCCCTGGGCAATTGGCTTGGATCTTTTCTCCTGGTTCCCCTACTTGTGTGGTACTTTCAAAACTCCGGCCTTTTGAAGAGAAATTCTATGCTCCCCCCTCCTAAAAAAAATCAGGAGTTGGGCTGCATGCTGCAGCTCCTGAAAGCATCTGCCTTTTCATAAATAGGTGCTCCCCAACTCCTGATTCTTTTGCCTTTTGAACGTCTCAGAAAGTTTGGGAAAACCTCTCAAGAAACGCCAAGGTCTCCAGTCTGTTTTCAATCCCCTTTCTAGTCTGGTCTCTTTGCTGCCGCCCAGAACTGTCCTCAACTGCAGACCAGGTCCCTCTTGAGAAGGGAGACCCCGATAACCCCACGGTCCCAGACCGACTCTCCCATTCAGGGATGAAATCCAAACATTTTCCCTATGGGTTCTGTGGGTGTAGCTTGGTGGGCGTGGCTTGGTGGTCATGTGACCGGGTGGGCGTGGCCAACTTGATGCACGTCACTCACTGTTAGTCCAGGGAATGTCATGGATGGAGTAAAATGTGGTGAAACTCACTTAACAACGCTCTTGCTTAGCCACCATAATTTTGGGCTCAATTGTGATCATAAATCCAGGACTATCTCTGCCTTCCTCTGCATGGCAGCCTTGTCCTTCTCCTTTCTGGCAATTTTCCTCTCTGTTAGAGGCACCAAAATAATCCAGAGATGTCAGGTTTCCTGCTGCAGCAGGGGGTTGGACCAGATGACCTCCGAGATCCCTTCCACCCCTAGATTGCTGGGCTGTTTCAAAGTGTCTTCTGAAGCCAAGTCTGCTGTCAGGGTTTGTGGTGCTTCCGTCCTCTTCTTTCTCTCTCTTTCTCTTTCTCTCTCCCTCCCTCTCTTCCTCTTTCTTACTTTTTCTTTCTTTCTTTCTTTCTTTCTCTTTCTTTCTTGTCTCTTTGTCTCTCTTTTCTCTCTGTTCCTTCCTTTGGAAGTTTGGAGACTAAGACATGATTTAAAACGATCAACCAATAAATAAAAGTAATAGAAAACGAGGCAGGTTGAGGGGCCCTTCTGGGACTGGGACTCCCCCCCCCCCATCCAGGCTCCCTCCCTAGGCAAGGTGGGGGGGGAGGTTGGAGGGGCACCCAGGCAGGTAAGAGGCCAAATGGGCATTTTCACCCTTGCAATACAACTCTGGTAAATTGGCTGCAAATAGAGGGAAGATTTCCCAGAGTCCAGGAGCCCTTCGGAAACCAACCCACCTCTTGGAAGGCACCTTCACTCTGATAACTGACAGTAACTGGCAGTTGAGCCTGCATGGGTGAGGTCATGAAGCCCTCAGAATTCCCTCAGAGATGGCAGGCCTCCCTCGGCCTCCTCCCAAGGCTCACCTGCTCCGCCTTTTCCACACCCACCAGTGCCAGGCAAATGTGTGAAGGAGGCGACCAAACCAATCACTCAAGCTGCCCAGTTCTCATATTTTGGCACAAAAGGCAGATTTTTGTATGTAGACTGCCTCTGTCAAGGGAAGCTCCACTCTTTTTTTTTTTGAGAAAAAAAATATTTTTATTTTTAAACAAACAATTCATCATTAATCAATCAGTGTAACATCTTGGTACAACATTTATTTAAAAATTTAAACAAAGTTTATCTTTAAACATTTTTGCCAATCTTTCCGGTGACATGTTTTATAGATGGCACATGTCACCGGATATAGATTGGCAAAAATGTTCAAAGATAAATCAGCTTAATGTTGGAAATGCCACCAGACATCGGGATCGTACTATCACATATGGTGGACATGTCGAGAAGCGAGAAATTATTGGGCAAAAATTCGCATATGGCTAGAGAAAATGATACAGCAACACATTGATCGTAAACCGGAGCTGTTCCTGTTGGGTATCTTACGGGATAAATTTAGTAGAGAAAATACATATTTGATTATACATGTAATAAAGGCAGCAAGAATGGTATTTGCACAAAATTGGGAAGCAGAAAAAATTCCTACAAAGGGAGAGCTAATTAAGAAAATATTAGAATGTGCAGAAATGAGTAGATTAATATTAGCAATTAGTGGGAAGGAAGAATCGGAGTGTTACAGCATATGGGGGAAATTTTATCAATGGATAGAGACAATAAGTGTAAAAATAAGAAATATGGGCGAAATATGTTGCAATACATTAAATTTAAATGTAAGAGGAAAGATAAACATGTACTAAGAAAATGATGATACATATTGAATATGATGACACGGAAGCTCCACTCATTAATGTAGCTCTGGATGAACTTCCCGTCACACCCTTTGTGTTGCCATGTTGTTTTGTGCTTTTTTCCATCATCCCAAGTGAACTCCCTCCATTATTTCTGCTTAGGTAAGGCAACTTTTTCTGAATCCCAAAGTAATATAGCAATCCAGGACAAAATCCTGTCTCCCTTGAACGAGTTCTACGAAAACAAAATATTGCATAGCTTTGAAGGGAAAAAATAATAAGGATATAATAAAGAATACTAGAATATGATATACTGGTATACCAGATTCTGTAACCATGAGGTTCCTGTAATACATATATGCCTTTGCATTTGAATCACATATATTATGCCTTTATGTATCTCCTGTAACAAACACATTCTGTTATTAGGCCTCTGTAATGTCTCTGGTATTTGTATTTGCCGGCTGCAAGGATGGCACCGGGGGCTACTCTCCCTTCTGCTACAGAGACGGAGCCCTCCACCACTTCCACTCGTGGGCCTCTGTCCCGCCAAGAGCCACGGGGCCTTTCATGCGAGCCCTCCTTACATGTGAACAGCTGCCAGGAGCGTTTGAGGCCTTTGCAAGCCAGTCTTCCCAATTGCTTCCGTACTTCTGGCCCCAGAGTCAAGGCTCATGGCCTGAAAATAGGGGCAGAGAATGATAAAGGAGAAGCTGTTGCCCCCCTCAACTGGCCACCCCCCCTTGCCCCCAGTCTTCGGCTTCTCGGACCCCCAGAATTGAATACCTTATTTCAATTGTGGGGAATGTATGTAAGTATGACATTTATACAACTACACGTGCTTTAATAAGAGTAGAAAAATAACATAAAAAGCCAATAAAGAGCAGCCCAGATCCTCCAAAGGCAGCATATTCCCACTATCAGGCCTCCTGAAGGTCTCTGGAGCTTCTCCATCATCCAGGTCAGGGTTGTCCCAAAGGAGCTTTTTCAAGAGGCAGCTGGATTTCCTTTGAAGGCGTTTCGCTTCTCATCCAAGAAGCTTCTTTGGTGGTGAAGAACTGAAGAAGCTTCTTGGATGAGAAGTGAAACATCTTCAAGGAAAGTCAAAGAAAACGAAGTTGCCTCTTGAAAAAGCACTTTTTGGATAAGCTCTCCTGCTTGAGCAGGGGGACAGACTAGAGGACCTCCGAGGCCCCTTCCCGCTCGGTTGTTCTTATTCTGTTAGCTGACAAGGGAACTTCCTACATGCACCTAAAAACCCCTTGAGGACCTCACTGGGCTCCAGCATCACCTTACCCCAGGTATTTACTGCAAAAACAACATTAAAACCCCAGGTAAAGCAAGAACATTAAAATGATGTCAAATCTTAAAAAGTTGCTCTTGGCCAGAGGGAGGGGGGGCATAAAACTTTAAAAACTTATGGAGTTGCTCAATCAGGATCCCCTCCCAGCCCAGGAGAAGCTGCAGTGCAAGAGAGGAGCAGGGCCAGGACCCCCTCCAGCCTTTGGGGCGCAGGATTTAAATAGGAAAAGCCCCCCCACCAACCCAAGGCGGTGGGGGTCCTCCAGCTATGGAGCATTTAAGGGGAGGGGGGCAGAGCTGGGGGGGCTGCAATGGGGGGGAAAGGTGGGCCTTCCTGGAGGTTTCGACCTCAGGGGCTCAGCAGAGGCTGAAGGGGTCCACATATTAATGGGGGGGGTCCTGGGGGGATTTCCCCCCCTGCAGATTTTCAAAGGGGTCCTTGGGGGGAGAGGCGGGAAAGGGGGGTCAGGAGCTGCAGGGAGGAGCCTCCTCGGTCTCTAAGCCTGGAGACCCCCAGGAGCCCCTTCAGCCCCGCCTGCCTGGGTGCCCCCCCCATTTCCACCCCCCCCGCCTTGTCTAGGGAGAGACGCCGGTTGGGGGAGGGGAGGGAACGTCACAGCCCCAGAAGGGCCCCCCAACCTCCGCCTGCCTGGATGGGGGGAGGGGGAGAACACCGGACCCCAAAGATCAAAGGGAGACCTCCCCCCCCCGCCTCACCTTCGCGCAGGACCAGCAACCCCCTCGGCAGGGCGCAGGCGCCGTGGGCCTGATTGAAGGAAGGCGGACGCCGATTGGTCGCTCTCGGGATGGCGGACGCCGATTGGCAGGAGGACTCCGAGGGGCGGATCCCCCGAAGGAAAAAGCGGAACTAGTGGAGGAAAAAGGGCGCGAAGCCTCCACTTCCGGGAACAAAACGGGCAACGAGGGAAGCTGCTTCGATCTGTGACAAATGATGCAGGTTTGGCGCAGGGGATGCTGGGAGGGTCTCTTTCGGGTCCGCACGAGGGGGGGGCTTGGGCCTGGGTCTCCTCTGAGGGGAAGGGGAGGCAGCCGTGACCCTCTTCTCTTTCTCCCCTGCAGGAGGACGGAGGATGGCAGCGGATGCAGGAAAGAGGCGCCGCCCGAGAGGAGGAGGAGGAGGAGAGCGGGCCCCGCGGAGCAGCCCTGCCCGGTCCCGGCGTGGCTTCCCTGGGAGACGGCGGGGAAAGGCCGGGGGGCTCCGGGGCTGCAGGAGGGAGGAGCCCAGGGGGAGCCCGGGGAAAGCGGCTGCCTGGAGGGCGATGCAGGGAGGAGGAAATGGGCGGAGACCCCGAGACGGGCCTGGAGGGCGGAGGCTCCTTCGGAAGACCCCCAAAGATCCAATGGATCCAGGAGGAAGCAAAGAAATATCACTGCCCGGAATGTGGAAAAACCTTCAAAAGAAAGGACCATTTTCAAAGGCATCTTAGCATCCACTCAGGAGAAAAACCTCACAAGTGCCTGGCAAGAAAGGTAATAAAATCCAATTAAAAGTTTTAATAAATTTAATATATTTTTTTCTTTTAATAAATTCCTTTAGTTTTCCAGGGCCATGCCCAGGGTCCCAGGCCTGAGTTTGACTGCTGTCGGTCATTCTTATGGCAACTAGCAGAGCAGGCTGTCCTGGGAGGGGCGGGAGGCCTTGTATGAGTCTGGATGTCCATCTGTCAGTGGTTCAGGAGTGTTGGATTCTCAACTGGGCAGCTGTGGACGAGATCCCTGCCTGATCCCTGTCCAAGGGCTGCAGTTGAGGGCTGCTCCGATTGTTAGACTTTGAAGTTAAAGAATGGACTTCTGAGGCCTACTCTCAAAAGAATATAGATATACCCATACATATGCTACGTACACATTAATCACAGCCCATTTAGATTACATAACAAGAGACTTGGGAGTTCACAAGGTGGATACTTCTTCATATGGAAGAAAACTGATTGAATCTAATGTGCTGCTTCGGATACCGCAGAGCCTCTTCCCAGCAGTTGTGGAGAGGATGTGTTGTGTCCCAGACAATCCTGCACAACCTGGTCAGGCATCGCTTCTAGCTGATTAGAAACCAGTTGAGTTTCTGGGAGGGAAAGTTCTTCAGTGGGATGAGACATTTTATTTTGAATTTGAGAATTCCCATATTTATATCTTCTGAGTTTGCAAACCTTTATTGAACTGTATTGAGGAGAACATCAGGGTAAAGAGCAAGAATGGCATTTTCTTTTCCTTGAAAAGCCAAACCGAGTCTAGGAGGACAGTTTGGGGATTGAGTTGAAATGCGAGTGGGAAACAGTGTGGGCAGTTGAACGGTTTTTCTACCAAATTGGGCTAGTTTTGCAGATTTGTTGCAGGAAAAAGTTTGACCTCTGTGGGTTCCAATTTGGGGGCTATTTTGGATTATTTTTAAAGCACTGTACAGATAGTCCTTGACCTACAACTATTTGCTTAGTGACTTAGTGAAGTTATAGCAGCACTGAAAAAAGTGGCCTTGACCAGTTTTCTCACGTTCGACTGTTCCAGCATCCCTGTGGTCATGTGGTCAAAATCCAGGCGTTTAGTCACTGGCATGTATTTATGACGGCTGTGCTGTCCCAGGGTCACGTCATCAGTATTGGTAACCTTCCCAGCTGGTGTCCCACAAAGTCATTGGAGGATTCACAAAACAACTTCACAACTGTAGGATATGACCTGCCAATTATGGCAAAAAATGGGGTGCAGCAACTGTCAAGAACAGAAATTTTTGTCTCAATTCTGATTGTAGATCTACTTAGTACTACCTGTACAGTTTGGGGCAATATATCCAACCGTCATGAACGATAACCGAAAAATACATCCCAGAGACAGTAAGAGGGTTGAGTCAGCCAGGCCCTCCCCTCCAGCTGCCTTGCCAGCCCCTCTACAGACCCCCCCCACACACACACATACACACACACACATGGATTCATCTTCTCCTTTTTCATCCCTCCTCCTTTCTGAAGGGCCCCTTTGGAAAACTGCAGCAGAGGGGGAAATCCCCTCCAATATTCACCCCTGCATATTTGGATTTTTCAACTTTTTTTGAATCCTTGGAAACCTGATGCTCCAGTTGACACACATATATATTTTCCTCCTACACCCCCTCCCCCTTTGGAGGGGGCTCCTGCTGCTGCTGCTGCCCAGGCCAGTGTGCCCTGCGATGTAGCCCTCCACCCATGGACTGGCACCTTTTAAATGACTAACATAAAATGACATATTAGCCCTTTTAACATGGCAGTCTATACCTCTTTTTTAAGGTTAAGAATGCTTGTTTTTCCCTTCTTGACGAAGGCTCTCTATTTGGTATGTGAGAACTTGCTTTTTCAGCAACTACACAACAGAGTATTCTGAGTGTCTCTAAATACATCTGCAACTTTCAAGAAAGACACAAACCCAGCTGGGAAAGACTGACACAAAAATTGGTCACGTGTGGAATTTCATCCAGAATCAATGTTTTCTGTTTGCGCTTCACAAGCACTCAATGTATTTTATGGTTTCATCATTCTATGATGACTTCTATGACTTCTATGAGGAAATTCACCAGCAGGAACCATTGGCAGGAGGTTCTCCTCCTTAGCTCCTCTTTAACTGGAGATGGTCTCCTTTTGTGCATGAATTCCGAAATTTTTACATCCAGGATCAAGAATTTTCCTGCATCAAATAGAGATCATGTAGTTGCTATTTAAAAACAGACGAGTGAGTCACACATGGTGAGTTTATGTATTTATTGGGATCCTGCCTTTATTATTTTTACAAATAAGGTGGAGAACATATGCAACAAAACAAAGGAGAAAGCCTGCAAGAAGACAAGGTCTTCTAGCAATGGTGACACCTTCCTCCTCTTTTATCCCAACAACAATCCTGTGAGGTGGGCTAGACAGAAAGTTGGGCTGATTCAAACTTGAACTCTCCTCTCTTGCTTTCTACCCAGAGGCTTAATCACTGGCCCCAAGTGACTCCCCTTCATAGACTGCTATAAGGTCGCAGCCCCAGAAGAGCCCCTGACCTTCCCCTCCCTCAATACAGAGCGGCGGGTGGGGGGGAGGGGAGACTGGACCCCAAAGTTCAAGGGGAGCCCTGCCCCCTTCCACATCCTCGGCACCGCGCAGTCACCATCTGGGTTATTGAATGAACGCGGACGTCCATTGGTTGCTCTGGGGAGGGCGGTAATTGGCAGGATGACTCCGTGGGGCAGATCCTCCAAAGGAACAGGCGGAACTAGTGGAGAAAAGGGCATGAAGCCTCCACTTCCGGAACTAAAACGGGCAACGAGGGACCCGCCTGAATCGGCAGCAGAGAAGCCAGGATGATGTAGGTTTGGCGCAGGGGATGCTGGGAGTTGAAGTCCGGGTGGATCTCTCCGGAGGCCTGGGAGCCTGAGGCCTAGTCTTGAGGGCAGAGAGGGGGATGGGACGCTGGGAAGGAGGCCGTGTCCGCTTCGAGCCGACCCAGTGGTGGGATTCAAGTAATTTAACAAATGGTTCTCTACCCTAATAATTTCTTCCAACAAACAGTTTGCCTAACTGCTCAGAAAGTTAACAACCGGTTCTCCCAAAGTTGTGCGAACTGGCTGAATCCCACCTCTGAGCAGGCCCAGGAGGCCTGTGGGAGGCAGGGGGGCTTGGCCCTGGGCCTCCCCTGCGGGGAAGGGAATGCAGCCGTGACCCTCTTCTCTTTCTCCCCTGCAGGAGGACGGAGGATGGCGGCGGATGCAGGAAAGAGGTGCCAGCCGAGAGGAGGAGGAGGATAGCGGGCCCCGTGGAGCAGCCCTGACTGGTCCCGCCGCGGCTTCCCTGGGAGATGGTGGGGAAAGGCCGGGGGGCTCCTGGGCTGCAGGCGGGATGAGCCCAGGCGGAGCCCAGGAAAGGTGGCTGCCTGGAGGGCGATGCGGGGAAGAGGAAATGGGCGGAAACCCCGATACAGGCCTGGAGGGTGGAGGCTCCTTTGGAAGACCCCAAAAGCCCCAGACGATCCAGGAGGAAGCAAAAGAACATCAGTGCCCGGAATGTGGAAAAACCTTCAAAAGTAATGGAAATCTTCAAAGGCATCAAAGGATCCATTCAAGAGAGAAGAAATACGAATGCCCGGAATGTGAAAAATGCTTCAAAACAAATGGATATTTTGAAAACCATCTAAAAAACCACTTAGTTGGAAACCGATATCAATGCCTTGAGTGTGGAAAGAAGTTCAATGGGACATCAAATCTTGATCAACATCAAAGGATCCACTCGGGAGAGAAGCCATACGAATGCCTTGAGTGTGGAAAGAGATTCAATCAGAGCGGAAACTTTTATAAACATCAAAGGATCCACTCAGGCGAGGAACCGAATAAGTGCCTGGAGGGTGGAGGGATCAACAGGAGAGGAAGGAGGCACAAATGCCCCGAATGTGAAAAATCCTTCCAAAAAAACGGAGATCTTCAAAGGCATCTAACCATACACACAGGAGAAAGGAAATATCAGTGCCCAGAATGTGAAAAATCTTTCAAAAGAAACGACCATCTTGAAAGTCATTTAAGGATCCACTCAGGAGAGAAACTGAATAAATGCCTAGAGTGTGGAATGAGCTTCAGTCATAAGAGCAGCCTTTATAGACATCAAAGGATCCATTCCGGAGAAAAACCTCATAAATGCTTGGAGTGTGGAAAGTGCTTCAGTGATAGGAGCACCCTTTATACACATCAAAGGATCCATTCAGGGGGGGAACCATATAAATGCCTGGAATGTGGAAAGAGTTTTATATACAACAGAAGCCTTAATAGGCATCAAAGAATCCATTCATTAGAGGAACTAGATATAGTCGTGATGTATGAAAAGACATTCAATCACAGTGGAAACTATTATAAACATCAAGGGATCCACACAGGAGAAAAACCTCATAAATGCCTGGAGTGTGGAAAGAGCTTTGGTCATACCAGCAACCTTTATAAACATCAAAGGATCCACACAGGAGAAAAACCTCATAAATGCCTGGAGTGTGGAAAGAGCTTTGGTCAAAGCAGCACCCTTTCTAGACATCAGAGGAGCCACACAGGAGAGAAACCTTATAAGTGCCTGGAGTGTGGAAAGAGCTTCAGTCAGTTGGGAAACCTTTATAAACATCAAAGGATCCATTCTGGAGAACAACTAAAGAAATGCCTGGAGGGCGGAGGGTCCTTCGGAAGACCTGGAGATCCTCAAAGGATCCAGGACGGAGGAAAGAAACATCAGTGCCTGGAATGTGGAAAAACCTTCAAAAGAAATGGACACCTTCAGATTCACCTAAGGATCCACACAGGAGAAAAACCTCATAAGTGCCTGGAGTGTGGAAAGAGCTTTGGTGATAGTAGCACCCTCTATAAACATCAAAGAATCCACACAGGAGAAAAACCTCATAAATGCCTGGAGTGTGGAAAGAGCTTCAGTCACAGCAGCAGCCTTCATAAACATCAAAGGATCCATTCAAGAGAGGAACCATATAAATGCCTGGAATGTGGAGAGAGTTTTGGATACAAGAGAAGCCTTAATAGGCATCAAAGAATCCATTCATTAGAGGAACCAGATGAAGTCCTCATGTATGAAAACACATTCAATCACAGTGGAAACTTTTATAAACATCAAAGAATCCACACAGGAGAAAAACCACATAAATGCCTGGAGTGTGGAAAGAGCTTTGGTCGTAGGAGCACCCTCTATAGACATCAAAAAATCCACACAGGAGAAAAACCTCATAAATGCCTGGAATGTGGAAAGAGCTTCAGTCATAGGAGCCACCTTTATACACATCAAAGAATCCACACAGGAGAAAAACCTCATAAATGCCTGGAGTGTGGAAAGAGATTCAGTCAAAGCAGCAGCCTTCATAAACATCAAAGGATCCATTCAAGGGAGGAACCATATAAATGCCTGGAATGTGGAGAGAGTTTTGGATACAAGAGAAGCCTTAATAGGCATCAAAGAACCCATTCATTAGAGGAACCAGATGAAGTCCTCATGTATGAAAACACATTCAATCACAGTGGAAACTTTTATAAACATCAAAGAATCCACACAGGAGAAAAACCACATTAATGCCTGGAGTGTGGAAAGAGCTTCGATAGGAGAGGTTCTCTGTATAGACATCAAATGCTTCACACAAGAGTAAAACCATATCAGTGACTGGAGTATGGAAAGTTTCTGGGAGAGCGGAAGTCTTTATAAGTATCAACGAATCAACATGGGAGAATAACCTGATAGTTAGTACTCGACTTACAGCACTTCATTTAGTGACTGTTCAAAGTTACAATGGCACTGAAAAGAGTGACGTGTGGCTCTTTTTCACACTAATGTCACATGATCAAAATTCAGATGCTTATAAATTGATTCCTTTTTATGACGGCAGTGTTCCAGGGTCTCGTCACCTTTTGTGACCTTCCTACAAGAAAAGTCAATGGGAAAACCAGATTCAACTTTATATAACTGGCAGGAAAGGTAATAAAATCCAATTAAACTTTCACTTTTAATAAATTTAATATTTTTTTCTTTTAATAAATTCCTTTAGTCTTCCAGGGCCATGCCCAGGGTCCCAGGCCTGAGTTTGACTGCTGTCGGTCATTCTGATGGCGACTAGCAGAGCAGGCTGTCCTGGGAGGGGCGGGAGGCCTTGTATGAGTCTGGATGTCCATCTGTCAGTGGTTCAGGAATGTTGGATTCTCAACTGGGCAGCTGTGGACGAGATCCCTGCCTGATCCCTGTCCAAGGGCTGCAGTTGAGGGCTGCTCTGACACAGGATCCAGCCCTCCCTCTGCCTGGCCTAAAGCCAGTGCTGCAGTGCTGCCTGTCCCAAGAGGAGATCAACCCTGCTGGTAATTCAATCAAGTTCAAAATTCTAGGAGAAAATTTCGCTCTCTCTTTCTGTCCTTAAACTTGGCACCATCTAACATGGTGTCAGGAAAAGGTGCCTCACCTAAGCAGAAATAATGGAGGGAGCTCACCTGGGATGATGGAAGAAAACACAAAACAGCAGGGCAACCCAAAGGGAATGCGATGGGAAGTTCACCCAGAGCTACGTTAATGAGTGGCGCTTCCCTGAACAGAATGCAACCTACATCCAAAGAGCTTTGCCATTTGTGCTAAATGGGCAGCTTGAGTGATTGGTTTCTTCGCCTCCTACAGACATTTGCTGGCATTGGTGCACGTAGAACATTGATTCTCACATACCAGATAAAGTGCCTTGGTTAAGATGGGGAAAAAATGCATTGTGTAGACAACCATGTTAAAAGGGCTTATGTGTCATTTTAAATTAGCGATGAAGCTTACAATTCACACACTCCATTTAACTTGCTGTGAATTCACTTCCTTCCTTAGACTTTGCCTCAGTCTCCTCCTCCTCTGCTCTAGGCCTTTTCTCAAGGATGGTTCTTGCAGGAGGAGGGGGGGAGATGAGGGGAGGAGGCTTGGTGTGTAGGACATCCGTGAGCTGATGTTCAAAGTTATCCAGAGGAACCAACGTCCCGAGTTCAGGATACTAATCCCTACAGAGAGCAAAGGAGAGAGAGCAGTTCTTTATATCTAAAATTATTATTTCTATTCCTGGATCATTGTGGTTGGGAGAGCTTTTGCTCTGTGATGGGGAACTGTGAGAGGTAAAGTAGGGAATCGACCAGAGAGGCTTATAGAGAAGGAACGTCTCTTCTCTTCCCAAATTCAAGGCTGCCCAGAGACGGCGCGTAGGCCAAGCCCTTCATGAGCCTCAGAAAAGAACTCAGTCAACAATAATGTGATAAAAGGATTTCTAGGACATTCTGCTCAGGGAAGGAATTCTCACTTTGCAAGTTGCTCAAAATAAGCACAATTTCTGGATTATGAATTCTGCCAAGCTTATAAGTCACTTGTCAGTGATTTCTGTTCTCTGAAACAAACTCTGGATTATTAAGCTATTGGCATGTTGTGGCTCCGTCCTCCAAGCCTATCTTATCGGAGGAAGAAGGCTCTGAACATGAAGGAGAGGAGATGGCCAGGCCTCCCTCTCCAGGCCCCTCCTCTCTGGCAATGCCTCAGGTGTCTCCCGAAGGGGAAGAGATTGGCCAGGAGCCAGGTGTTTCCGAGCTGTCAGAGAATGACGAAGAAACATTATGGTTGGACCCACGCTAGCGCCGACGGGATAAGCATGCGCAGCAGAAAAGGAGGCATGCCAGAGATTAAGCTGAGTCATTGGACCACACCCCACAGGCTATAAAAGGGAGTGTGGTGGCCATTCGGACTCTGTGACGGACAAAGCTAAATCTTCTGGCGAGTCACTTTGTACCTTTGGACGTTTTGGATTTTATTACTCTTGGACTATTACCAACTGTGTGTATTTTGTTTATGTTTTGTTATCGGAGTAAAGAAATGCTTGGCAGGCAGTTACAGAGTTTCTGCCAAGTTCCTTATCAGTATTGTTAGGAAGAAGTTTATTTAACCCTCGGCTGGCTGTTTGAGTGAGTGTGTGAGACAGGGACAGAACACGGGATTAGTAAGGAAGCCAAGTTGCTTATATGAAACAAAATAAAACCCCAATTTTCTGGATTTTTTTTTTTTTATCCATCGAACTCTGGTTCCTAACATGAAACACACCAGTTTCCTTCTTCTATCCTAGAAGTGTAAGAGCCGCCTATTAAGAAGACTCTTAAGACTATTTTCATGTGCTGGTTTCAGACTAAACTTCAGCTGCCTTGACTCGCAACTAATTTTACTTCTGAACAGTTCCCACAAACTAAGTCCACCTTCAGCAGCTGAAGCATCAAACCCTAAAGAACCGAATGCTTACATTTTTCCATCTACGCCGGAGAAGATGGAATCAAGTTATTAGCAATCACGAGGTGGTGGTTACACCCCAAGCATTTCACTATCACGACTCCAGGATGAGAAGCCACCTTGGAAATAGTTTTTACAGATCGTGTCCTGCATTCCTGTAAGAAAAGCCAGGATCCTCTCGGGTGGTGCTCTGGGATATCCAAGGGCAGGAAATTTGAGACACGTACCCAGTTATTTAGGTAGGACTCCTTTTATTAAACTTGGAGAGCAGCCCAACTGCTAATGACGCTGGGTGGCTTACAAAAGGGAAAAATAAAAGAGGAAAAATACATGGGGAAAACTCTTATTATATTAAAAATGAAGCCCCCCTGTGGCTCAAGGAACAGCCTAACCCCCCTCCCACCAGCCTAGGAGCATGTATGGAAGGAGGGTCAAGAGCCTTATGTTCAAGGGAAGAATGAACCCAGGAGAGAAATTTCCAGGCGCATGGAAAGAACTGTGGGCAAAATGGAAATTGGTAAGTTTCCCCACAAGGTTCCAGTAGCAACCCCTGAATCTCAAGATCCAAGTGTTTCTTCTTCTAAGAACATAGTAGATAACAGAAAAGCAACCTGAGATCCATTACTTAAGAACACGTACTCATCACCTTCTCTAATATTTTCCCTCTTTTCTGCAGTGTATAAATATACCTATTGGTCTGCAGTGGAGTCTCCCACTATTCTGTTGCAGGACAGCCACTGCGGTACATACCGTTCAATAAACACAGCAGTGAGCCTGGATTATTTGCTTTGGGTTGTGCCTTTTGATTCACACTGGGCAAAACGGTGCACAATAGGACAATTCTTGGGACCAATATACCTCTATAGAACGCGTCCAAAATAGAGGACCCATATATTCCTTTGGGATCGAAATTTGGAAAGTTTTAGCGCTGCAGTGCTCCTGTGCAGCTGCAGTGAAAGTAGGATAGTTTCCAACACTTACAGAAAGCTTCTCGCCAGCTACTGGGAAACACTATGGGGAGGTATATAAGCCTAAATCCAATTGCTATTTTAGTGACACCGTATCCATGGCATGATTATATGAAATCTACCAGTGGAACAGCTTGCCTTCCAAAAATTGTAGGTGCTTTATCACTGGAGGCTTTTAAGAATAGACTGGACAGCCACTTCTTTCAAATTGCAGTGTTCTGCTGTTTAAGCAGGGGGTTGGACTAGAAGACCTCCAAGGTCCCTCTGATTCTCTATCCTGACGATAGTGAAAAAAAGGAGCAGCAGTGACACAATAGCACTGTTCCAATACCTGAGGGGCTGCCACAAGGAAGAGGGGAGGGGTCAGCCTATTTTCCAAAGCACCAGAAGGGAAGACAAGAAATAATGGACGGAAAATAACCAGGGAGACAAGTAACCTGGAATTCAGGGGAAATTTCCTGACAGTGAGAAAAATTAAGCAGTGGAATGGCTTGCCTAGAGAAGTTGTTGTGCTCAATCACTAAAGTCTTTTCAAAAGAGATTGGGCAACCATTTGTCTGAAACGGTAGAGGATTTCCTGCCTGAGCAGAGGGGTGGACTAGAAGGCCTCCAAGGTCCCTTCCGTTATCATTTTTGTGTTTTTTTACATGTACATTGAGAGCTTCTGCACCAGAGACAAATTTCACATTTGGCTAAACAAATTATTCAATTCAATTCCTCAGACATACATCGTAACTAAATGTCTTTCCACGCTCAGCCACATTTGTAGTTTCTTCCCCCATGTGGATCCTTTGATGTTAATGAAGGTCTCCATCCTCGGTAAAGCTGTTTCCACACTCAAGGCATTTACCGTATATACTCAAGTATAGGCCGATCCGAATATAAACCGAGGCACCTAATCTACAAAAAACTGGGAAAACTTATTGACTTGAGTATAAGCCTAGGGTGGGAAATGGGATGGCAGCTGGAGGGTCCGCCCACCCGCCTAAAAGTCATTACTTCCTGGAAGTGGCCCAACAGGCAGAAGTGACATGCCCAGAAAGGGACTCCGGCCTTGCCCCGGAGCCACTGCCCACTCGCCCTTCACCTTGGGTCAGAGGCCAGGGGCCATGGATGTGCCATTCACCGAAGCCCCGGAGCCACCGCCTGCTCACTGCCTGCCTCAACCTGGTCAGGGAATGCACCATTCCCTGACTCTGGCCTTGTTGCAGAGCCACCGCTGGCTCACCCTTCGCCACGCGGCGTGTCCTACTTCTCACCTTTCTCCCGCAAGCTGCCTGTCAGAAAAGGCAAGCGCCCAAAAGTTACCAGTCGCTCGCTCTCCTTTTTTTTAATTGAAAAGTTTTATAAAAGATACAAACATTTTCTCCCCCCCTCCACCCTCACCCCATCCCACCCCCCTTGCCCACCCACCCCCCTCCCTAGACTTCCTAGAACAAGCACAGGGTATAACATTCACAAACATAAAACTAAAGTATGCTAACAATTTGTTGACTTCAGATTCTCCCTAGGTCTTTAACTCCTTATAACTCAAAGCACTATAAACATAAATTAAAGATTAAAGATGTTTCATTCATAAGCTATATGAAACTTCTTAGTCTGATACTTGTTTTGAATATAGTCAATCCATCTTCTCCATTCCGATATGTATCTTTCGTTTGAGTGATCTTTAAGATATGATGAAATTTTCGCCATCTCTGCCAAATGCGCAACTTTTATTGTCCATTTCTCAATAGTAGGTGGATCTTCCTTCTTCCAATACTGTGCCACCAGTAGCCTGGCTGCTGTTATTAGATTTAAAACCAACTTAGTCTCTATCACAGTACAATCCATAACTATTCCCAACAAAAAAAACTGTGGTGTAAATTTCATTCACTCATCATCGGCAGGTTGGGTGTGCGCGTGTGCAGCTGGCGCGTGGAACAGGGCGGCGTTGGTGGCGGCACATTCAAGAAGGAGAGTGAGCGACTCTGGTAACTTTCGGGCACTTGCCTACCCTGACAGCCAGCTGCAGGAGAAAAGTGAGGAGTAGGAAACGTCGCGTGGCGAAGGACGAGCGGGCGGCGGCTCCAGGGCAAGGCTGGTGTCGGAGAATGGTGCATTCCCCTACCTGGTTGAGGCAAGTGGTGAGCAGGTGGCGGCTCTGGGGCCTCGGGGAATGGCGCGGCCCTGTCTCCAACCCAAAGCGAAGAGAGAGCAGGTGGAAGAATAGAAATTAAAAAAGTTTTCCTACCAGATTCTGTGGGCGTGGTGTGGTGTGTGTGGGGGTCTTGTGACTGAGTGGGTGTGGCTGTGACATCGAGTTGGCCACGCCCACTCAGTCACAGGACACCCCCCCCACCAAGCCACGCCCACAGAACCGGTAGCGAAAATTTTAGATTTCACCCGAGTGGGACCCTAACTCGAGTATAAAACGAGGGGGGCTTTTTCAGCATAAAAAATGTGCTGAAAAACTCAGCGTATACACGCATATATACGGTACATGGTTTTTATTTATTTATTTATTTATTTATTTATTTATTTTATTTGATTTCTATACCGCCCTACTCCCGAAGGACTCAGGGCGGTGCACAGCCAAACAATAAAACACATCCATACAAAATTTAAAAGTAGAATAAAATCAAACTAAATAATTTTGGCTCCGACAAATTTAAAACCCCGAACTATTTAAAACCAATTTTAAAATTGAATGTATAAAATACTAAAAGATATTTAAAAATTAAAATCTTTTATGAAAGAGGGAGAAAATTAGGCCAGGCCCGCCTGGTGAAATAAGGTCTTTAAAGCGCGGTGGAAGGTGTGCAGATCCGGGATCCTCCGTATCTCTGGGGGGAGCTTGTTCCAGATAGTAGGTGCCCCCACAGAGAAGGCTCTCTCCCTGGGGGCCGCCAGTCGGCATTGTTTGGCCGACGGCACCCAGAGGAGCCCCTCTCTATGGGACCGTACCGGCCGGTGGGAGGCTATTGGTGGTAGTAGGCGGTCCCGCAAGTACCCAGGTCCTAAGCCATGGAGTGCTTTAAAGGTGGTAACCAAAACCTTGAAGCGCACCCAGAAGACCACCGGGAGCCAGTGCAGCTCGCGCAGGAGAGGTGTTACATGGGAACACCATGTCGCTCCCATTACCACCCGCGCGGCTGCACTCTGCGCCAGTTGGAGCCTCCGGGTGCTCCTCAAGGGGAGCCCCATTTAGAGAGCGTTGCAATAGTCCAGGCGGGAGGTGACAAGGGCATGAGTGACCGTGCTCTTCTGTGGATTTTTTTATGTGAATAAAGGTTTCTCTTTGAAGACAAACTCTTGCCACAGTCCAGGCATTTATATGGTTTCTCTCCTGAGCAGATTCTTTGATGTTTATAAAAGTTTCCTCTCTGATTGAATGTCTTTCCATACGTCAAGAATTTATCTGGTTCCTCTAATGAATGGATTCTGTGATGCCTCTTAAGGCTTCTCTTCTGCCTCAAGCTCTTTCCACACTCCAGGCATTTATATGGTTTTTCCCCTGAATGGATTCTTTGATGTGTATGAACATGTTCCCTCCTATTGAAGCTCTTTCCACATTCCAGACATTTATATGGTTTTTCTCCTGAGTGGATTCTTTGATGTTTATAAAGGTTTCCCCTCCTATTGAAGCTATATCCACACTCCAGACATTTATAAGGTTTCTCTCCTGAGTGAATCATTTGATGTTGATTGAGGTGTCCAACAACAACAAAGCTTTTTCCACACTCCAGACATTTATATGGTTTCTCTCCTGAGTGGATTCTTAGATGGTTTATAAGATGTCCATTTCTTTTGAAAGATTTTTCACATTCTGGGCATTCAAATTTCTTTTCTCCCAAGTGTATCCTTAGATGCCTTTGAAAATGTCCATTTGTTTTTAAGGATTTTTCACATTCCGGGCACTGATACTTTTTTTCTCCCTCTTGGATTCTTTGGAGATTCCTGAGTCTTCCAAAGGACTCTCCTCCCTCCAGGCATTTATTCAGTTTCTCTCTCCAGTGGGCCCTTTGATGTCTATAAAGGTTTCCCAAATGCCTGAAGCTCTTTCCACACTCCAGGCATTTATGAGGTTTCTCTCCGGAATGGATTTTTAGATGGCTTTGAAGAAGACCATTTGTCCTGAAGGATTTTTCACATTCTGGGCATTTGTATTTCTTCTCTCCTGTGTGGATGCTTATATGCCTTTGAAGATGTCCATTTCTTGTGAAGGATGTTTCACATTCCGGGCACTGATATTCCTTTCCTCCCTTCTGGATCCTTTGGGGTCTCCCGGGTCTTCCGAAGGAGCTTCTGCCCTCCAGGCCCGTCTCAGGGTCTCCGCCCGTTTCCTCCAACTCGCATCGGCTTCCAGGCAGCTGCCTTTCCCGGGCTCCCCCTGGGTTCATCCCTCCTGCAGTCCCAGAACCCCCCGGCCTTTCCCCGCTGTCACCAGGCAGAGCTGCTCTGCGGGGCCCGCTCTCCTCCTCCTCTCGGGCGACGCTTCCTTCCTTCCTCCGCCGGGCTCCTCCATCCTCCTGCAGGAGAGAAAGAGAGGTGGGTCACGGCTCCATCCCCTTCCCCGCACGGGAACAGAATAGAATAAGAGTCGGAAGGGATCTTGGAGGTCTCCTTGATTAGTTTCCACCCATTGCTTCTTGTCCTGCCCCCCTCAGGTGCTTTGGAGAATAGCTTGGCCCCCTCTTCTTTGTGGCAGCCCCTGAGATATCGGAAGACTCCTATCCTGTCTCCCCTAGTCCTTCTTTTCATCAGACTAGACATACCCAGTTCCTGCAACCGTTCATCATACGTTTTAGCCTCCAGTCCCCTTATCCTCTCTGTTGCTCTTCTCTGCACTCTTTCTAGAGTCTCCACATCTTTTTTACATCATGGCGACCAGAACTGGATCCATTCTTCCAAGTGTGGCCTTTCCAAGGCATCATAAAGTGGTGTCAACACTTTGCGTGATCTTGATTCTCTCCCTCTGTTGATGCAGCCCAGAACTGTGTTGGCCTTTTTGGCAGCTGCTGCACACGGCTGGCTCCTATTTAAGCGATTGTCCACTAGGACTCCAAGATCCCCCTCAGAGTCACCACTGTTGAGTGAGCTGCCACCTATACTCTCCCTGAGCATTTTGTTTTCCTTGCCTAAATGTGGAACCTCCTTTTTTTCTTTCAACCTTCAACTTCATTTTCTTAGATGGCGCCTAATCCTCCCCGGGGGGGGGGGGGGCAGCTCTTGCGGACCCGAAAGAGACCCTCCCAGACTGCGACTCCCAGCATCCCCTGCGCCAAACCTCCATCATCCGGGCTCCTCTGATCGCCGATACAGGGAGTTCCTTCCTTGCCCGATTGGTTTCCGGGAGTGGAGGTTTCGCGCCCTTTTTGCCAGAGGCTCCTCCTCTTCCTTTGGAGGGACCGCCCCCCAGGAGTCTTCCTGCCTATCGCCGCCCTCCGCAGGGCAACCAATCAGCGTCCACCTTCCCTCAAAGAACCAGAGTGCGCCTGCGCGTTGCCCAGCGTTGTTATGGTTCCACGTGGAGGTGGGCCGCTTAAATTTTGGGGTCCGTTCAGCTTTCCCCCCTCCTGGCATCCAGTCAAGCGGAGGTTGGGGGGCCCTTCTGCGGCTGCGACTTCCCCCCCCCCCACACCATCGGAGGTCTATCCATAAGCGAGGTGCGGGGGAGGGGGGCACCCTTCCTTTGGAGGGACCGCCCCAAGGAGTCCTCCAGCCAATCGCCGCCGTCCCCCAGAGCGACCAATCGGCGTCCTCCATTTTCAGTCACCGAGAGTGCGCCTGCGCGATGCCGACTCACTTTCTGTTCTCGTGCGGAGGTGAGGCTGTGGGGGGATTTTCCCTTTGATCTTTGGGGTCCCTCTTCTCCCCCTCCGCCCCCTCCCCCCCGCATTCAGGCAGGCCGAGGTTGGGGGGCCCCCCTGGGTCTCTGACTCTCCCACCCTTCCCCCAACCGGGGTCTCTCCCTAGGCAAGGCGGGGGGGGGGTGGAAATATGGGGGGGGGCACCCAGGCAGGCGGGGCTGAGGGGTCTCCCCTTCCTCCTGGGGGGCTCCAGCCAGGCTCCTCCGTGGCCTCCAAGCAGCGACACCCCCCCTCAAGCTCCCCCCCCAAAAGACCCCTTTGCAAATCTGCAGGAGGGGGAGAAATACCCCCAGGACCCCCCCCATTAATATGTGGGCCTCTCAGCCTTTGCTGACCCCCCTCAAAGGTAAACCTTTCCCTCCGTTGCCCTCTGGGGTCTCTGGCTTTCCCCCCCATCCAGGGTCCCTCCCTGGGGAAGGTGGGGGGTGGAGATCTAGTAGAGGGGCGCTCAGGCAGGCCAGAGCTAAAGGGGCCGCAATTTGACATCCTTTTAATGTTCTTCTTGTTTTGCACCAAAGACCTGAGGGGATCTGATGCTGGAGCCCAGTGAGCTTCTCAAGCTGTTTTTAGGTGTATGTAGGAAGTTCCCTTCTCGGCTAACAGAATAAGAACAACCGAGCTGGAAGGGACCTTGGAGGTCTTCTAGTCTGACCCCCTGCTCATGCAGGAGGCCTCATCCCAAAGGTGCTTTTTCAAGAGGCAACTTGACTTCATTTGCTTTTCTTTGAAGATGTTTCACTTCTCATCCAAGAAGCTTCTTCAGTTCTTCAGAACCAAAGAAGCTTCTGGGATGAAAAGCAAAACACCTTCAAATGAAAAAACCAAAAAGTCCAGTTGCCTCCTGAACAAAGCACCTTTGGGACAATCCTGACCTGGATGACGGAGAATCTCTACAGACTTTTTACCGATGCAATTGGGCTGAACCCCCTTTGCATGGTGTGGGGGTGTGAATGGATTTCCAGAGGGAAAAATTGCAGACTGCAAGAACCATTCGCACCACTCAGGTGACCCTGAGGACACAGATAAACCTCCAGGGGCTTCAGCCACCCTCTCAAACTTTGGAGATTGAGTGGAAATGTGAGTTGGAAACAGTTGTGGGCAGCTGGACAGCTTTTCTACCAAAATGGGCTAGTTTTGCTGAATTGTTGCAGGAAAGATTTTGACCTCTGGGTTCCAATTTGGGGGCTATTTTGGATTTTTTTTTTTTTGTCTAGGAGAACACTTTGGGGATTGAGTTGAAATGCGAGTTGGAAACAGAGTGGGCAGTTGAACGGTTTTTCTACCAAATTGGGCTAGTTTTGCAGATTTGTTGCAGGAAAAAGTTTGACCTCTGTGAGTTCCAATTTGGAGGCTATTTTGGATTATTTTTAAAGCGCTGTAGAGATAGTCCTTGACCTACAACTATTTGCTTAGTGACTTAGTAAAGTTATAGCAGCACTGAAAAAAGCGGCCTTGACCAGTTTTCGCACTTACGACTGTTCCAGCATCCATGTGGTCAAAATCCAGGCGTTTAGCCACTGGCATGTATTTATGACGGCTGTGCTGTCCCAGGGTCACGTCATCAGTATTGGTATCTTTCACATCTGGTGTCCCACAAAGTCATTGGAGGATTCGCATAACAACTTCACAACTCATTTCACAATTGTAGGATATGACCTGCCAATTATGGCAAAAAATGGGGTGCAGCAACTGTCAAGAACAGAAATTTTTGTCTCAATTCTGATTGTAGATCTAGTTGGTACTACCTGTACAGTTTGGGGGCAATATATCCAACCGTCATGAACGATAACCCCAAAATACATCCCAAAGACAGTAAGAGGATTAATTCACGCAGCCCTGCCCCCAACTGCCTTACCAGCCCCTCCACAGACCCCACACACTCACACACACAGACGGATTCACATGAAATCCCCTCCAATACTGACCCCTGCATATCTGTATTTTTCAACTTATTTTGAGCCCTTGGATGCTCCAGTTGACACACACATATATATTTTCCTCCTCCACCCCCTCCCCCTTTGGAGGGGGCTCCTGCTGCTGCTGTTGCCCAGGCCAGTGTGCCCTGCGATGTAGCCCTCCACCCACGGACTGGCACCTTTTAAATGGCTAACTTAAAATGACATATTAGCCCTTTTAACATGGCAGTATATGCCTCTTTTTTAAGGTTAAGAATGCTTGTTTTTCCCTTCTTGACAAAGGCTCCTTATTTGATATGTGAGAAGTTGCTTTTTCAGCAACTACACAACAGAGTATTCCGAGTGTTTCTAAATATATCTGCAACTTTCAAGAAAGACACAAACCCAGCTGGGAAAGACTGACACAAAAATTGGTCACGTGTGGAATTTTATCCAGAATCAATGTTTTCTGTTTGCGCTTCACAAGCACTCAATGTATTTTATGGTTTCATCATTTCTTTACTGACTTCTATGAGGAAATTCACCAGCAGGAACCATTGGCAGGAGGTTCTCCTCCTTAGCTCCTCTCTAACTGGAGATGGTCTCCTTTTCTGCATGAATTCCGAATTTTGACATCCAGGATCAAGAATTTTCCTGCATCAAATAGAGGCCATGTAGTTGCTATTTAAAACAGACGAGTGAGTCACACATAGTGAGTTTATGTATTTATTGGGATCCTGCCTTTATTATTTTTACAAATAAGGTGGAGAACATATGCAACAAAACAAAGGAGAACGCCTGCAAGAAGACAAGGTCTTCTCCCAATGGTGACACCTTCCTCCTCTTTTCTCCCAACAACAACCCTGTGAGGTGGGCTAGACTGAAAGTGCGGCTGATTCAAACTTGAACTCTGCTCTCTTGCTTTCAACCCGGTGCCTTAATCACTGGATCCCCTTCATAGACTGCTATAAGGTCGCAGCCCCAGAAGAGCCCCTGATCTCCGCCTGCATCAATACAGAGAGGGCAACGAGGGAGCCGCCTGAATTGGTGACAGAGCCAGCATGATGCAGGTTGGGCGCAGGAGATGCTGGGAGTTGAAGTCCGGGAGGGTCTCTCCAGGCCTAGGAGCCAGAGGCCTAGTTTTGAGGGCGGGGAGGGACACAGGAAGCTGGGAAGGAGGCCGTGTCCCCCTGGAGCATGCCTGGGAGACCCGTGGGAGGTGGGGGCTTGGGCCTGGCCTCCCCTGCGGGAAAGGGGACACAGCCATGACCCTCTTCTCTTTCTTCCCTGCAGGAGGACAGAGGATGGCGGCGGATGCAGGAAAGAGGCGCCAGCCGAGAGGAGGAGGAGGAGGGCGGGCCCCGTGGAGCAGCCCAGCCCGTCCCGGCACAGCTTCCCCGGGAGACGGCGGGGAAAGGCCGGGGGGCTCTAGGGCTGTAGGAGGGAGGAGCCCAGGGGGAGCCCGATGCGGGGCGGAGGAAACGGGCGGAGACCCCGAGACGGGCCTGGAAGGCGGAGGCTCCTTCGGAAGACCCCCAAAGCACCGAAGGATCCAGGAGGGAGGAAAGGAACATCAGTGCCCGGAATGTGGAAAAACCTTCAAAAGAAACGGAAACCTTCAAACTCATCTAAGAATCCACACAGGAGAGAAACCTCATAAATGCCTGGAGTGTGGAAAGAGCTTCAGTCAGAGGGGAGATCTTTATAAACATCAAAGAATCCACTCAGGAGAAAAACATCATAAATGCCTGGAGTGTGGAAAGAGCTTCAGTCAGAGGAGACATCTTTATAACCATCAAAGAATCCACTCAGGAGAAAAACCTTATAAATGCCTGGAGTGTGGAAAGAGCTTCACTCATAGCAGCGGCCTTTATACACATCTAAGGATCCACACGGGAGAAAAACCTCATAAATGCCTGGAGTGTGGAAAGAGCTTCAGTCTGAGGGGAAATCTTTATACACATCAAAGGAGCCACATAGGAGAAAAACCTCATAAATGCCTGGAGTGTGGAAAGAGCTTCAGTCTGAGGGGAAATCTTTATACACATCAAAGAATCCACACAGGAGAAAAACCTCATAAGTGCCTGGAGTGTGGAAAGGGCTTCAGTAAGAGGGGACATCTTTATACACATCAAAGAATCCACACAGGAGAAAAACCTCATAAATGCCTGGAGTGTGGAAAGAGCTTCAGTCAGAGGGGACTTCTTTATACACATCAAAGAATCCACACAGGAGAAAAACCTCATAAATGCCTTAAGTGTGGAAAGAGCTTCAATCAGAGGGGAAACCTTTATAGACATCAAAGGATCCACACAGGAGAGAAACCTCATAAATGCCTTGAGTGTGGAAAGAGCTTCAATCAGAGGGGAAATCTTTATACACATCAAAGAATCCACTCAGGAGAAAAACCTCATAAATGCCTTGAGTGTGGAAAGCGATTCAGTCTGAGGGGAAACCTTTATAGACATCAAAGGATCCACACAGGAGAGAAACCTCATAAATGCCTTGAGTGTGGAAAGAGCTTCAGTCAGAGTGGAGATCTTTATACACATCAAAGAATCCACTCAGGAGAAAAACCCCATAAATGTCTGGAGTGTGGAAAGAGCTTCAGTCACAGGGGACATCTTTATAAACATCAAAGGATTCACACAGGAGAGGAAGCACATAAATGCCTGGTAAGAAAGGTAATAAAATCCAATTAAAACTTTCACTTTTAATAAATTTAATACATTTTTTTCTTTTAATAAATTCCTTTAGTCTTCCAGAGCCATGCCCAGGGTCCCAGGCCTGAGTTTGACTGCTGTCGGTCATTCTTATGGCAACTAGCAGGGCAGGCTGTCCTGGAAGGGGCGGGAGGCCTTGTATGAGTCTGGATGTCCATCTGATGTCCATCTGTCCATCTGATCCCTGATCCAAGAGCTGCAGTTGAGGGCTGCTCCGATTGTTAGACTTTGAAGATAAAGAATGGAATTCTGAGGCCTGCTCTCAAAAGAATAGATATATATATACCCATACATATGCTACGTACACATTAATCACAGCCCATTTAGATTACATAACAAGAGACTTGGGAGTTCACAAGGTGGATACTTCTTCATATGGAAGAAAACTGACTGAATCTAATGTGCTGCTTCGGATACCGCAGAGCCTCTTCCCAGCAGTTGTGGAGAGGATGTGTTGTGTCCCAGACAATCCTGCAGAACCTGGTCAGGCATCGTTTCTAGCTGATTAGAAACCAGTTGAGTTTATGGGACGGAAAGTTCTTCAGTGGGATGAGACATTTTATTTTGAATTTGAGAATTCCCATATTTATATCTTCTGAGTTTGCAAAACTTTATTGAACTTTATTGAGGAGAACATCAGGGTAAAGATCAACAATGGCATTTTCTTTTCCTTGAAAAGCCAAACCGAGTCTAGGAGGAAAGTTTGGGGATTGAGTTGAAATGCGAGTTTGAAACAGTGTGGACACTTGAACAATTTTTCTACCAAATTGGGCTAGTTTTGCAGATTTGTTGCAGGAAAAAGTTTGACCTCTGGGGGTTCCAATTTGGGGGCTATTTTGGATTATTTTTAAAGCACTGTACAGATAGTCCTTGACCTACAACTATTTGCTTAGTGACTTAGTGAAGTTATAGCAGCACTGAAAAAAGTGGCCTTGACCAGTTTTCTCACTTACGACTGTTCCAGCATCCATGGGGTCAAAATCCAGGCGTTTAGCCACTGGCATGTATTTATGACGGCTGCGCTGTCCCAGGGTCACATCATCTCCATTTGTAACCTTCCCAGCTGGTGTCCCACAAAGGCATTGGAGGATTCACATAACAACTTCACAACTGTAGGATATGACCTGCCAATTATGGCAAAAAATAGGGTCCAGCAACTGTCAAGAACCGAAATTTTTGTCTCAATTCTGATTGGAGATCTAGTTAGTACCACCTGTACAGTTTGGGGGCAATATATCCAACTGTCATGAACAATAACCGCAAAATACATCCCAGAGACAGTAAGAGGATTAAGTCAGCCAGGCCCTCCCCCCCAGCTGCCTTGCCAGCCCCTCCACAGACCCCACACACAGATACACACACCTACACGGATTCATCTTCTCCTTTCTCATCCCTCCTCCTTTCTGAGGGGCCCCTTTGGAAAACTGCAGCAGAGGGGGAAATCCCCTCCAATACTCACCCCTGCATATTTGGATTTTTCAATTTTTTTTGAGCCCTTGGAAACCTGATGCTCCAGTTGACACACATATATATTTTCCTCCTCCACCCCCTCCCCCTTTGGTGGGGGCTCCTGCTGCTGCTGCTGCCCAGACCAGTGTGCCCTGCGATGTAGCCCTCCACCCACGGACTGGCAGCTTTTAAATGACTAACTTAAAATGACATATTAGCCCTTTTAACATGACAGTCTATGCCTCTTTTTTAAGGTTAAGAATGCTTGTTTTTTCCTTCTTGACGAAGGCTCCTTATTTGGTAAGTGAGAACTTGCTTTTTCAGCAACTACAGAACAGAGTATTCCGAGTGTCTCTAAATACATCTGCAACTTTCAGGAAAGACACAAACCCAGCTGGGAAAGACTGACAAAAAATTGGTCACGTGTGGAATTTTATCCAGAATCAATGTTTTCTGTTTGCGCTTCACAAGCGCTCAATGTATTTTATGGTTTCATCATTTCTTTACTGACTTCTATGAGGAAATTCACCAGCAGGAACCATTGGCAGGAGGTTCTCCTCCTTAGCTCTTCTCTAACAGGAGATGGTCTCCTTTTCGGCATGAATTCCTAGTTCTTCTATCTAGGAACAAGAATTGTCCTGGATGAAATGGAGGCCATATAGATGCTTCTTAAAAACACATTTGCGAGTTGTAGGATCTTATTTATTAGAATTCTGCATTTATTTTTACAAATCGGGGATACAAATAAAAGAATATTTGTAGCTCAGGATTCAAATGAGGGGACTTTTTAGCTCCCTGAGGCTCCCACACCCTTCCAGCAACTATGATGTTAGCTAGGAAGTAATGAAACGTGCAACGCGCCCTCCTCTCTTCCCCCAACAACAACCCTGTGAGGTGGGCTGCACTGAAAGAGGGGCTTGAACTATCGGTCTCTTGCTTTCCACCCCGGTGCCTTAATCCATGGACCAAACTGGGTCCCCTTTATATTCTGCTATAAGGTCACAGCCCCAGAAGAGCCCCTGATCTCCGCCTGCCTCAATACAGAGCTGTGGGTAGGGGGTTGGGGGGGGGAGACTGGATCCCAAATTTCAAGGGAAGCGGCTTGAATCGGCGAAAGAGGAGACCGGATGTTGCAGTTTGGCGCAGGGAATGTTGGGAGTCACAGTCTGTGGGGATCTATTTCGGGTCCGCAAGAGGTAGGGTCCTGGTCCTGGGCCTCCCCTGCAGCGAAGGGGACGCAGGTGTCACCCTCTTCTCTTTCTCCCCTGCAGGAGGACGGAAGATGGCAGCAGATGCAGGAAAGAGGTGCCGGCCGAGAGAAGGAGAGTGGGTCCCGCAGAGCAGCCCTGCCCGGTCTCAGCGCGGCTTCCCCTTGAGACGGCGGGGAAAGGCCGGGGTGCTCCAGAGCTGCAAGAGGGAGGAGCCCGGGAAAGGCGGCTGCCTGGTGGGCGATGCGGGGAGGAGGAAACGGGTGGAGTCCCCGAGATGGGCCTGGAAGGCGGAGGCCACACCTCCACCGGTAACCATAACAACTATCGACACCGCACAGGCGCCATCTGGCTGGTTGGTGGAAAAAGGACACTGATTGGTCTCTCTGGGGCAGTTTGTCGATTGGCAGGAAGACTACTTGGGGCAGTCCCTCCGAAGGAAGAGGTGGAGCTTATAGAGAAAAAAGGGCATGAAGCTTCCATTTCCAGAAACAAAACGGGCAATGAGGGAAGCTGCCTGAATCGGTGACAGAGAAGCCGGGATTATGGAGGTTGGGCGCAGGGAATGCTGGGAGTTGAAGTCCATGAGGATCTCTCCGGAGAAGGCAGGCCCTGGAGCCCAAGGCCTAGTCTGGGGGGGCGGGTGGGGAGGGAGACAGGAGGCTGGGAGGGAGGCCGTGTCTGCCTGGAGCATCCCCGGGAGGCCTGTGGGAGGTGGGGACTTCGGTCTGGGCCTCACCTGCAGGGAAGGGGATGCAGCTGTGACCCTGTTCTCTTTCTGCCCTGCCGGAGGACAGAGGATGGCGGCGGATACAGGAAAGAGGCGCCGCCCGAGAGGAGGAGGAGGAGTAGAGCGGGCCCCGCGGAGCAAATGCATTGGTTACAATTGATGCTCCCCAACTTCTGATTCTTTTGCCTTTTGAACATCTCAGAAAGATTGGAAAAACCTCTCAAGAAACGCCAAGGTCCCCAGTGTGTTTTCGATCCTCTCTAGACTGGTCTCTTTGCTGCTGCCCAGAACTGTCCCGAACTGCAGACCAAGACCACAGAAAAGGTTGAGAAGGGAGACCCCGATAACCCCACGGTCCTAGACCTGGACCAGATCAAGGAAGCCTTTGCCCAATGGGTGGGGCCCAAAGGCCTCGATGGGAACCAGTCCAGGCCATATGCACAATTCAGTGAACCCAGCTGGCTGTGTTTTTAGGGTGCCTTTCCCCCCAAAAAAAAACCTATGAGGGAGCCTCCCACCGTCGGGAGGAAAAGGGCCCTTCATGCAACCTGTATCTTGAGCCAAAGGATCCGGGCTCTTGGTGGAGGAGAAACCCATCACTTGTGGTCATGGGAACCCAACTGCAGCAGTTCAGAAACCCTGACAACTACGGTGAAGGGCTGGCTCTGCTTCCCTGACTCCATCCCGTCCATCGAATGGCCAGCTGGATGAACGGAAGGGCCAAGGTGGGGGATTGTTCACCTTGCTGGTTGAGAATATCCCAAATTGTCTCCTCAGCAAAAGCATCTTTGATCGCATCCTACAAAGCCTCCAGTGGTAGAGAACGTGCCCTGAGGGTTCAAAGGGTCCCAAATCCCCCTTTCTGGGAATAGCCACACCCGGAAAGCCTTTCTCCTCAGAGTCCGTGGGCAGTGAGGGAGGCGTGGCGGCTGCTGGGGCAAACAGCCCCACCCTTTGCTTCATGCCACAGTAAGGGTCTCCGTGCCGCGAGGCCAAAGCCCCACTCCGCTTCTCTGCTGCAGAGGGGAAGGTCAGCTGGTGGAGAAGGCCAGGCCCTTCCCTTCCTCCAGGCTGGGGCAGAGCAGGAGAAGAAAAGCTGTTGCAGGGATCACCTTGGCTGCTATACTTGAAGGTATCGGTAATTTATTGTTTTTGAAGTGTGTCTCTTGTGATTTGTGGGAAGGGCAGGTGGAGAAAGGAAGCAAAGAGTTTGAATCCTTTCCCTTCCCTCTGAGAAGTCTAAAGAGCTGCCAAATTCATTCGAAAGAACAGAGATCTTGGAGTAGAGAGAGAAAATAAAGTTGTTGAATAAGCTGTTTGTGAGCCAAGTTCTTTGGAAATTATTTTCTGAACCCTCCGGGACTAATGCAGGTGTAGGAAGGAAACGCAGGGAGAATAAAAAAAGGAGGAGATGCCTACACATCAACACCCAAAGTATGAAGAATAAACAGAGGGAACCTGACGTCCCAGAACACGAGAGCAAAGATGAGATTTCTGCCGTTACTGGTGGGATGAAACCCAGGAGGATTTAAATTTTTCAAAACACCTAATAAAAAGAGGTGGAGGTGGAGTTGCACTTAAACAGCTGCACCTGTGTAGAAATGCAAAAAGTAAAAAATGAAGAAAACCTCCTTGAATGCATTTGGGTTAATATGAAAGGAAAACGGAATGAGGTTGCCAGAGGTGTATACGACGGCCTGCCCAATCGGAGGAACTAGATCAGGGGCGTCAAACTGAAGGGTGCTTGGATCTGGCCTGTGGGGAACAGATCAGACTGGCCCATAATGACTCTGCCAGCGAAAACAGCTCGGGAGGGAAGCGTGTAGCCCTACCAGGCCCTGTTTTCAGCTGCAACGGCCGCCCGCACTCCTCCGTCAGCAAAAACGTGGCCTCCACCCCACCCAGCTCCATTTTCACCGGCAGAGGATTAGAAAAAGAAACTAAAAGCAAAAGAAAAGTTTCTCCTTTTGCATTTGAGCATCCAAGAAGGGACAGGAAAGAGGAAAGGCAAAGAAGGAAAGACGAGAAGGGAGGAAGGAAGGAAAAAGAAGGAAAGAGGGAAGGAAAAAGAAGAAAAGGGAAGGGAAGGCAGGAGGAAGGAAGGAAGATTATGAGGGAGGGAGGGTCTGAGGGAAGTCCTGTCATAGCACTTGGGCACCTCAGGTGCCCACAAGAAGAGTGAAGATGAGAATATTTTGAATAATCCACCATATTTTTATCCTAAATGCTTTAACTTTTTTACAAGTCCACCAAACATGAAAATAGGTAGAATCAACACAATCACATCTCCAACATTTGGGTTGTAGGTTTGGGTACATACAAACTAACTTTTTGGGATCCAAATGCCATCTATAAAACATTTTATAAAAATTTTCTCTCAAATTTTGAGCTTGTGTAAATATGGTGGATTATCCAAAATATCCTTAAAAAAAAATAAAAGTTTACAGTTGTTTTTGTTAGGTATAATTACAGATTGTATGGCTATAGAGACTAATTTGATTTTGAACCTAAGAACTGCAGCAAGACTCTTGGTGGCACAGTACTGGAAGAAGGAAGATTTATCTACTATTCAAGAATGGACATTAAAAGAAGTAAATTTAGCAGAAATGGTGAAAATGTCAGCATATCTAACGGACCATTTAAATGAGAAATATATTTTAGAATGGAGAAGATGGATTGATTATATTCAAGGCAAATATCGGACTAAAAAATTTCAAATAGCTTATGAATGATCAAAGAGATTTTATAAAGTTCTTTAGTTTAGTAAAAGGGGAGTTAAAAGTTCAAGGGGGGGGATAGGAGGCTATAGATAATTAGCTTATGTTAGCTTATGATTGTCAAATGTTATATCCTGTATTTTGCTCTGGGAAGTGGGGTGGGAGGGGAGGGGGACGGTTGGAAGGGGAAATGTTTGTAAAACTTTTCAATAAAAAAAAAAAGAAGAGTGAACATGAGCTGGCCACGCCTACCCAGGGATTCCCCCCACCAGGTCAAACATAACCCTGATGCAGCCCTGAAGGAAATAAGAGTTTGACACCACTGAGCTAGATGGACCTTTTGCTAAGCATTTAGCTCATGAACAGAAAGCAGAGGAATGGGGGACTTTCCCTATCCTGGCAACTGGGGAACACCCAGTCTCTGCACCTAGTGGGAGGACCAAACAGGTCCCCAATGAGTCTTATTCATTTAAAACATTCTTATAACTGCCCATCTTTCAGTCAACTCTGTGCAGCTCCCAAAAGGGCGTTTTCAAAAGTATCCAACACATTAAAACATAAAAGAAAAACCATCAAACAAAAACCTGGGGCTAATCCATGCCACCTTCTCCTTGTCTGACCTCCCAGCGCCTGGGGAAAAGCCAGGGGTTTAAAGGCTAGAAGGGTGGGGGCTTTTTAAGAATATGGCTCATATCTCACAAAGCTTCCTTGGCCTTAGAGAGTCCCTTGTAGGGGTTTCTGCTGGAAGACAAGGGGACCATTCAGGGAATCCAACTGAGAGCTTCAGATGCTTGGGGATGGTCTTAATAGGTCCCCACATTTGGGAAATCCACATAGATTATATCAAACAATGGCAGGGAGAAGCTCTTTCACACCCAGAACAATAAAGTTCAAATTAGCAATAGATTTCAGCCACAGCACACTTGCTTCCATGAGGATCTGAGTGGGAGGAGCATTCAAAGGCAATTTATTAGAATATTCTAGCAAAGAGATTTCCCTCAATGAAAAGAGGGAATCCAGGACACAAAGAGCGGCTGATTCAAACTCAGGGTCTCCGAAGGTCCCACAGTAGACCCAACTGGCTCCCCTTCATGGGCTCATATAAGGCTTCAACCCCTGACCTCCGCTGGCCTCAATATGGGGGGGCGGGGAGACCGGACCCCAAAGTTCAAAGAAAGCCCCCCCCTCCCACCTCCGCCCCGGACCATAATAACTTGCGGAACTGCGCAGGCGCCATGTGCCTTGTTGCAGGAAGAAGGACGCTGATTGGTCATGCTCGGGATGTCAGCAATGGGCAAATGGACTCCAAGGAGCGGATCCTACAAGGGAAAAGGCGGAACTAGTGGAGAGAAAAGGGCGTGAAGCCTCCACTTCCGGAAACAAAAAAGGCAGTGAGGGAAGCTGCCTGAATCAGCGACAGAGGAGGCCATTTGATGCAGGTTTGGCACAGGGGATGCTGGGAATCGTAGTCCGGGAGGGTCTCTTTCAGGTCCGCACCGGGGGGGGCTTGGACCTGGGCCTCCCCTGTGGGGAAGGGGACGCAGCTGTGACCCTCTTCTCTCTCTCCCATGCAGGAGGACGGAGGATGGTGGCGGATGCAGGAAAGTGGCGCCGCCCGAGAGCAGGAGGAAGAGGAGAGCGGGCCCCACGGAGCACCCCTGCCCAGTCCCGGCACGGCTTCCCCTGGAGACGGCGGGGAAAGGCCAGGGGGCTCCGGGGCTGCATGCAGGAGGAGCCCAGGGGGAGCCCAGGAAAGGCAGCTGCCTGGAGGGCGATGCAGAGAGGAGGAAACGGGCGGAGACCCCGAGACAGGCTTGGAGGGCGGAGGTTCCTTTGAAAGCCCCCGAAAGCCCCGAAGGATCCAGGAGGAAGAAAATGAACATCAGTGCCCACAATGTTGTAAAACCTTCAAAAGAAAAGGAAATCTTCAAAGCCACCTAATTATCCACACAGGAGAGAAACCTCATAAGTGCCTGGAGTGTGGAAAGAGCTTTGGTGATAGGAGCACCCTCTATAGACATCAAAAAATCCACTCAGGAGAAAAACCACATAAATGCCTTGAGTGTGGAAAGAGATTCAGTCAGAGGGGACATCTTTATAGACATCAAAGGATCCACTCAGGAGAAAAACCTCATAAATGCCTGGAATGTGGAAAGAGCTTCAGTCAGAGGGGACATCTTTATATACATCAAAGAATCCACACAGGAGGGAAACCTCATAAGTGCCTGGAGTGTGGAAAGAGATTCAGTCAGAGGGGATATCTTTATAGACATCAAAGGATCCACACAGGAGAAAAACCTCATAAGTGCCTGGAGTGTGGAAAGAGCTTCAGTAAGAGGGGACATCTTTATACACATCAAAGAATCCACTCAGGAGAAAAACCTCATAAATGCCTGGAGTGTGGAAAGAGCTTCAGTAAGAGGGGACATCTTTATACACATCAAAGAATCCACTCAGGAGAAAAACCTCATAAATGCCTGGAGTGTGGAAAGAGCTTCAGTCAGAGGAGACATCTTTATGTACATCAAAGGATCCACACAGGAGAGAAAGCTCATAAATGCCTTGAGTGTGGAAAGAGATTCAGTCTGAAGGGAAATCTTTATATACATCAAAGGATCCACACAGGAGAAAAACCTCATAAATGCCTGGAATGTGGAAAGAGCTTCAATCAGTTGGGAAACCTTTATACACATCAAAGGATACACACAGGAGAAAAACCTCATAAATGCCTGGAGTTTGGAAAGAGATTCAGTAAGAGGGAACATCTTTATACACATCAAAGGATCCACACAGGAGAGAGACCTCATAAATGCCTTGAGTGTGGAAAGAGATTCAGTCAGTTGGGAAACCTTTATACACATCAAAGGATCCACACAGGAGAAAAATCTCATAAATGCCTGGAGTGTGGAAAGAACTTCTGTCATAGCAGCGCCCTTTATACACATCAAAGGATCCATTCAGGGGGTGGAACCTCATAAATGCCTTGAGTGTGGAAAGAGCTTCAGTCTGAGGGGAAATCTTTATGTACATCAAAGGATCCACACAGGAGAAAAACCTCATAAATGCCTTGAGTGTGGAAAGAGATTCAGTCTGAGGGGAAATCTTTATATACATCAAAGGATCCACACAGGAGAGAAACCTCATAAATGCCTTGAGTGTGGGAAGAGATTCAGTCTGAGAGAAAATCTTTATATACATCAAAGGATCCACACAGGAGAAAAACCTCATAAATGCCTTGAGTGTGGAAAGAGATTCAGTCTGAGGGGCAATCTTTATGTACATCAAAGGATCCACACAGGAGAAAAACCTCATAAATGCCTTGAGTGTGGAAAGAGCTTCAGTCTGAGGGGAAATCTTTATGTACATCAAAGGATCCACACAGGAGAAAAACCTCATAAATGCCTTGAGTGTGGAAAGAGATTCAGTCTGAGGGGAAATCTTTATATACATCAAAGGATCCACACAGGAGAGAAACCTCATAAATGCCTTGAGTGTGGGAAGAGATTCAGTCTGAGAGAAAATCTTTATATACATCAAAGGATCCACACAGGAGAAAAACCTCATAAATGCCTTGAGTGTGGAAAGAGATTCAGTCTGAGGGGCAATCTTTATGTACATCAAAGGATCCACACAGGAGAAAAACCTCATAAGTGCCTGGAGTGTGGAAAGAGCTTCAGTAAGAGGGGACATCTTTATACACATCAAAGGATACACACAGGAGAAAAACCTCATAAATGCCTGGAGTTTGGAAAGAGATTCAGTAAGAGGGAACATCTTTATACACATCAAAGGATCCACACAGGAGAGAAACCTCATAAATGCCTTGAGTGTGGAAAGAGATTCAGTCTGAAGGTAAATCTTTATATACATCAAAGGATCCACACAGGAGAAAAACCTCATAAGTGTCTGGAGTGTGGAAAGAGCTTCAGTCAGAGAGGAAATCTTTCCGTGCATCAAAGAATCCATTTGAGAGAGAAACAGTATCAGTGCCTGGAGTGTGGAGAGAGTTTCAGTCAGAGAAGAAAACTTTCCCAGCATCAAACAATCCATTCAGGAGAAAAAGCACATAAATGTCTTGATTGTGGAAAGAGCTTCAGTAGGAGAGGAAATCTGTATGGACATCAAAGGATCCATACAAGAGAAAAACCACATAAATGTCTGGAGTGTGGAAAGAGCTTCAATCGGAGAGGAAGTCTTTACCTGCATCAAAGGATCCACTCAGGAGAGAAACCGTATCAGTGCCTGGAGTGTGGAAAGAATTTCAGTCAGAAAGGAAAACTTTCCCAGCATCAAAGAATCCATTCAGGAGAAAAACCACATAAATGTCTTGATTGTGGAAAGAGCTTCAGTAGGAGAGGAAATCTGCACATACATCAAAGGATCCACTCAGGAGAAAAACCACATTAATGCCTGGAGTGTGGAAAGAGCTATATTGAGCGTAGTAGCCTCAATCGACACCAAAGAATTCACGTGGGAGAAAAATAAAAAACACACCTGAGTGTGAGAAGACCTTCAGTCACGGTGTATCTCGGGAATTGAATTGAATTGTATATTTAATTTGGCCAAGTGTGAATAGACACATTAGGAATTCACCTAGTGCATATTCATGATCATTATAATAATTCCAATAAGAGGAATTATTGGTCTTTACTCCAAATGAGTAAAGAAGACAATAAGAGTAAATAATAACTGCCAAATAAGGGACTTTCTCAGGCTGAATAATAAAGGACTGTTTCAATTGTACATGCTAGATGTTTCAACTGGTCTAAATTGTACCTTTTCACAAGAGACATGCCATTTCCCATGTGAATGTTCTTTTAATGCTTATGCTTAATATTATGGGATGTTACTGTCCATGTCTCTGATGTAACTGTAACTTGAGCAGAGTGATTTCTTCCATGCAATCAGCTCTTGTTTTGTATTTTTTTTTCTACTGTATGGAGTATAAAATGAAACCCAATTCTGTGTCCTGGATTCCCTCTTTTCATTAAGGGAAATCTCTTTGCTACAATATTCTAATAAATTGCCTTTAAATTTACAGTCCCAGACTGTATCTCAGGAATTGAACTGAATTGAACTCTTAATTTCGCCAACTGCGAATAGACACACAAGGAATTAGTCTCGGGTTCACAAGCTCTCAGTGTATGTACAAAACATCAGAATAATGATATAATTATAACAATTCGAATAAGAGGAATTATTTATTTATCTTTTCTTCAATTGAGTAAAGAAGGGTTAATAATAACTGCCAAATAAGGGATTTTCTCAGGCTGAATAATAAAGGACTTTTTCTATTGTCCCTGCCATGATGGATCTGAAATGACAGGTGCTCTTTAATCGTATATTTATAAGCTGCTTAGAAGGTTTCACTTCCATTTTTACTGCTTGCCCTTCCCCCTCACACTTAGAGGCTGAGGGTACAGATGCATTTCTCTTCCAACAATCATACAGTTTGAAGTCTACATACAGTATATTTGAAGAAAAATGGGGAAAAGGAATATTCCTGCCCTTGCTTTATGAGTCATCTCATGGTTACTGTGAAACTCTGTGGATGTATCAGTGCAGTGCATTTTATTTCAGCTTGTGGTGCTTGGATTCATTGAATGAGTTTACCAGAAATGTAAATATTGCAGAATATACAGCTTCATGCTACATAACTAAGCTCCATTTCAACCTGAATAAACTACATTATTAATGTATCTTAAATGGAAAATTATGATTCTTCATGAATGTATTTTTTCTTTTATGTACACTGAGAGCATATGCACCAAGACAAATTCCTTGTGTGTCCCATCACACTTGGCCAATAAAAAATTCTATTCTATTCTATTCGAATATCCCAACTTTTTCTATTGTGTGGAGTATAAAAAGAAACCCGATTCTGTGTCCTGGATTCCCTCTTTTCATTAAGGGAAATGTCTTTGCTACAATATTCTAATAAGTTGCCTTTAAATAAGTCATCCCACTCAGTGCCTAAGTGAAGCAAGTGTGCTGTGGCTGAATCTAGGGCTAATTTGGCCTCCATTGTTGGGGGTGTGAACTGTCCATACCATGTAAGACCCTCCCCAGACATCAGAAACTCTTGTCAGTTGGATTCTCTCAACGGTCCCCTTGTCTTCCAGCAGAAACTGCTAAAGGGACTCTCTAAGGCCAAGGAAGCTTTGTGAGATACGAGCCAGATTCTCAAAGGGCCTCCAGCCTTTCAGCCTTCAACACCCGGCTTTTCCCCAGGCGCTGGGAGATCAGACAAGGAGAAGGTGGCATGGATTGGCGCCTGGCTTTTCTTTGTTTTTATTTTCCATGTTTTAATGTGTTGTATTGTTTTTAAAACAGCTTTTGGGGAGCTGCAGTGAGTTGACTGAATGATGGGCAGTTAAAAGAATGCTTTAAGTGACTCATTGGGGACCTCTTTGATCCCCCACTAGGTGCAGAGACTGGGTGTCCCCCAGTTGTCAGGATAAAGTCCCCCATTACTAGGCTTTCTCTTCATCAGCTAAATCAGCGTCTGCCTTCCTTCAAGCAGCCAGAGGGCGCCTGCACAAGTCCCGAGTCCCATGTAGAGGTGAGATGGGGGGGGGCTCCCTTTCATCTTTGGGGTCCGGTCTCTCCTTCGGGGGGCCCCTCCCGCATTCTGACAGGCAGAGGTTGAGGGACCCTTCTGGGACTGGGACTCCCCCCCCCATCCAGGCTCCCTCCCTAGGCAAGGTGGGGGGGGAGGTTGGAGGGGCACCCAGGCAGGTAAGAGGCCAAATGGGCATTTTCACCCTTGCAATACAACTCTGGTAAATTGGCTGCAAATAGAGGGAAGATTTCCCAGAGTCCAGGAGCCCTTCAGAAACCAACCCACCTCTTGGAAGGCACCTTCACTCTGATAACTGACAGTAACTGGCAGTTGAGCCTGCATGGGTGAGGTCATGAAGCCCTCAGAATTCCCTCAGAGATGGCAGGCCTCCCTTGGCCTCCTCCCAAAGCTCACCTGCTCCGCCTTTTCCACACCCACCAGTGCCAGGCAAATGTCTGAAGGAGGCGACCAAACCAATCACTCAAGCTGCCCAGTTCTCATATTTTGGCACAGAAGGCAGATTTTTGTATGTAGACTGCCTCTGTCAAGGGAAGCTCCACTTTTGTTTTGGTTTTCTTTTTGAGAAAAAAAATTATTTTTTTTAAACAAACAATTTATCATTAATCAATCAGTGTAACATCTTGGTACAACATTCATTTAAAAATTTAAACAAAGTTTATCTTCGAACATTTTTGCCAATCTTTCCGGTGACATGTTTTATAGATGGCACATGTCACCGGAAATAGATTGGAAAAAATGTTCAAAGATAAATCAGCTAAATGTTGGAAATGCCACCAGACATCGGGATCGTACTATCACATGTGGTGGACATGTCCAGAAGCGAGAAATTATTGGGCACAATAATCACAATAATCACAAAAACTGATACAGCAGCACATCGATCTTAAACCGGAGCTGTTCCTGTTGGGTATCTAACCGGAGAAATTTAGTAGAGAAAATACATATTTGATTATACATGTAATAAAGGCAGCAAGAACAGTATTTGCACAAAATTGGGAAGCAGAAAAAATTCCTACAAAGGGAGTGCTAATTAAGAAAATATTAGAATGTGCAGAAATGAGTAGATTAATATTAGCAATTAGTGGGAAGGAAGAATCGGAGTGTTACAGCATATGGGGGAAATTTTATCGATAGATAGAGACTGAATATAGACAATAGGCAATGTAAAAATAAGAAATATAGGGGAAATATATTTATTTCATACATTAAATTCACAATACATTAAATTCAAATGTAAGAAGAAAGATAATTATGTACTAAGAAAATGATGATACATGTTGAATATGATGACACAGAAGCTCCACTCATTAATGTAGCTCTGGATAAACTTCCCATCACACCCTTTGTGGTTGTCATGTTGTTTTGTGCTTTTTTCCATCATCCCAGCTGAGCTCCCTCCATTATTTCTGCTTAGGTGAGGCAACTTTTTCTGAATTTCAAAGCAATATAGCAATCCAGGACAAAATCCTGTCTCCCTTGAACGAGTTCTACCAAAACAAAATATTGCATAGCTTTGAAGGGAAAAAATAATAAGGATATAATAAAGAATACTAGAATATGATATACTGGTATACCAGATTCTGTAACCATTGAGGTTCCTGTAATACATATATGCCTTTGCATTTGTATATCACATATATTATGCCTTTATGTATCTCCTGTAACAAACACATTCTGTTATTAGGCCTCTGTAATGTCTCTGGTATTTGTCAAACATTTGTTCCTGCCATTTGATCTGAACCCATATCCATCTTCTTCCTGTTTTTCTCCTGCTATCTAAGAGCATGGTAGGTATCTCAGCTGGAACTGCAGACATCATCATCCCAGGGATAATTTACACTTCAGCCCTAACTTACACCTTTGATCTGTTCCCTGCAGCCCAGGGGGCCAAATGAGCAATTGGGAGAACAAAGGAAGTGTCACGAGTAAATGCCTTATTCTCCAATATGTAAATAGTATACATACTCAGGATATTAGGGGTTAACTTATTCTTCATCACTTAATATATTCATATGTAACCACTCCCATATCTTGCTCCGCCTTGTGTATATAAAAGGAGCTGTATGCACCTCCTACTTGCTTCTATCTACGATTATTCAGTGAATATAGAATGCCTACTGTAAATAAACAGTGTTTTGTTTGAATACTTTATTCTTAAACCAATTATTGAGTCTGATCCTTAAAATTACGCAACAATCTGGTAGCAGAGGATGGTTAAATTGACTCAATAAAACTTTAGATATGCCTAAGAGAGAAAACTCCAGAAACTAAAGAGAAAGACCCAACACCAGGGCACATAGTAAAGAAATGGAAGCGGATCAAGAAATGATCGATGAATCCACAACCGCAATATTGAGAGAATCTGAAGACTGCACTACAGACAACGAGGAAATAATGGATGATACTGATGACCAAGAAGAAAACGAGATAGAAAACAACGAACTCAGGTCAGAGATACTGAGACTCTTAAAAAGTCAAAAGAATGATGAAAATCTCATCGCGAACCTCCAAGACATAATAAAAAACAACGGGCAGCGAGAGAGAAACACATCGCAACAGAAGAACCTAAAGAATCAAAAATGGTGAGCGAATTACCTGTAGATAAGAACATAACCGAAAAGAAGACTAACAGTCCCACACAAAATTTTGAATGGCAGCCATCTTGGTTCCAACAGACCACTAAGATGAGCGAAGCAGAGCCAATCAGAAAGCAGAATTCAAAATATCTGGCGCGAAAAGCCTTACATGATGCAAAAAACAAAAAGAAGAAAATTTACTCTTCAGAAGAATCAGACACAGACATCGAAGAAACTTCAATAGAAATGCAAATAGAATCAGCAATGAAAACGCTTTTTGCAGCATTCGGTCCAAAATTAAGAATCACAAAAGAATCAGCAAAAGCTAGCAATCGAGAAATAAAGAAAAGACAAGCAAGCAAACAAACGTCTCAGGATCTACCCGCTTCTATCCAAACGATGAGAGCACCGACGCCTGAACCCAGAGAGCCCTGCAAATACCACCCCACGCCACAGACGATTTCAAGAACCAGCGATCTCAACAAGAATAATCTCAACGAAAGAAAGCGAGCGCCTGCTGTCACCTGGACTCCCAAGATCAAACCGGAGACCGATTCATCGGAGGAGGAACGCTGCGAGGGAGCTGCAGCAGCGAGAACCTCTCCCGACAGCTACAGGAGCGAAATGAGCAATGCGCATGTGCAGACCTACGCAGACAACTTCGGAGGACATGAAGAGCAGAGAGAGCCATTCAGACTCGTTGCAAGCATACCCACACCATTCTGCAACTATCAACACTTGCAAGATCACGGACTACCTCCAGTTGTAAGTAATGGACCTAACAATATTGGGAATTTACCCAATGATTTCCCAAAACTGAGAATAGATGGCATTAATTTGCAGGAATGGTGTCAACAACTTCAGGTTGTTTTTCTAAAAGAAAACTTATTATTCTTTATTACTAACCCCCCCCAAAAGGCCTTGGACCCTAAAATTGGACTGCCTACACCACAGAGCATTTTACTTATTAATTTCCAGTATATCTCCTGCTATGTACCATAGTATTAAGCAAAATCTGACTGTCTCAGAAATTATTCAATGCGTGTTTAAATTGTTTCATAGTGAAAGTGTAGCCACTACAACAAGAATGTCTAAAGATTTCTTCTCAGCTAGGATAAAGCCAGGGGTTACTATAAGTGAACATTTAATATCTTTAAACAAAATCAGAGCAGAACTGCATTTAAGGGGAGAGATAATTTCAGATCAAACAATGAAGAGTGTTATCATTAACTCACTAGACCCATCATGGGATAACTATATATCACATTTAGACACAATTAATTTAGGGTACTTATCCATAGAGAATTTATCCAATAAGCTAATAGCTGAAGATAATTCAAGAAGGAGTCGTTGTAATAACCACATAGAACATAAACAATATAAGAGGGTAGCATTCCAAGAAAGATATCGTGAACCAATTGAATGCCACAACTGTGGATCTAAAGAACATAGTAGGAGAGATTGTCCTAAATTCCTTAGAGAAAGGCAAAAAACTGATTATAGAAGTAGATACCATAACAGACAATCATCCATTGATACATAGATATAAAAGTCCATCCAACTATAGAGAACATAGAGGGGGCAGGGATAATTCAAAGGATAGAAGATCTGGTTCACTAAATGGATTAAACAAACATAACACAACTAGCATACCACAGTCAGAGGACAATGATTGGCTCATTGATTCTGGGGCAACTAATCACACTACACATAACAAAAGTATATTATCTTCATTTATAGAAGATAAATTTGTAATTAAAGTAGCTAATCAAGAAAAAGTACAAGTCATTGGTAGAGGAAATGTAAACTTACCCGGTCTAGGAAAAATAGAGGGGGTATTACTAATACCAGAAATACCTCATAACATACTTAGTGCTATAAAACTAAGTAGGGATTCTGACATAAATATAGTATTCTCAAAAGGAAAAGCAACACTAGAGAAAAACAAAACAAGTTTAGGTAGTGTAGTTATCAAAGGAGGTCTACCATATTTAATCACAAAAGAAAGATGGTTACACAACATTGATTCCAACATGGATGATAACAATGACATAGATAATGAAGACAATAGCAATAGTGATAATGAAGAACATGAAACAATTCATAGTCACAAAGACACATCTATTAATGACACACCCAATGACAAAAAACCTAAAATTGGAAAACCAATTCACGATGAATGTGCACATATTTTACATAGGAAATTAGGACATGCTAGTTTTCCTGTAGTACAAAAGATGATTGAACATGCTGAAGGTGTTAAAATAAAAAATTGTAAAAACTATTTGGAATGCTCAGTATGTAAGTCCACAAAACTCAGAACTAGTCCCAAACCGAGAAAGGCAACAAGATCAACTAATCAAATTTTTGATTTGGTACATATGGATTTAGTTGGTCCATTAACACCATCAATCACATATAGAAAACGTTATTTTCTGACTATTGTAGATGACTATAGTCGTTACGGGTTTGTCTACACTTTAAAACACAAAGATGAAACCTTTCAGAAATTTAAAGAGTTTTACAAATGTGTAGAAACGCAACATAACATCAAAATAAAACAAATCATGACAGATAGGGGATCTGAATTCATGTCAAAAGAATTCTCCCAATGGCTAAAAAACAAAGGGATGCTACATTTCACGTCTAGCCCTTTCTCTGCATTTCAAAATGGAGTAGTAGAGAGAAAGAACTCGACATTACAAACCATGATTAGATGCACATTAGAAGATGCTGGTTTAGGAAAACAATTCTGGTCAGAAGCATTACAATATTCCAATTATACACAAAATAGAACTTGGTCCAGCATTATAAACAAGACACCATATGAACTAATGTACAGTAGAAAACCCAAGATAGCACACATGCACATATTTGGAGTCACAGCGGATGTACACATACCAAAACAATTGAGGCGTAAAGGAGAGAACGTATCCAGAAGACTTAGATTCATGGGATACAAAACAGGCACAAAAGGGTACAGATTTATTGATAATAATAACAAATTTATAATTTCTAGAACAGCAGTATTTCATGAACAGGCCAACTGGTCTAAAATACATCTTAATGAAATATTCCCAATCACAAATTCAGACACTGAGCATCAAGATAAAATAAATAGAGAGGAAAGTAATCACAACACACATAGAAACAAAATTAAAACATGGACAAACAGTCAACACAGAATAAGGACAGATTCGTTAACAAAAAAGGAGGCAAGATACTTACATGATAACGATAGTAAACCAGAAAAGACAATCAGATGTAACAGAAATCAAGTACCAAACAAATACAAAGATTACGTAATGTACATGGATAGTGAAACATCAACACCAAACACATACGAGGAAGTATTAAAGCTTCCCTCTGAAGAAAGAAGAAAGTGGGAATCAGCCATGGCCAAGGAGATGGACAGTTTACGAGAGTTAAATGTATTCACACGTACACCTGCACCTAAGGACAAAACTATTATAGGCACCAGGTGGATATACAAAATTAAAAATCTAGAAGAAGGCAACACATTATACAAAGCTAGGTTAGTTGCACAAGGTTATGCTCAAAAATATCCTGAGGATTACACAGACACATACTCTCCCACAGTAAGAACTGAAAGTGTCAAAACAGCTTTAGTTATAGCATCAGCACTTGACCTTGATGTATTCCAATATGACATACAGACTGCATATCTACACGCAAAACTTGATAAAGAGATATATGTAAGAGCACCTCATAGTCAATACACAAACAAAAATGAAACGTGGTTATTAAATAAAAGTTTGTACGGATTGAAACAATCTGGCAAACGCTGGTATGAGTGTTTGGTCAAAGTACTCAGAACTATGAATTTCAATGCTACTACTGCTGACAACTGTTTCTTTGTCAAAAAAGAGGGTGACTCATTAGAATTCGTGTTAATTTATGTGGATGATATTTTGTATATAGGTAAACATAAAGAAAAAAGAGAGACATTTGTAACAAAACTAAATGAACATTTTTCTTTAAAATCATTAGGGAAAGTAAATAAATATCTTGGTGTTCAAATCAGTAAAACCAAAAAAGGATTCAAACTTTCACAGAAAGATAAGATTGTAGAACTCCTAAACAAGTGTAATTTAAATAATGCTAAGCCTTGTGACACTCCTATGCAAACTGACTTCTTAAGGAACATAGATGAATCATCCCCTGAATTTAAAGATAATACACTCTACAGATCAGTTATTGGTTCCCTTTTATATATTTCTAATTGGACTAGACCTGATATTGCTTTGCCCCTCAATTTGTTATCCAGGTACGTCAGCAAACCCCTAATGTATCATTGGGAAGCCGTTAAAAGAATATTAAGGTACTTAAAGCACAGCTTAGACTTCTGCTTATTATTGGAACCTAATAATGTCAAGGAGCCCATCCTCACATGTTACGCCGATGCGGATTGGGCAGGTGATACTCTATGTAGAAAAAGCACATCTGGCTATATATTTTTTCTTAACGATTGTCCAGTTTACTGGTACACTGGAAAACAAGATTTAGTAGCCACCTCAACAACTGAGGCAGAATATGTTTGTTTGTCTAAAGCCTCCAATAATCTTGTATGGTTTAATGATTTATTGTCAAATACTTGGAAGAAACCTTCATTACCATTTATCATACACGAAGATAACAAAGCTGCTATTGAAATATCTAGATCTGATGCTATTGGTCAAAGATCCAGACATATAGATATAAAATTCAAGCACGTGAGACAATTATCTCAAGATGGATTTATTAAAGCAGTTCATTGCGAAACATCAGAGCAAATAGCTGACATATTGACAAAGCCTTTGCCTTCTAAACAGCACAAATACCTAACTTCCAAATGGCAAGTTTTATATTGTTCTGAATCTGAATGTAATTATTGTTGTATGTCGAATCGGCATTTAGAGGGGGATTTGTCACGAGTAAATGCCTTATTCTCCAATATGTAAATAGTATATATACTCAGGATATTAGGGGTTAACTTATTTTTCATCACTTAATATATTCATATGTAACCACTCCCATATCTTGCTCCGCCTTGTGTATATAAAAGGAGCTGTATGCACCTCCTACTTGCTTCTATCTACGATTATTCAGTGAATATAGAATGCCTACTGTAAATAAACAGTGTTTTGTTTGAATACTTTATTCTTAAACCAATTATTGAGTCTGATCCTTAAAATTACGCAACAGGAAGAGATAAGGCTAATTGGGAGGCTTCTATTCCCTTGCAGGGCAACAAGGAATACACAAAGCTAAACTAGGAGGCCAGAATTGGGTACTAAGCTGATGTCTCTCAGGGTATAAAAGGACGCCATACCTTCCCCAAGGGGTGCCTATCTCCTCGCATGCATTGTATCTGTATGTTCCGGATATAGTCCCACCCAGTATTTTGTTTTTGGCCATGAATAAAATCTGCTTTTTTTTGCAAGCCTCGTCTTGAGTCTCTGTCTTTCGCATTCTGGTGACTCAAGTATATTTTGGGACCTTACAGCTTAATGATGCTGAACCCCCAAAGCACATGAGCCTCTTTTGGCCAAGTTCCAAATGTTGAGGGATCCAGCAGTTAAAGGGACCCAGAAAGAAACCAACTTGGATCCTATCAAAATTCCACGATTTTGTTTCCTTTTTCCAACAATGAGCTATTGATTTCTATGAGGAAATTCACCAGCAGGAACCGTTGGCAGGAGATTCGGAGCCTCCAGTCCTCTTTAACTGGAGTTGCTCTGCTTTTGTGCAGGAATTCCTAGTTCTTCTACCTAGGAACAAGAATTGTCCTGGATCAAATAGTTGATGCTGCTTAGAAACACACTTGAGAGAGTCACATGGAGAGAGTATATTTATTTATTTGCAACCTGCCTTTCTTACTTTTACTGATAAGGTGGAGAACAAATCCAAGAAAATGAAGGGGAATATTTGTAGCTGAGGGTTGCCATGAGGGGTCTCTCTCGCTTCTAGCAAAGATGATGTTAGTATGCTGGGAATCGTAGTCCGGGAGAGTTTTTCTGGTCCGCACGAGGGGGGGGCTTGGGCCTGGGCTGCCCCTGCGGGGAACGGGATGCAGCCATGACCCTCTTCTCTTTCTCCCCTGCAGGATGGCGGCGGATGCAGGAAAGAGGCGGCGGCCGAGAGGAGGAGGAGGAGAGCGGGCCCCGGCGTGGCTTCCCCGGGAGACGGCAGGGAAAGGCCGGGGGGCTCCGGGGCTACAGGAGGGAGGAGCCCAGGGGGAGCCCGGGAAAGGCGGCTGCCTGGAGGGCGATGCGGGGAGGAGGAAACAGGCAGAGACCCCGAGACGGGGCTGGAGGGCGGAGGCTCCTTTGGAAGACCCCGAAAGCCCCAGAGGATCCAGGAGAAAGCAAAGAAACATCAGTGCCTGGAATGTGGAAAAACCTTCAAAACAAACGGAAATCTTCAAAGGCATCTAATTATCCACACAGGAGAAAAACCTCATAAGTGCCTGGAGTGTGGAAAGAGCTTCAGTGATAGGAGCAACCTTTATACACATCAAAGAATCCACTCAGGAGAAAAACCTCATAAATGCCTTGAGTGTGGAAAGAGCTTCAGTCAGAGGAGCAACCTTAATACACATCAAAGGATCCATTCTGGAGAGAAACCTGGTAAGTGCCTTGAGTGTGGAAAGAGCTTCAGTCAGAGCAGCGACCTTTATAAACATCAAAGGATCCATTCTGGAGAGAAACCTCGTAAGTGCCTGGAGTGTGGAAAGAGCTTCAGTCAGAGGAACGACCTTTATAAACATCAAAGGATCCATTCTGGAGAGAAACCTCATAAGTGCCTGGAGTGTGGAAAGAGCTTCAGTCAGAGTAGCCACCTGTATACACATCAAAGGATCCACTCAGGAGAAAAGCCTCATAAATGCTTTGAGTGTGGAAAGAGCTTCAGTGAGAGGGGACATCTTTATAGACATCAAAGGATCCACTCAGGAGAAAAACCTCATAAGTGCCTGGAGTGTGGAAAGATCTTCACTCAGAGGAGCAACCTTTATACACATCAAAGGATCCACTCAGGAGAAAAACCTCATAAGTGCCTGGTGTGTGGAAAGCGCTTTAGTCGGAGGAGCAACCTTTATACACATCAAAGGATCCACTCAGGAGAAAAACCTCATAAGTGCCTGGTGTGTGGAAAGCGCTTTAGTCGGAGGAGCAACCTTTATACACATCAAAGGATCCACTCAGGAGAAAAACCTCACAAGTGCCTGGAGTGTAGAAAGAGCTTCAGTCAGAGTAGCCACCTGTATACACATCAAAGGATCCACTCAGGAGAAAAGCCTCATAAATGCTTTGAGTGTGGAAAGAGCTTCAGTGAGAGGGGACATCTTTATATACATCAAAGGATCCACTCAGGAGAGAAACCTCATAAATGCCTGGAGTGTGGAAAGAGCTATACTGAGCGTAGTAGCCTCAATCGACACCAAAGAATTCACGTGGGAGAAAAATGAAAAACACACCTGAGTGTGCGAAGACCTTCAGTCACGGTGTATCTCGGGAATTGAATTGAATTGCATATTTAATTTGGCCAAGTGTGAATAGACACATTAGGAATTCACCTAGTGCATATTCATGATAATTATAATAATTCCAATAAGAGGAATTATTTATCTTTACTCCAAATGTGTAAAGAAGACAATAAGGGTAAATAATAACTGCCAAATAAGGGACTTTCTCAGGCTGAATAATAAAGGACTGTTTCAATTGTACATGCTAGATTTTTCAACTGGTCTAAATCGTACCTTTTCACAAGAGACATGCCATTTCCCATGTGAATGTTCTTTTAATGCTTAAGCTTAATATTATGGGATGTTACTGTCCATGTCTCTGATGTAACTGTAACTTGAGCAGAGTGATTTCTTCCATGCAATCAGCTCTTGTTTTGTATTTTTTTTTCTACTGTATGGAGTATAAAATGAAACCCAATTCTGTGTCCTGGATTCCCTCTTTTCATTAAGGGAAATCTCTTTGCTACAATATTCTAATAAATTGCCTTTAAATTTACAGTCCCAGACTGTATCTCAGGAATTGAACTGAATTGAATTTTTAATTTCGCCAACTGTGAATAGACACACAAGGAATTTTTCTCCAGTTCACAAGCTCTCAATGTATGTACAAAGCATCAGAATAATTATATATTTATAACAATTCGAATAAGAGGAATTATTTATTTATTTTTTCTTCAATTGAGTAAAGAAGGGTTAATAATAACTGCCAAATAAGGGATTTTCTCAGGCTGAATAATAAAGGACTTTTTCTATTGTCCCTGCCATGATGGATGTGAAATGACAGGTGCTCTTTATTAGTATATTTAGAAGCTGCTTAGAAGGTTTCACTTCCATTTTTACTGCTTGCCCTTCCCCCTCACACTTAGAGGCTGAGGGTACAGATGCATTTCTCTTGAAACAGTCATACAGTTTGCAGTCTACATACAGTATATTTGAAGAAAAATGGGGAAAAGGAATATTCCTGCCCTTGCTTTATGAGTTATCTCATGGTTACTGTGAAACTCTGTGGATGTATCAATGCAGTGCATGTTATTTCAGCTTGTGGTGCTTGGATTCATTGAATGAGTTTACCAAAAATGTAAATATTGCAGAATATACAGCTTCATGCTACATAACTAAGCTCCATTTCAACCTGAATAAACTAAATTATTAATGTATCTTAAATGGAAAATTATCTTTATGATTCTTGATGAACGTATCTTTGTGAGTCCGATCACACTTGGCCAATAAAATATTCTATTCTATTCTATTCGAATATCCCAACTTTTTCTATTGTATGGAGTATGAAAAGAAACCTGATTCTGTGTCCTAGGGAGGGACACAGGCGCTGGGAGGTCAGACAAGGAGGAGGAGGCATGGATTGGCGCCTGGCTTTTCTTTGTTTTTATTTTCCATGTTTTAATGTGTTGTATTGTTTTTAAAACAGCTTTTGGGGAGCTGCAGTGAGTTGACTGAATGGTGGGCAGTTAAAAGAATGATTTAAATGACTCATGGGGGACCTCTTTGATCCCCCACTAGGTGCAGAGACTGGGTGTCCCCCAGTTGTCAGGATAAAGTCCCCCATTACTAGGCTTTCTCTTCATCAGCTAAATCGGCGTCCGCCTTCCTTCAAGCAGCCAGAGGGCGCCTGCACAAGTCCCGAGTCCCGCGTAGAGGTGAGACGGGGGGGGCCCTCCCTTTGATCTTTGGGGTCCGGTCTCTCCTTCGGGGGGCCCCTCCCGCATGCTGACAGGCAGAGGTTGAGGGACCCTTCTGGGACTGGAACCCCCTCATCCAGGCTCCCTCCCTAAGCAAGGTGGGGGGGGCAGAGGTTGGAGGGGCACCCAGGCAGGTAAGAGGCCAAATGGGCATTTTCACCCTTGCAATACAACTCTGGTAAATTGGCTGCAAATAGAGGGAAGATTTCCCAGAGTCCAGGAGCCCTTCAGAAACCAACCCACCTCTTGGAAGGCACCTTCACTCTGATAACTGACAGTAACTGGCAGTTGAGCCTGCATGAAGCCCTCAGAATTCCCCCAGAGATGGCAGGCCTCCCTTGGCCTCCTCCCAAGGCTCACCTGCTCCGCCTTTTCCACACCCACCAGTGCCAGGCAAATGTCTGAAGGAGGTGACCAAACCAATCACTCAAGCTGCCCAGTTCTCCTATTTTGGCACAAAAGGCAGATTTTTGGATGTAGACTGCCTCTGTCAAGGGAAGCTCCACTCTCTCTTTTTTTTTTTTTTTGAGAATTTTTATTTTTATTTTTAAACAATCATCATTAATCAATCAGTGTAACATCTTGGTACAACATTTATTTAAAAATTTAAACAAAGTTTATCTTTGAACATTTTTGCCAATCTTTCCGGTGACATGTTTTATAGATGGCACATGTCACCGGATATAGATTGGAAAAAATGTTCAAAGATAAATCAGCTAAATGTTGGAAATGCCACCAGACATCGGGATCGTACTATCACATGTGGTGGACATGTCCAGAAGCGAGAAATTATTGGGCACAATAATCACAATAATCACAAAAACTGATACAGCAACACATTGATCTTAAACCGGAGCTGTTCCTGTTGGGTATCTTACCGGAGAAATTTAGTAGAGAAAATATATATGTTGCAATATTTTCAGGATCAGACTCAATAATATTAGTAAGAGTTAAAGGTTTAAATATATTTCCTTTTATTTACAATAGGCATTCTATATTCACTGAATATTCACAGATAGAAGCAAGGAAAAGGGTGTAGGTGGCTCCTTATATATACAATGGGTGGAGCTATAAGTGGGAGTGGTGAATTATGAATACATTAAGAAGTGAAGAATAAGTTAACCCCTGATACCCCGTTCATATATTATTTACACATTAGAGAATAAGGCATTTACATCTGACAAATCCCCCTCTAAATGCCGATTCGTTATACAACACCAATTACACTCAGATTCAGGACAATACAATACATACAATTTAGAAGTTAAATATTTGTGTTGCTTAGAAGGCAAAGGCTTTGTTAATATGTCAGCTAATTGTTCTGAGGTATCACAATGCACTGCTTTAATAAATCCATCCTGAGATAATTGTCTCACATGTTTAAATTTTATATCTATATGTCTGGACCTTTGTCCAATGGCATCAGATCTAGATATTTCAATGGCTGCTTTATTATCTTCATGCATAACAAAAGGCAAAACAGGTTTTTTCCAAACATCTGAAATTAAATCATTAAACCATACAAGGTTATTTGCACTTTGGATAAACAAACATATTCCGCTTCTGTCGTTGAAGTGGCCACTAGTTCTTGTTTACCAGTATACCAGTAAACTGGACAGTCATTTAAGAGAAATATATAACCAGATGTACTTTTTCTACATGAGGTGTCTCCAGCCCAATCTGCATCTGCATAACATGTAAGCTTTGGTTCTTTATTGTCTTTAGGTTCTAATATTAAGCAAAAGTCTAGTGTACTTTTCAGATATCTTAAAATTCTTTTAACAGCTTCCCAGTGATACATTGTTGGTTTGCTGACATGTCTGGATAATAGATTGAGTGGTAAGGCGATATCTGGTCTAGTCCAATAAAGAAGTGAACCTATGATTGATCTATAAAACGTGTTATCCTTGAATTCGGGGGAAGATTCATCAGTATTTCTTAGAAAATCAGTTTGCATAGGAGTATCACAAGGTTTGGCATTGTTTAAATTGCATTTATTTAAAAGTTCTACAATCTTATCTCTCTGAGTAAGTTTGAATCCCCTTCTAGTCTTATTAATTTGGACACCAAGATATTTGTTTACTTTACCTAGAGATTTTAACGAGAAATGTTCATTTAGTTTGTTTACAAAGGTTTCTCTTCTCTCTTTATGTTTTCCTATGTATAAAATGTCATCCACATAAATCAATACAAATTCAATGTAATCATCATCCTTTTTGACAAAAAAGCAGTTATCAGCAGTAGTAGCGTTGAAGTCCATGGTTCTAAGTACTTTCACTAAACAATCATACCATCGTTTACCAGATTGTTTTAACCCGTATAAACTCTTGTTTAACAACCAAATTTCATTTTTGTTTGTGTATTGACTGTGAGGTGCTCTTACGTATATTTCTTTATCTAGTTTAGCGTGTAGATACGCAATCTGTATGTCGTATTGAAATACATCAAGGTTGAGTGCTGATGCTACCACTAGAGCTGTTTTGACACTCTCTGTTCTTACTGTGGGGGAATACGTGTCAGTATAGTCCTCCGGATATTTCTGTGCATAACCTTGTGCAACTAGTCTAGCTTTGTATAGAGTATTGCCTCCCTCTAAGTTCTTAATTTTATATATCCACCTGGTACCAATAATTGTTTTATCCTTAGGTGCAATTGCAGGTGTAAATACATTTAATCCTTGTAAACTTTCCATCTCTTTTTTCATCGCTAATTCCCATTTTTCCTTTTCTTCACGAGGGAGTTTTAACACTTCCTCATATGTATTGGGTGTTGTTGGCTCACCATCCATATGCATTATGTAATCTTTGTATTTATTTGGCATTTGATTTCTGGTGTTTCTAATGGTTTTTTCAGGTTTACTATCGTTATCATGCAAATATATTGCTTCCTTTTTTGTTAATGTGTCTGTCTTAATTTTGTGTTGGCTATTTGTCCAAATTTTGGTTTTGTTCTTATTTTTGTTGATATTTTGCTTTTCTATGATCCCTTCTTCATGAGATTTTGTACCTTTATATTTATTTGGAAATATTTCATTAAGATGTAATTTAGACCAGTTAGCCTGTTCATGGAACACAGCTGTTCTGGAGACTATAAATTTGTTATTGTTATCAATGAATCTGTACCCTTTAGTACCGGTTTCATATCCCATAAATCTGAGTCTTCTGGATACGTTTTCTCCCTTTCTTCTTAATTGTTTAGGTATGTGTACGTCTGCAGTGACTCCAAATATATGCATGTGTGCTAATTTTGGTTTTCTATTATACATCACTTCATATGGTGTCTTATTTACAATGCTGGACCATGTTCTATTTTGTGTGTAATTTGAATAATGTAAGGCTTCTGACCAGAATTGTTTGCTTAAGCCAGCATCTTCCAATGTGCATCTAATCATGGTTTGTAATGTGGAATTTTTCCTCTCTGCAATCCCGTTCTGGAACGCAGAAAATGGACTAGATGTGTAATGTAACATTCCTTTGTCTTTTAACCATTGGGAGAATTCTTTAGACATGAATTCGCATCCCCTATCTGTCATAATTTGTTTTATTTTGATGTTGTGTTGTGTTTCTATGCGTTTGTAAAATTCTTTAAATTTTTGAAATGTTTCATCTTTGTGTTTTAATGTATAAACAAACCCATAGCGGCTATAATCGTCCACTATTGTCAGGAAGTAACGTTTTCTATAAGTGATTGATGGAGTTAATGGACCAACTAAGTCCATGTGTACTAAATCAAAAATTTTGTTAGTTGATCTAGTAGATTTTCTTGGCCTGGGGCTAGTTTTTAGTTTTGTAGATTTACATACTGAGCATTCCAAATAGTTTTCACAATTTTTTATTTTAACACCTTCTGCGTGTTCAGTCATTTTTTGTACTACAGGAAAACTGGCATGTCCTAACTTCCTATGTAAGATGTGAGCACACTCATCATGAATTGGCTTACCTATTTTTGGTTTTTTTTCATTGTGTGCATCTTTGTGATCATGAGATGTTTTACACTCATCATTGTCACTATTGCTAATATTTTCATCATCTACTTCAATACAATCTTCCATATTTGAGTCAATGTTATGCAACCATTTTTCCTTAGTTATCAGATAAGGTAGGCCTCCTTTAATCATCACTGTGCCTATATTTATTTTATTCTTCTCCAAAATCGCTTTTCCTTTTGAAAAAACAATGTTAATGTCAGAATCTCTACTTAGTTTTATAGCACTTAGTATGTTATGAGGTATCTCAGGTATTAGCAATACCCCCTCTATTTTTCCTAGACCAGGCAAGGTTACATTCCCTCTACCTAATACTTGCACCTTTTCTTGGTTAGCTACCTTTATTACAAATTTATCTTCTGCAAATGAAGACAATATATTTTTGTTATTAGTGGTGTGATTAGTTGCTCCAGAATCAATAAGCCAATTATTGTTCTCATTTTGCTGTATGTTAGTGTTGTCTTGTTTATTTAGCCCGTTCAGTGAGCCAGATTTTCTATCCTTTGAATTATCTCTGCCCCCTCTATTCTCTTTGTAATTTGGTGGGCTCCTATATCTATGTCTATCTATGAAAGACTGTCTATAATTGTATTTGTTTCTATATTCTGACCTATGCCTTTCTCTTGAAATTTTGGGACAGTCTCTTCTATTGTGTTCCCTGGATCCACAATTGTGGCATTTAAATGTTTCATTATATTTTTCTTGGAAAGCTACTTTCCTATATGGTTTGTGTTCTGTGTGATTGCTAGAACGATTCCTTCTTGAATTGTCTTCTGCTATCAGTTTATTGGATAGACTTTCTATGGATAAATATCCTAGATTGATAGTGTCTAAATGTGACATAAAATTGTCCCATGATGAATCAAGTGAGTTGATAATAACACTTTTCATTGTTTGGTCTGAAATCACTTCCCCCCTCAAATGCAGCTCAGCTCTTATTTTGTTTAAATATATTAAATGCTCACTTATGGAAACCCCTGGTTTTACCCTAGATGAAAAGAAATCTTTAGACATCCTTGTGGTGGTAGCTACACTGTCACTGTGAAATAAATTAAACATGCATTGAATGATTTCTGAAACAGTCAGATTTGGCTTAATGCTATGATACATTGCAGGAGACACACTAGATATTATTAAGAAAAATGCTCTATGGTGTAAACAATCTATTTTTAGAGTCCAAGGTCTTTTTGGGGGACTAGTGATAAAAAATAATAAGTTTTCCTTCATAAAGACAACCTAGAGCTGTTGATACCATTCTTGCAAATTAACGCCATCAACCCTTAGCTTTGGGAAGTCACTGGGTAAATTTCCGACATTATTGTGTCCATTACTTACAACCTGAGGTAGTCCGTGGTCTCGCAAGTGTAGAAAATTGCAAAACGGCATGGGGATGCTCGCAACGAGTCTGCATGGTCTCCTCGCCAGTTCATGTCTTCCCGGACCGTCTGCGTAGTTTTGCGCATGCGCGTTGTCCATTTCTTCTTTGGAGTCGTCGTGGAAGGTTCTCTCCATTGTGGCTCGCTCGTTCTGCTCCTCTTCAGATGAATCGGTCTCTGGTTCAATTTTGGGAGTCTTGACGACGGCGGCTGCTCTTCCTCTTCCCCTGAGGGCTTTGGTGCTTGCTTCGGTTTGTGGCGTAGGGCGGTACCGGCAGGGCTCTCTGGGTTCGGGCGTCGGCGTTCTCGTAGTCAGGATGGGAGCGGGCAGGTCTTGAGGCATCGGCTTGCTCGCTCGCTTCTTCGGTAGCTGTTTGTTAATTTTTAGTTTTGGCCCAAATGCAGCAAAAAGCGTTTTCATTGCTGATTTTATTTGGGAGAAAGCAAAGAAACATCAGTGCCTGGAATGTGGAAAAACCTTCAAAACAAACGGAAATCTTCAAAGGCATCTAATTATCCACACAGGAGAAAAACCTCATAAGTGCCTGGAGTGTGGAAAGAGCTTCAGTGATAGGAGCAACCTTTATACACATCAAAGAATCCACTCAGGAGAAAAACCTCATAAATGCCTGGAGTGTGGAAAGAGCTTCAGTAAGAGGGGACATCTTTATACACATCAAAGAATCCACTCAGGAGAAAAACCTCATAAATGCCTGGAGTGTGGAAAGAGCTTCAGTCAGAGGGGACATCTTTATGTACATCAAAGGATCCACACAGGAGAGAAAGCTCATAAATGCCTTGAGTGTGGAAAGAGATTCAGTCTGAAGGGAAATCTTTATATACATCAAAGGATCCACACAGGAGAAAAACCTCATAAATGCCTGGAATGTGGAAAGAGCTTCAGTCAGTTGGGAAACCTTTATACACATCAAAGGATCCACACAGGAGAAAAATCTCATAAATGCCTGGAGTGTGGAAAGAACTTCAGTCATAGCAGCGCCCTTTATACACATCAAAGGATCCATTCAGGGGGTGGAACCTCATAAATGCCTTGAGTGTGGAAAGAGCTTCAGTCTGAGGGGAAATCTTTATACACATCAAAGGATCCACACAGGAGAAAAACCTCATAAATGCCTTGAGTGTGGAAAGAGCTTCAGTCTGAGGGGAAATCTTTATGTACATCAAAGGATCCACACAGGAGAAAAACCTCATAAATGCCTTGAGTGTGGAAAGAGCTTCAGTCTGAGGGGAAATCTTTATATACATCAAAGGATCTACACAGGAGAGAAACCTCATAAATGCCTTGAGTGTGGGAAGAGATTCAGTCTGAGGGAAAATCTTTATATACATCAAAGGATCCACACAGGAGAAAAACCTCATAAATGCCTGGAGTGTGGAAAGAGCTTCAGTCTGAGGGAAATCTTTATGTACATCAAAGGATCCACACAGGAGAAAAACCTCATAAATGCCTGGAGTGTGGAAAGAGCTTCAGTCTGAGGGGAAATCTTTATGTACATCAAAGGATCCACACAGGAGAGAAACCTCATAAATGCCTATCTTTTTTTGGAATAAGTGTAATATATGCTTCTAACCATGAGTTGGGTATTTCCTTCTGTAACATTACTTCATTCATAATTTCTAGTAATGGGAGACTCAGTGATTCCTGCAAAGTCTTATAATATTCCACCGGTAATCCATCTGGACCTGGTGCTTTCCCACTTTTTTGTTTTTTAATAGCCTCTGTCAACTCCATCATTGTTATATTCCCTTCTAACATCATCTCAACATCTTTTGGGATCTGAGGTAAATTCGCCTTATGTAAATATTGTTTAATATTTTCCTCTTCTCTCTTTTCCTTTTCATATAACTTTTTGTAATAGTCTTGTACAATGTTCTTCTTTTCCTCATTTCCAAATCTAATTTGTCCTTGATCATCTGTTAGCTGAGTTATTTTCCTTGAGCTTCTTTCTTTTTTCAATTTATACGCTAGCCATCTGCCTGGTTTATTAGCATCTTCAAAATATTTCTGTTTAGCATTCCTGATTTTTTGTGCTAACTCCTCTTTCTCTAATAATCCCATTTTATGTTTAATCGTATCCATTTTCATTTTAAAGTCTTTTTTTTGTGGGAACTTCTGCAGTTCTTTTTCTAATGTCTTATAATCATCCTCTAAAGTTTTATATGCTTGTCTTTTCTTAATATTTCTTTTCCTTATATAGTCTATAATCAGGCCTCTGGCATAGGCTTTCATGGTGTCCCATCGATTCTGCAGTGATGTATCCTCTTTTCTCTTTTCTTTAAAAAAAAAGCTAATTCTTTCTCCATCTTCTGTAGGAAATCCTTTTCTTTTAAAATTGTAGTGTTTAAAGTCCATCTGGACCTTCTCCTTTGTCCTTTCCAACTCATCATCATTGGATTATGATCTGCCCAGGTATTAGCCTCTATGGCTATTTCTTCTATATTCGAGGTCAAGTCCATTGTCAACCATATCATATCTATTCTAGACCATGATAAATGTCTATTGGAGTAAAAAGTATATTGTCTATTTTCTGCATTTCTTTCTCTCCATATATCTTTTAAGTTTATTTCCTCTATCATCTTAAAAAAAGATTTCGGCAAAGTTTTCCTACTTTGTTTTGTTGTCTTTTGTGTACTGTAGTCCATTTTCTCATCTACTATTCCATTGAAGTCTCCCATCATACAGATGTTTTCGTAGTCCAGCTCTATTACTTTCAAATGTAATTTTCTATAAAAGTTTTCTTGATTGTCACTAGGAGCATATATCGCTGTTAACAATATTTTCCTGTTATTGTCTGTTATTTCCACCATCAGAATTCGTCCTTCTCCATCTTCATAATTTTTTTCTGCTAATATTGTATCTTTAATGTACAAAACCACTCCTCTTTTCTTACATTGTGGCAGTGAAGCAAATAGTTTCCCTAGTTTGGGCTGTACCAAAAGTGGTTCATGCTGCTTTTTAATATGCACTTCTTGTAAACAAATTATGTCCATTTTCAATTTCTCCAATTTGTGAAATATCTTTCTTCTTTTAGTTGCTATATTAAGTCCATTTATATTTATTGTGATTAATTTTTTCTCCTCCATGTTTATACTTTTTGTATTGGTTTTGTTGATCTATTGGGTCTCAATTCATGTTGTTCCTTGTATTCTATGGCACTGCGCCTTCTAATGCGCTCTCCTCCTTTCCCATCATCAGGAGATCCTCTTCTTCTAGTTGGAGCAGTGACTCTTTCCTTCTTGGCACATCTTTTTCTCTTATATATTCCACAAGAAATGCTTTAGCTTTGTCAATTGAATCTATTTTGAATCTTTGTGTTTGCCATGTAAACACCAATCCTTCTGGTATCAGCCATCTGTAGTTCACTCCTTTCTGGAGCAGTATTTTTGTCAAAAATTGATACTCTCTTCTCAGCTCTCTTATTCTTCTCGGTATTTGCTTCAGCACCGTAATTTCCTTGCTCTTGTATTGTAACGCCTTTTCTTTTGCTATCTGAAATATTTGTGTTTTGATTGATTTTTTGGTAAATCGTATGTGGACTTATTTCTCATTGCATATCTAGTATATACTCGGTATATTTCATCAACGCCATCAAACATTTTTTCTTTAGAAATTTCTAGAGCTCCTGCAAGAATTTCTATCATTTTTTCCGCCAAATTTCTCCTTTTTCTTCCTCCACATTTTGAAATCTTAAGTAAAATTCTGATTTATCCATCTCCCATCCTAAGCCGCTTCTATCACGTTCAACTTCTTCTAATCTATAATCCATATCTCTGATTTTTTAATCTCTTTGTTCCTCTTTTTCTTCAATTTTTTTCAAGTCTGTCTTCATATTTCTTCATCATCTGTTGTATATTCTCCACTTTTTCATCTGTTTTCTCTATTTTAGATTTTATGTCTTGTATTCCTTGCAAAATCATCTGCATTGTCGCATCTTTTTCTTTCTCACTTTCTTTCTCTTTTTCCTGCTGAATCATTGTCTGTATTGATCGTTGTCCTCCCGCTGGTGATGAAGAAGGGGTCGATCCGGCAGAACTAATAACTGCTGCTTTTTTTCTCATTTCTATAAGTAATCCAATTCGACACAGTAGGGTAAATATATCTTCAGGTTCTTCTCAACCCTAATCCGTTTTGTAGATGGCAGGAGATTACAAAAGGTTAAAGAGAAAAAGAGAAAACAGAAAAAAGGGAAAAAAGGGAAAAAAGGATAGTGCAGCAAAGCAAGAAAAAAAAAACCCTAAAAAGAAAACCAACACTCTTCAGGCTCTTGTGTGCCCTAATCCAATCATCTGAGATAGCCAAAAACAAATTCAAGTAAAAATCTCCAATCAACAAGTGAGAAAGAAAAAAAAGAAAGAAAGAAAAGAGACCAAAGGAGAAAATGGGAAAATTTCTTCAGACTCTTGTATGTCTTAATCCAATTGTGTAAAATAGCCAAAAACCCATTCAAATAACAATCTCCAATCAGTAAATTAAAAAAATAAAAAAGAAGAAAGAAAAAAAAACACGAATTTCTTCAGGCTCTTACCTTAATCCAATTAAGTAAACATTTATTGTGAAGGAATAAAGGAATAAAAAAGGGAGAAAAAAATATATGTATATATCTGTTCCAATATTTTAAAATGTTTTTAAAAATATAATTATTAGTGAAGTGGAAGAGTGGAGCTAGAGAGAGAAAGAATTTCCATTTTATATAAAAGTCCACAACTGTGTAACATTCAAAATTTCTTTCTTGTGCACACTTAGTCTAACAGCTCTCTTTTCCAGAGCCGCTGTTATTTTCTTCTTTCCAGTTTTAATCGCCTTTCAACAATGCTTTTCTCAGCAAGACACCTGTATAAACAAACTTGTAGGCACTCTTTGATGTCCTTTTTAAATTTTATCTGTAAGTTAGCCAATTGACCTTGAAAAATAACACAGTTGCTACTTTTTTCCCTTTCCCCTCAGTTAAAAAAAAACAAAAAGAAGATACAACGTTTCAATCCACTAGATGGCAGTCTCTTATTTCTTCCAATTTCACTTCTGCTTTCAATTAGCAATATAGCAAAAAGAATATTAAAAAAAATAAAGGTCTGCCAAAAACAAAAATGACAAATCTAATTCCAAAATTAGTAATCTCAGTCAACATCAAAAATTCAATAAAAAAGTAAGCCTCCTTTCAAGTCCAGTCCAGTCCAGTCCAGTTAGGTTTAAAGTAAAACTTTCCGCAGATATCCACACATAGGAATAGTTTATATTTTAGGAAAATTAACTTAAATTCAGGCTCAATTCCGCCGCTAAATTACTTCTATATTAAATCCTAGTTGCATTTACTCTTCAGGGTGTTTGTAAAATCAAATTAGAAAAAAACTCTCACCAGATCGTAACACTTTCACTCATTCTCTTCCGTTCGGGGCTGTCCCAACTTCAGCAGCTTAATGGCTGCCTCTTCAGCGCTGGAAAAAAGAGCTTCTCCTGGATCAACCAGGGATTTTGCGGTGTCCCTGGGATCAACAGAATGTGCCCTCTTCTATCATTGTCTCAACAGGACAGTGAGATCCAATTTGGATCGTCCCGCAGTGGAGATATCAGTGGTAGTTCCGGAGCCCCGAAAACTTCCCGCTGTCTCGTTGCGACGCCAGCCCCGCCCCCCACTTCAATCTGTAAACAAATTGATAGATAAAATAGGAGATTTTGGGAAAGTGGCTGGGTTGAAAATAAACAAAGACAAAACAAAGATGTTGACAAAAAATATGTTAAAAAAGTCGAAAGAAGAATTGGCGGAAGTATCAAGGATGCAGGTCATGAATAAGGTTAAATATTTGGGAATACACTTGACAGCAAGATGTGGTACTCTTAAGGAGAATAATTATGATAAGCTTAAACAACAGATAGCGACAGACCTAACAAAATGGGAGAATTTGCAGTTATCATTGATAGGGAGAAGATCAACTATTAAAATGAATATACTGCCCAGACTTCTATACTTGTTTCAGACAATTCCAATTAAGTTGGGGAAAAAATATTTTGAAGATTTAAATAAAATGGTGTTAAAATATATATGGCAGGGCAAAAAGGCAAGGATAAAATTAAAATTGATGCAAGATGTTAGATTAAGAGAAGGTTTTGGTTTGCCGGATTGGGAATTGTATTATCAAGTTTGTAACTTGATGTGGATTAAAGAATGGATAACACTAAGGAATATTAGATTGTTGACCTTAGAAGGACATGACTTATTGTTGGGTTGGCACGCTTTTATGTGGTATAAAAGTACAAAAATACAGGGTTATTTTAGAAGACATATGATACGAGAGTCTTTGTTATTAAACTGGGAGAAGATCAAACAATGTTACTACTTAAAAATTCCAGTCTGGCTATCACCTATTGAAGCAGTCTCACACGCAGTAACGTTTAGGAAGGAACAAATTGTTAGATATGGGGAATTATTACATGAAAGGGGTGAACTTAAATCGAAGCAAGAATTAGAAGAACAAGAGCTTGAAATGGATTGGTTTTCATATATGCAAATACAGTCTAGATATGATGAAGATACTAAAAAGGAGGGTTTTTATAGCACCTTGACAAACTTAGATAAAATTTTAATAGGTTCTGATGACCATGTGATTAAAAAATTGTATAGCCATTTATTAGAAGTAAAATTGGCAGAAGAACAAGTTAAAGAAACAATGATTGCATGGGGGAAAAATGTGGGTCATGGGATTGAGTTAGAGAAATGGGAAAAATTATGGTCACAGAATTATAAAATGACAATGTCAACAGCATATAAGGAAAACTTGTATAAGATGTTTTACAGGTGGCATCTACCCCCGGCGAGAATAGCCAGAATGTACAAGAACAAATCGGAGAAATGTTGGAAGTGTCATCAGTCCCCGGGCACATATTATCATATGTGGTGGACATGTGCAAAAGCTAAAAGATATTGGACTAAAATCCACAGGTGGTTGGAAAAAATGACAAAGAAACATATTGACTTTAAACCAGATATATTTTTATTGGGGATTTTACCAGAAATATATAACAGAGAAATGAGATATTTAATTGTGAATGTTTTAACGACAGCTAGAATTGTATTTGCTAGAAACTGGAAAGGTGAGAAGATACACACGGATGACAACGTTATCAAGAAAATCTTGTTTCAGATTGGCATATCTTTAATTTCCTGCCTGAATTTTTCAAGATTCTGGTTCACAATCTCATCATGTCTTGCCATCTCCTCCAAGACAAATCCTTTTAGGTCTTTAAAGCCATTCTTCTGAGTCTGCAAGTTCAAAACTTGTTCATATGGTTTATAAATGCCCCCCCCCCCGCTGCTTGTTTGTCTGGCTTTGTCAGTTTTAACGCCATCCTGCCACACAAACAAACTCTTTTTAAAGAAAAAGACTTCTCTCCAAACGGTATCAGTATCAAGTCTCCAAGAAGGAAGAAACATAATGTTACCCTAACATAGGCGATGGAATTAATAATCTAGTTGAAAGACATTACAGAAGATATCATATGGATTACAAACTTAAAGTCATTTGAGGATTTTGTTTATATATGGAAATATCTTTTAGTGGTGTGGTGTGGGCAGAAGAACAAAGATATTAAAATATTATGTATGGTAGACCTGTAGGAAAATGGGTGGAGATAGGTTAGGTTACTGATTGTTTAGTTTAGGAAAAGGGATGTTAGGTTCAGATATTAATATACGTAAATGATTTGAATTAAGAGATATATGTATGGGGGTGGAGGAAATGGGTAGATTATGGGTTGAATAAATGCCAAATTAGGATTTATTATATAGTTTTATAGCTGAAGGTTGCTTTGAAATGTAAAGTATAAGGGGGATATAATAACAATGTTAGAAAGAAATGGTTAGCATGTGGAGGGTGGTGTAAAAGGATGGTAAAGTATTATTTAATTTGATATCAGTGATTTTATTTTGAAGAAGCCATGGGGGGATAGGAGGGGAGGGGGGTTAGGAAGGGGGGGGGGAAATCTGTATTTGAAAAACTTTTTCAATAAAAAAAAAGAAAATCTTGGAGTGTGCTGAAATGAGTAAATTGACATTTGAAATTAGGGAACAAGAAGATTAACAATATTACTTGATATGGGATTTATTTTATCAATGGTTAGACAAGAAAGAATGGAAATGAAATATGAAATGAAATGGATAAGATAAAATATATAAAGGGGTTTTTTTTCCCCCTTATAGAGGATAATTTTGTTAAATAATTGGTAAAGGAGAATAATAATGTAATAAACTGTTAAATAAGAAAATATGGGATAGAGGATTAAGCACAAAAGATTTGTAACCGATCAATACACTTTCTGTAATTGTAATGGATGACAATTGTTTTATGTTTTAAGTTTTGTTTAAAAATAAAAAAAAAATTCAAATAAATAAATAAATAAATGCCTGGAGTGTGGAAAGAGCTTCAGTCATAGCAGCGCCCTGTATACACATCAAAGGATCCATTCAGGGGAGGGGAACCCTATAAATGCCTGGAATGTGGAAAGAGTTTTAGATACAAGACAAGCCTTAATAGGCATCAAAGAATCCATTCGTTAGAGGAACCAGATGAAGTCCTGATGTATGAAAAGACATTCAATCACACTGGAAACTTTTATAAACATCAAAGGAGCCACACAAGAGAGAAACCACATAAATGCCTGGTAAGAAAGGTAATAAAATCCAATTAACACTTTCACTTTTAATAAATTTAATATATTTTTTCTTTTAATAAATTCCTTTAGTCTTCCAAGGCCATGCCCAGGGTCCCAGGCCTGAGTTTGACTGGGGATTGAGTTGAAATCCGAATTGGAAACAGTGTGGGCAGTTGAACGGTTTTTCTACCAAATTGGGCTAGTTTTGCAGATTTGTTGCAGGAAAAAGTTTGACCTCTGTGGGTTCCAATTTGGGGGCTATTTTGGATTATTTTTAAAGCACTGTACAGATAGTGCTTGACCTACAACTATTTGCTTAGTGACTTAGTGGAGTTGTAGCAGCATTGAAAAAAGTGGCCTTGACCAGTTTTCACACTTACGACTGTTCCAGCATCCCTGTGGTCATGTGGTCAAAATCCAGGCGTTTAGTCACTGGCAAGTATTTATGACGGCTGCGCTGTCCCAGGGTCACATCATCACCATTTGTAACCTTCCCAGCTGGTGTCCCACAAAGTCTTTGGAGGATTCACATAACAACTTCACAACTCACTTCACAACTGTAGGATATGACCTGCCAATTATGGCAAAAAATGGGGTGCAGCAACTGTCAAGAACAGAAATTTTTGTCTCAATTCTGATTGGAGATCTAGTTAGTACTACCTGTACAGTTTGGGGGCAATATATCCAACCGTCATGAACGATAACCGCAAAATACATCCCAGAGACAGTAAGAAGATTAAGTCAGCCAGGCCCTCCCCCCCAGCTGCCTTGCCAGCCCCTCCACAGACCCGCCACACACACATGGATTCATCTTCTCCTTTCTCATCCCTCCTCCTTTCTGAAGGGCCCCTTTGGAAAACTACAGCAGAGGGGGAAATAACCTCCAATACTGACCCCTGCATATTTGGATTTTTCAACTTTTTTTGAGCCCTTGGATGCTCCATTTGACACACACATATATATTTTCCTCCTCCACCCCCTCCCCCTTTGGAGGGGGCTCCTGCTGCTGCTGCTGCCCAGGCCAGTGTGCCCTGCGATGTAGCCCTCCACCCACGGACTGGCAGCTTTTAAATGACTAACTTAAAATGACATATTAGCCCTTTTAACATGGCAGTCTATACCTCTTTTTTAAGGTTAAGAATGCTTGTTTTTCCCTTCTTGACGAAGGCTCTTTATTTGGTATGTGAGAACTTGCTTTTTCAGCAACTACACAACAGAGTATTCCGAGTGTCTCTAAATACATCTGCAACTTTCGGGAAAGACTCAAACCCAGCTGGGAAAGACTGACACAAAAATTGGTCACGTGTGGAATTTTATCCAGAATCAATGTTTTCTGTTTGCGCTTCACAAGCACTCAATGTATTTCATGGTTTCATCATTTCTTTACTGACTTCTATGAGGAAATTCACTAGCAGGAACCATTGGCAGGAGGTTCTCCTCCTTAGCTCCTCTTTAACTGGAGATGGTCTCCTTTTCGGCATGAATTCCTAGTTCTTCAATCTAGGAACAAGAATTGTCCTGGATGAAATGGAGGCTATATAGATGTTTCCTAAAAACACATTTGCGAGTTGTAGGCTGTTATTTACAAGAATCCTGGACTGATTTTTACAAATCAGGCAGATATTTTCCCTTGTTTTAAAACAAAATAGGAGAATATTTGTAGCTCAGGATTCAAATGAGGGGACTTTTTAGCTCCCTGAGGCTCCCACACCCTTCCAGCAACTATGATGTTAGCTAGGAAGTAATGAAACGTGCAACGCGCCCCCCTCCTCTCTTCCCCCAACAACAACCCTGTGAGGTGGGCTGCACCGAAAGAGGGACTTGAACTCCGGGTCTCTTGCTTTCTACCCTGGTGCCTTAATCCATGGACCAAACTGGGTCCCCTTTATAGTCTGCTATAAGGTTGCAGCCCCAGAAGAGCCCCTGATCTCCATCTGCCTCAATACAGAGCCGGGGTGGGGGATGCGGGGTGGAGGAGGGGAGACTGGATCCTAAATTTCAAGGGAAAGGGCTTGTACTGGTGAAAGAGGAGCCCGGATGTTGCAGTTTGGCGCAGGGAATATTGGGAGTTGTAGTCTGTGGGGTCTCTTTCAGGTCTGCAAGAGGCGGGAACTTGGGGCTGGGGAAGTGGACGCAACCGTGACCCTCTTCTCTTTCTCCCCTGCAGGAGGACGGAGGATGGCGGCAGATGCAGGAAAGAGGCGCCGCACGAGAGGAGGAGGAGGAGAGCGGTCCCAGCGGAGCAGCCCTGTCCAGTCCTGGAGCGGCTTCCCCGGGAGACAGTGGGGAAAGGCCAGGGGGCTCCAGGGCTGCAGGAGGGATGAGCCCAGGGGGAGCCTGGGAAAGGCGGTTGCCTGGAGGGCGATGCGGGGAGGAGGAAACGGGCAGAGACCCCGAGATGGGCCTGGAGGGCGGAGGTTCCTTCAGAAGACACCCAAAGCCCCGAAGTATCCAGGAGGAAGCAAAGGAACATCAGTGCCCAAAATGTGGAAAAACCTTCAAAAGAAAAGATCATCTTCAAAGGAATCTAAGAATCCACACAGGAGAAAAACCTCATAAGTGTCTGGAGTGTGGAAAGAGCTTCAGTCAGAGAGGAAATCTTTCCGTGCATCAAAGAATCCATTTGAGAGAGAAACGGTATCAGTGCCTGGAGTGTGGAGAGAGTTTCAGTCAGAGAAGAAAACTTTCCCAGCATCAAACAATCCATTCAGGAGAAAAAGCACATAAATGTCTTGATTGTGGAAAGAGCTTCAGTAGGAGAGGAAATCTGTATGGACATCAAAGGATCCATACAAGAGAAAAACCACATAAATGTCTGGAGTGTGGAAAGAGCTTCAATCGGAGAGGAAGTCTTTACCTGCATCAAAGGATCCACTCAGGAGAGAAACCGTATCAGTGCCTGGAGTGTGGAAAGAATTTCAGTCAGAAAGGAAAACTTTCCCAGCATCAAAGAATCCATTCAGGAGAAAAACCACATAAATGTCTTGATTGTGGAAAGAGCTTCAGTAGGAGAGGAAATCTGCACATACATCAAAGGATCCACTCAGGAGAAAAACCACATTAATGCCTGGAGTGTGGAAAGAGCTATATTGAGCGTAGTAGCCTCAATCGACACCAAAGAATTCACGTGGGAGAAAAATAAAAAACACGCCTGAGTGTGAGAAGACCTTCAGTCACGGTGTATCTCGGGAATTGAATTGAATTGTATATTTAATTTGGCCAAGTGTGAATAGACACATTAGGAATTCACCTAGTGCATATTCATGATCATTATAATAATTCCAATAAGAGGAATTCTTGGTCTTTACTCCAAATGAGTAAAGAAGACAATAAGAGTAAATAATAACTGCCAAATAAGGGACTTTCTCAGGCTGAATAATAAAGGACTGTTTCAATTGTACATGCTAGATGTTTCAACTGGTCTAAATTGTACCTTTTCACAAGAGACATGCCATTTCCCATGTGAATGTTCTTTTAATGCTTATGCTTAATATTATGGGATGTTACTGTCCATGTCTCTGATGTAACTGTAACTTGAGCAGAGTGATTTCTTCCATGCAATCAGCTCTTGTTTTGTATTTTTTTTCTACTGTATGGAGTATAAAATGAAACCCAATTCTGTGTCCTGGATTCCCTCTTTTCATTAAGGGAAATCTCTTTGCTACAATATTCTAATAAATTGCCTTTAAATTTACAGTCCCAGACTGTATCTCAGGAATTGAACTGAATTGAACTCTTAATTTCTCCAACTGCGAATAGACACACAAGGAATTAGTCTCGGGTTCACAAGCTCTCAGTGTATGTACAAAACATCAGAATAATGATATAATTATAACAATTCGAATAAGAGGAATTATTTATTTATCTTTTCTTCAATTGAGTAAAGAAGGGTTAATAATAACTGCCAAATAAGGGATTTTCTCAGGCTGAATAATAAAGGACTTTTTCTATTGTCCCTGCCATGATGGATCTGAAATGACAGGTGCTCTTTAATCGTATATTTATAAGCTGCTTAGAAGGTTTCACTTCCATTTTTACTGCTTGCCCTTCCCCCTCACACTTAGAGGCTGAGGGTACAGATGCATTTCTCTTCCAACAATCATACAGTTTGAAGTCTACATACAGTATATTTGAAGAAAAATGGGGAAAAGGAATATTCCTGCCCTTGCTTTATGAGTCATCTCATGGTTACTGTGAAACTCTGTGGATGTATCAGTGCAGTGCATTTTATTTCAGCTTGTGGTGCTTGGATTCATTGAATGAGTTTACCAGAAATGTAAATATTGCAGAATATACAGCTTCATGCTACATAACTAAGCTCCATTTCAACCTGAATAAACTACATTATTAATGTATCTTAAATGGAAAATTATGATTCTTCATGAATGTATTTTTTCTTTTATGTACACTGAGAGCATATGCACCAAGACAAATTCCTTGTGTGTCCCATCACACTTGGCCAATAAAAAATTCTATTCTATTCTATTCGAATATCCCAACTTTTTCTATTGTGTGGAGTATAAAAAGAAACCCGATTCTGTGTCCTGGATTCCCTCTTTTCATTAAGGGAAATGTCTTTGCTACAATATTCTAATAAGTTGCCTTTAAATAAGTCATCCCACTCAGTGCCTAAGTGAAGCAAGTGTGCCGTGGCTGAATCTAGGGCTAATTTGGCCTCCATTGTTGGGGGTGTGAACTGTCCATACCATGTAAGACCCTCCCCAGACATCAGAAACTCTTGTCAGTTGGATTCTCTCAACGGTCCCCTTGTCTTCCAGCAGAAACTGCTAAAGGGACTCTCTAAGGCCAAGGAAGCTTTGTGAGATACGAGCCAGATTCTCAAAGGGCCTCCAGCCTTTCAGCCTTCAACACCCGGCTTTTCCCCAGGCGCTGGGAGATCAGACAAGGAGAAGGTGGCATGGATTGGCGCCTGGCTTTTCTTTGTTTTTATTTTCCATGTTTTAATGTGTTGTATTGTTTTTAAAACAGCTTTTGGGGAGCTGCAGTGAGTTGACTGAAAGATGGGCAGTTAAAAGAATGCTTTAAGTGACTCATTGGGGACCTCTTTGATCCCCCACTAGGTGCAGAGACTGGGTGTCCCCCAGTTGTCAGGATAAAGTCCCCCATTACTAGGCTTTCTCTTCATCAGCTAAATCAGCGTCTGCCTTCCTTCAAGCAGCCAGAGGGCGCCTGCACAAGTCCCGAGTCCCATGTAGAGGTGAGATGGGGGGGGGCTCCCTTTCATCTTTGGGGTCCGGTCTCTCCTTCGGGGGGCCCCTCCCGCATTCTGACAGGCAGAGGTTGAGGGACCCTTCTGGGACTGGGACTCCCCCCCCCATCCAGGCTCCCTCCCTAGGCAAGGTGGGGGGGGAGGTTGGAGGGGCACCCAGGCAGGTAAGAGGCCAAATGGGCATTTTCACCCTTGCAATACAACTCTGGTAAATTGGCTGCAAATAGAGGGAAGATTTCCCAGAGTCCAGGAGCCCTTCAGAAACCAACCCACCTCTTGGAAGGCACCTTCACTCTGATAACTGACAGTAACTGGCAGTTGAGCCTGCATGGGTGAGGTCATGAAGCCCTCAGAATTCCCTCAGAGATGGCAGGCCTCCCTTGGCCTCCTCCCAAAGCTCACCTGCTCCGCCTTTTCCACACCCACCAGTGCCAGGCAAATGTCTGAAGGAGGCCACCAAACCAATCACTCAAGCTGCCCAGTTCTCATATTTTGGCACAGAAGGCAGATTTTTGTATGTAGACTGCCTCTGTCAAGGGAAGCTCCACTTTTGTTTTGGTTTTCTTTTTGAGAAAAAAAATTATTTTTTTTTAAACAAACAATTTATCATTAATCAATCAGTGTAACATCTTGGTACAACATTCATTTAAAAATTTAAACAAAGTTTATCTTCGAACATTTTTGCCAATCTTTCCGGTGACATGTTTTATAGATGGCACATGTCACCGGAAATAGATTGGAAAAAATGTTCAAAGATAAATCAGCTAAATGTTGGAAATGCCACCAGACATCGGGATCGTACTATCACATGTGGTGGACATGTCCAGAAGCGAGAAATTATTGGGCACAATAATCACAATAATCACAAAAACTGATACAGCAGCACATCGATCTTAAACCGGAGCTGTTCCTGTTGGGTATCTAACCGGAGAAATTTAGTAGAGAAAATACATATTTGATTATACATGTAATAAAGGCAGCAAGAACAGTATTTGCACAAAATTGGGAAGCAGAAAAAATTCCTACAAAGGGAGTGCTAATTAAGAAAATATTAGAATGTGCAGAAATGAGTAGATTAATATTAGCAATTAGTGGGAAGGAAGAATCGGAGTGTTACAGCATATGGGGGAAATTTTATCGATAGATAGAGACTGAATATAGACAATAGGCAATGTAAAAATAAGAAATATAGGGGAAATATATTTATTTCATACATTAAATTCACAATACATTAAATTCAAATGTAAGAAGAAAGATAATTATGTACTAAGAAAATGATGATACATGTTGAATATGATGACACAGAAGCTCCACTCATTAATGTAGCTCTGGATAAACTTCCCATCACACCCTTTGTGGTTGTCATGTTGTTTTGTGCTTTTTTCCATCATCCCAGCTGAGCTCCCTCCATTATTTCTGCTTAGGTGAGGCAACTTTTTCTGAATTTCAAAGCAATATAGCAATCCAGGACAAAATCCTGTCTCCCTTGAACGAGTTCTACCAAAACAAAATATTGCATAGCTTTGAAGGGAAAAAATAATAAGGATATAATAAAGAATACTAGAATATGATATACTGGTATACCAGATTCTGTAACCATTGAGGTTCCTGTAATACATATATGCCTTTGCATTTGTATATCACATATATTATGCCTTTATGTATCTCCTGTAACAAACACATTCTGTTATTAGGCCTCTGTAATGTCTCTGGTATTTGTCAAACATTTGTTCCTGCCATTTGATCTGAACCCATATTTTTTTTTTTTTTTTAATTTGATTTATATGCCGCCCTTCTCCGGAGACTCAGGGCGGCTTACAGTGCATTCAGCAATAGCCTTCATACTTTTGTATATTTATACAAAGTCAGCTTATTGCCCCCACAAACTGGGTCCTCATTTAACCTACCTTAGAAAGGATGGAAGGCTGAGTCAACCTTGAGCCTTGGAGAGATTCGAACCAGCAGTAAATTGCAGGCAGCTGTGTTAATAACAGGGTGCTTTAAACCACTGTAGTACCAAGGCTCTTATCCATATCCATCTTCTTCCTGTTTTTCTCCTGCTATCTAAGAGCATGGTAGGTATCTCAGCTGGAACTGCAGACATCATCATCCGAGGGATAATTTACACTTCAGCCCTAACTTACACCTTTGATCTGTTCCCTGCAGCCCAGGGGGCCAAATGAGCAATTGGGAGAACAAAGGAAGTGTCACGAGTAAATGCCTTATTCTCCAATATGTAAATAGTATACATACTCAGGATATTAGGGGTTAACTTATTCTTCATCACTTAATATATTCATATGTAACCACTCCCATATCTTGCTCCACCTTGTGTATATAAAAGGAGCTGTATGCACCTCCTACTTGCTTCTATCTACGATTATTCAGTGAATATAGAATGCCTACTGTAAATAAACAGTGTTTTGTTTGAATACTTTATTCTTAAACCAATTATTGAGTCTGATCCTTAAAATTACGCAACAATCTGGTAGCAGAGGATGGTTAAATTGACTCAATAAAACTTTAGATATGCCTAAGAGAGAAAACTCCAGAAACTAAAGAGAAAGACCCAACACCAGGGCACATAGTAAAGAAATGGAAGCGGATCAAGAAATGATCGATGAATCCACAACCGCAATATTGAGAGAATCTGAAGACTGCACTACAGACAACGAGGAAATAATGGATGATACTGATGACCAAGAAGAAAACGAGATAGAAAACAACGAACTCAGGTCAGAGATACTGAGACTCTTAAAAAGTCAAAAGAATGATGAAAATCTCATCGCGAACCTCCAAGACATAATAAAAAACAACGGGCAGCGAGAGAGAAACACATCGCAACAGAAGAACCTAAAGAATCAAAAATGGTGAGCGAATTACCTGTAGATAAGAACATAACCGAAAAGAAGACTAACAGTCCCACACAAAATTTTGAATGGCAGCCATCTTGGTTCCAACAGACCACTAAGATGAGCGAAGCAGAGCCAATCAGAAAGCAGAATTCAAAATATCTGGCGCGAAAAGCCTTACATGATGCAAAAAACAAAAAGAAGAAAATTTACTCTTCAGAAGAATCAGACACAGACATCGAAGAAACTTCAATAGAAATGCAAATAGAATCAGCAATGAAAACGCTTTTTGCAGCATTCGGTCCAAAATTAAGAATCACAAAACAATCAGCAAAAGCTAGCAATCGAGAAATAAAGAAAAGACAAGCAAGCAAACAAACGTCTCAGGATCTACCCGCTTCTATCCAAACGATGAGAGCACCGACGCCTGAACCCAGAGAGCCCTGCAAATACCACCCCACGCCACAGACGATTTCAAGAACCAGCGATCTCAACAAGAATAATCTCAACGAAAGAAAGCGAGCGCCTGCTGTCACCTGGACTCCCAAGATCAAACCGGAGACCGATTCATCGGAGGAGGAACGCTGCGAGGGAGCTGCAGCAGCGAGAACCTCTCCCGACAGCTACAGGAGCGAAATGAGCAATGCGCATGTGCAGACCTACGCAGACAACTTCGGAGGACATGAAGAGCAGAGAGAGCCATTCAGACTCGTTGCAAGCATACCCACACCATTCTGCAACTATCAACACTTGCAAGATCACGGACTACCTCCAGTTGTAAGTAATGGACCTAACAATATTGGGAATTTACCCAATGATTTCCCAAAACTGAGAATAGATGGCATTAATTTGCAGGAATGGTGTCAACAACTTCAGGTTGTTTTTCTAAAAGAAAACTTATTATTCTTTATTACTAACCCCCCCCAAAAGGCCTTGGACCCTAAAATTGGACTGCCTACACCACAGAGCATTTTACTTATTAATTTCCAGTATATCTCCTGCTATGTACCATAGTATTAAGCAAAATCTCTAGTACCATAGTATTAAGCAAAATGTCTCAGAAATTATTCAATGCGTGTTTAAATTGTTTCATAGTGAAAGTGTAGCCACTACAACAAGAATGTCTAAAGATTTCTTCTCAGCTAGGATAAAGCCAGGGGTTACTATAAGTGAACATTTAATATCTTTAAACAAAATCAGAGCAGAACTGCATTTAAGGGGAGAGATAATTTCAGATCAAACAATGAAGAGTGTTATCATTAACTCACTAGACCCATCATGGGATAACTATATATCACATTTAGACACAATTAATTTAGGGTACTTATCCATAGAGAATTTATCCAATAAGCTAATAGCTGAAGATAATTCAAGAAGGAGTCGTTGTAATAACCACATAGAACATAAACAATATAAGAGGGTAGCATTCCAAGAAAGATATCGTGAACCAATTGAATGCCACAACTGTGGATCTAAAGAACATAGTAGGAGAGATTGTCCTAAATTCCTTAGAGAAAGGCAAAAAACTGATTATAGAAGTAGATACCATAACAGACAATCATCCATTGATACATAGATATAAAAGTCCATCCAACTATAGAGAACATAGAGGGGGCAGGGATAATTCAAAGGATAGAAGATCTGGTTCACTAAATGGATTAAACAAACATAACACAACTAGCATACCACAGTCAGAGGACAATGATTGGCTCATTGATTCTGGGGCAACTAATCACACTACACATAACAAAAGTATATTATCTTCATTTATAGAAGATAAATTTGTAATTAAAGTAGCTAATCAAGAAAAAGTACAAGTCATTGGTAGAGGAAATGTAAACTTACCCGGTCTAGGAAAAATAGAGGGGGTATTACTAATACCAGAAATACCTCATAACATACTTAGTGCTATAAAACTAAGTAGGGATTCTGACATAAATATAGTATTCTCAAAAGGAAAAGCAACACTAGAGAAAAACAAAACAAGTTTAGGTAGTGTAGTTATCAAAGGAGGTCTACCATATTTAATCACAAAAGAAAGATGGTTACACAACATTGATTCCAACATGGATGATAACAATGACATAGATAATGAAGACAATAGCAATAGTGATAATGAAGAACATGAAACAATTCATAGTCACAAAGACACATCTATTAATGACACACCCAATGACAAAAAACCTAAAATTGGAAAACCAATTCACGATGAATGTGCACATATTTTACATAGGAAATTAGGACATGCTAGTTTTCCTGTAGTACAAAAGATGATTGAACATGCTGAAGGTGTTAAAATAAAAAATTGTAAAAACTATTTGGAATGCTCAGTATGTAAGTCCACAAAACTCAGAACTAGTCCCAAACCGAGAAAGGCAACAAGATCAACTAATCAAATTTTTGATTTGGTACATATGGATTTAGTTGGTCCATTAACACCATCAATCACATATAGAAAACGTTATTTTCTGACTATTGTAGATGACTATAGTCGTTACGGGTTTGTCTACACTTTAAAACACAAAGATGAAACCTTTCAGAAATTTAAAGAGTTTTACAAATGTGTAGAAACGCAACATAACATCAAAATAAAACAAATCATGACAGATAGGGGATCTGAATTCATGTCAAAAGAATTCTCCCAATGGCTAAAAAACAAAGGGATGCTACATTTCACGTCTAGCCCTTTCTCTGCATTTCAAAATGGAGTAGTAGAGAGAAAGAACTCGACATTACAAACCATGATTAGATGCACATTAGAAGATGCTGGTTTAGGAAAACAATTCTGGTCAGAAGCATTACAATATTCCAATTATACACAAAATAGAACTTGGTCCAGCATTATAAACAAGACACCATATGAACTAATGTACAGTAGAAAACCCAAGATAGCACACATGCACATATTTGGAGTCACAGCGGATGTACACATACCAAAACAATTGAGGCGTAAAGGAGAGAACGTATCCAGAAGACTTAGATTCATGGGATACGAAACAGGCACAAAAGGGTACAGATTTATTGATAATAATAACAAATTTATAATTTCTAGAACAGCAGTATTTCATGAACAGGCCAACTGGTCTAAAATACATCTTAATGAAATATTCCCAATCACAAATTCAGACACTGAGCATCAAGATAAAATAAATAGAGAGGAAAGTAATCACAACACACATAGAAACAAAATTAAAACATGGACAAACAGTCAACACAGAATAAGGACAGATTCGTTAACAAAAAAGGAGGCAAGATACTTACATGATAACGATAGTAAACCAGAAAAGACAATCAGATGTAACAGAAATCAAGTACCAAACAAATACAAAGATTACGTAATGTACATGGATAGTGAAACATCAACACCAAACACATACGAGGAAGTATTAAAGCTTCCCTCTGAAGAAAGAAGAAAGTGGGAATCAGCCATGGCCAAGGAGATGGACAGTTTACGAGAGTTAAATGTATTCACACGTACACCTGCACCTAAGGACAAAACTATTATAGGCACCAGGTGGATATACAAAATTAAAAATCTAGAAGAAGGCAACACATTATACAAAGCTAGGTTAGTTGCACAAGGTTATGCTCAAAAATATCCTGAGGATTACACAGACACATACTCTCCCACAGTAAGAACTGAAAGTGTCAAAACAGCTTTAGTTATAGCATCAGCACTTGACCTTGATGTATTCCAATATGACATACAGACTGCATATCTACACGCAAAACTTGATAAAGAGATATATGTAAGAGCACCTCATAGTCAATACACAAACAAAAATGAAACGTGGTTATTAAATAAAAGTTTGTACGGATTGAAACAATCTGGCAAACGCTGGTATGAGTGTTTGGTCAAAGTACTCAGAACTATGAATTTCAATGCTACTACTGCTGACAACTGTTTCTTTGTCAAAAAAGAGGGTGACTCATTAGAATTCGTGTTAATTTATGTGGATGATATTTTGTATATAGGTAAACATAAAGAAAAAAGAGAGACATTTGTAACAAAACTAAATGAACATTTTTCTTTAAAATCATTAGGGAAAGTAAATAAATATCTTGGTGTTCAAATCAGTAAAACCAAAAAAGGATTCAAACTTTCACAGAAAGATAAGATTGTAGAACTCCTAAACAAGTGTAATTTAAATAATGCTAAGCCTTGTGACACTCCTATGCAAACTGACTTCTTAAGGAACATAGATGAATCATCCCCTGAATTTAAAGATAATACACTCTACAGATCAGTTATTGGTTCCCTTTTATATATTTCTAATTGGACTAGACCTGATATTGCTTTGCCCCTCAATTTGTTATCCAGGTACGTCAGCAAACCCCTAATGTATCATTGGGAAGCCGTTAAAAGAATATTAAGGTACTTAAAGCACAGCTTAGACTTCTGCTTATTATTGGAACCTAATAATGTCAAGGAGCCCATCCTCACATGTTACGCTGATGCGGATTGGGCAGGTGATACTCTATGTAGAAAAAGCACATCTGGCTATATATTTTTTCTTAACGATTGTCCAGTTTACTGGTACACTGGAAAACAAGATTTAGTAGCCACCTCAACAACTGAGGCAGAATATGTTTGTTTGTCTAAAGCCTCCAATAATCTTGTATGGTTTAATGATTTATTGTCAAATACTTGGAAGAAACCTTCATTACCATTTATCATACACGAAGATAACAAAGCTGCTATTGAAATATCTAGATCTGATGCTATTGGTCAAAGATCCAGACATATAGATATAAAATTCAAGCACGTGAGACAATTATCTCAAGATGGATTTATTAAAGCAGTTCATTGCGAAACATCAGAGCAAATAGCTGACATATTGACAAAGCCTTTGCCTTCTAAACAGCACAAATACCTAACTTCCAAATGGCAAGTTTTATATTGTTCTGAATCTGAATGTAATTATTGTTGTATGTCGAATCGGCATTTAGAGGGGGATTTGTCACGAGTAAATGCCTTATTCTCCAATATGTAAATAGTATATATACTCAGGATATTAGGGGTTAACTTATTTTTCATCACTTAATATATTCATATGTAACCACTCCCATATCTTGCTCCGCCTTGTGTATATAAAAGGAGCTGTATGCACCTCCTACTTGCTTCTATCTACGATTATTCAGTGAATATAGAATGCCTACTGTAAATAAACAGTGTTTTGTTTGAATACTTTATTCTTAAACCAATTATTGAGTCTGATCCTTAAAATTACGCAACAGGAAGAGATAAGGCTAATTGGGAGGCTTCTATTCCCTTGCAGGGCAACAAGGAATACACAAAGCTAAACTAGGAGGCCAGAATTGGGTACTAAGCTGATGTCTCTCAGGGTATAAAAGGACGCCATACCTTCCCCAAGGGGTGCCTATCTCCTCGCATGCATTGTATCTGTATGTTCCGGATATAGTCCCACCCAGTATTTTGTTTTTGGCCATGAATAAAATCTGCTTTTTTTTGCAAGCCTCGTCTTGAGTCTCTGTCTTTCGCATTCTGGTGACTCAAGTATATTTTGGGACCTTACAGCTTAATGATGCTGAACCCCCAAAGCACATGAGCCTCTTTTGGCCAAGTTCCAAATGTTGAGGGATCCAGCAGTTAAAGGGACCCAGAAAGAAACCAACTTGGATCCTATCAAAATTCCACGATTTTGTTTCCTTTTTCCAACAATGAGCTATTGATTTCTATGAGGAAATTCACCAGCAGGAACCGTTGGCAGGAGATTCGGAGCCTCCAGTCCTCTTTAACTGGAGTTGCTCTGCTTTTGTGCAGGAATTCCTAGTTCTTCTACCTAGGAACAAGAATTGTCCTGGATCAAATAGTTGATGCTGCTTAGAAACACACTTGAGAGAGTCACATGGAGAGAGTATATTTATTTATTTGCAACCTGCCTTTCTTACTTTTACTGATAAGGTGGAGAACAAATCCAAGAAAATGAAGGGGAATATTTGTAGCTGAGGGTTGCCATGAGGGGTCTCTCTCGCTTCTAGCAAAGATGATGTTAGTATGCTGGGAATCGTAGTCCGGGAGAGTTTTTCTGGTCCGCACGAGGGGGGGGCTTGGGCCTGGGCTGCCCCTGCGGGGAACGGGATGCAGCCATGACCCTCTTCTCTTTCTCCCCTGCAGGATGGCGGCGGATGCAGGAAAGAGGCGGCGGCCGAGAGGAGGAGGAGGAGAGCGGGCCCCGGCGTGGCTTCCCCGGGAGACGGCAGGGAAAGGCCGGGGGGCTCCGGGGCTACAGGAGGGAGGAGCCCAGGGGGAGCCCGGGAAAGGCGGCTGCCTGGAGGGCGATGCGGGGAGGAGGAAACAGGCAGAGACCCCGAGACGGGGCTGGAGGGCGGAGGCTCCTTTGGAAGACCCCGAAAGCCCCAGAGGATCCAGGAGAAAGCAAAGAAACATCAGTGCCTGGAATGTGGAAAAACCTTCAAAACAAACGGAAATCTTCAAAGGCATCTAATTATCCACACAGGAGAAAAACCTCATAAGTGCCTGGAGTGTGGAAAGAGCTTCAGTGATAGGAGCAACCTTTATACACATCAAAGAATCCACTCAGGAGAAAAACCTCATAAATGCCTTGAGTGTGGAAAGAGCTTCAGTCAGAGGAGCAACCTTAATACACATCAAAGGATCCATTCTGGAGAGAAACCTGGTAAGTGCCTTGAGTGTGGAAAGAGCTTCAGTCAGAGCAGCGACCTTTATAAACATCAAAGGATCCATTCTGGAGAGAAACCTCGTAAGTGCCTGGAGTGTGGAAAGAGCTTCAGTCAGAGGAACGACCTTTATAAACATCAAAGGATCCATTCTGGAGAGAAACCTCATAAGTGCCTGGAGTGTGGAAAGAGCTTCAGTCAGAGTAGCCACCTGTATACACATCAAAGGATCCACTCAGGAGAAAAGCCTCATAAATGCTTTGAGTGTGGAAAGAGCTTCAGTGAGAGGGGACATCTTTATAGACATCAAAGGATCCACTCAGGAGAAAAACCTCATAAGTGCCTGGAGTGTGGAAAGATCTTCACTCAGAGGAGCAACCTTTATACACATCAAAGGATCCACTCAGGAGAAAAACCTCATAAGTGCCTGGTGTGTGGAAAGCGCTTTAGTCGGAGGAGCAACCTTTATACACATCAAAGGATCCACTCAGGAGAAAAACCTCATAAGTGCCTGGTGTGTGGAAAGCGCTTTAGTCGGAGGAGCAACCTTTATACACATCAAAGGATCCACTCAGGAGAAAAACCTCACAAGTGCCTGGAGTGTAGAAAGAGCTTCAGTCAGAGTAGCCACCTGTATACACATCAAAGGATCCACTCAGGAGAAAAGCCTCATAAATGCTTTGAGTGTGGAAAGAGCTTCAGTGAGAGGGGACATCTTTATATACATCAAAGGATCCACTCAGGAGAGAAACCTCATAAATGCCTGGAGTGTGGAAAGAGCTATACTGAGCGTAGTAGCCTCAATCGACACCAAAGAATTCACGTGGGAGAAAAATGAAAAACACACCTGAGTGTGCGAAGACCTTCAGTCACGGTGTATCTCGGGAATTGCATTGAATTGCATATTTAATTTGGCCAAGTGTGAATAGACACATTAGGAATTCACCTAGTGCATATTCATGATAATTATAATAATTCCAATAAGAGGAATTATTTATCTTTACTCCAAATGTGTAAAGAAGACAATAAGGGTAAATAATAACTGCCAAATAAGGGACTTTCTCAGGCTGAATAATAAAGGACTGTTTCAATTGTACATGCTAGATTTTTCAACTGGTCTAAATCGTACCTTTTCACAAGAGACATGCCATTTCCCATGTGAATGTTCTTTTAATGCTTAAGCTTAATATTATGGGATGTTACTGTCCATGTCTCTGATGTAACTGTAACTTGAGCAGAGTGATTTCTTCCATGCAATCAGCTCTTGTTTTGTATTTTTTTTTCTACTGTATGGAGTATAAAATGAAACCCAATTCTGTGTCCTGGATTCCCTCTTTTCATTAAGGGAAATCTCTTTGCTACAATATTCTAATAAATTGCCTTTAAATTTACAGTCCCAGACTGTATCTCAGGAATTGAACTGAATTGAATTTTTAATTTCGCCAACTGTGAATAGACACACAAGGAATTTTTCTCCAGTTCACAAGCTCTCAATGTATGTACAAAGCATCAGAATAATTATATATTTATAACAATTCGAATAAGAGGAATTATTTATTTATTTTTTCTTCAATTGAGTAAAGAAGGGTTAATAATAACTGCCAAATAAGGGATTTTCTCAGGCTGAATAATAAAGGACTTTTTCTATTGTCCCTGCCATGATGGATGTGAAATGACAGGTGCTCTTTATTAGTATATTTAGAAGCTGCTTAGAAGGTTTCACTTCCATTTTTACTGCTTGCCCTTCCCCCTCACACTTAGAGGCTGAGGGTACAGATGCATTTCTCTTGAAACAGTCATACAGTTTGCAGTCTACATACAGTATATTTGAAGAAAAATGGGGAAAAGGAATATTCCTGCCCTTGCTTTATGAGTTATCTCATGGTTACTGTGAAACTCTGTGGATGTATCAATGCAGTGCATGTTATTTCAGCTTGTGGTGCTTGGATTCATTGAATGAGTTTACCAAAAATGTAAATATTGCAGAATATACAGCTTCATGCTACATAACTAAGCTCCATTTCAACCTGAATAAACTAAATTATTAATGTATCTTAAATGGAAAATTATCTTTATGATTCTTGATGAACGTATCTTTGTGAGTCCGATCACACTTGGCCAATAAAATATTCTATTCTATTCTATTCGAATATCCCAACTTTTTCTATTGTATGGAGTATGAAAAGAAACCTGATTCTGTGTCCTAGGGAGGGACACAGGCGCTGGGAGGTCAGACAAGGAGGAGGAGGCATGGATTGGCGCCTGGCTTTTCTTTGTTTTTATTTTCCATGTTTTAATGTGTTGTATTGTTTTTAAAACAGCTTTTGGGGAGCTGCAGTGAGTTGACTGAATGGTGGGCAGTTAAAAGAATGATTTAAATGACTCATGGGGGACCTCTTTGATCCCCCACTAGGTGCAGAGACTGGGTGTCCCCCAGTTGTCAGGATAAAGTCCCCCATTACTAGGCTTTCTCTTCATCAGCTAAATCGGCGTCCGCCTTCCTTCAAGCAGCCAGAGGGCGCCTGCACAAGTCCCGAGTCCCGCGTAGAGGTGAGACGGGGGGGGCCCTCCCTTTGATCTTTGGGGTCCGGTCTCTCCTTCGGGGGGCCCCTCCCGCATGCTGACAGGCAGAGGTTGAGGGGCCCTTCTGGGACTGGAACCCCCTCATCCAGGCTCCCTCCCTAAGCAAGGTGGGGGGGGCAGAGGTTGGAGGGGCACCCAGGCAGGTAAGAGGCCAAATGGGCATTTTCACCCTTGCAATACAACTCTGGTAAATTGGCTGCAAATAGAGGGAAGATTTCCCAGAGTCCAGGAGCCCTTCAGAAACCAACCCACCTCTTGGAAGGCACCTTCACTCTGATAACTGACAGTAACTGGCAGTTGAGCCTGCATGAAGCCCTCAGAATTCCCCCAGAGATGGCAGGCCTCCCTTGGCCTCCTCCCAAGGCTCACCTGCTCCGCCTTTTCCACACCCACCAGTGCCAGGCAAATGTCTGAAGGAGGTGACCAAACCAATCACTCAAGCTGCCCAGTTCTCCTATTTTGGCACAAAAGGCAGATTTTTGGATGTAGACTGCCTCTGTCAAGGGAAGCTCCACTCTCTCTTTTTTTTTTTTTTTGAGAATTTTTATTTTTATTTTTAAACAATCATCATTAATCAATCAGTGTAACATCTTGGTACAACATTTATTTAAAAATTTAAACAAAGTTTATCTTTGAACATTTTTGCCAATCTTTCCGGTGACATGTTTTATAGATGGCACATGTCACCGGATATAGATTGGAAAAAATGTTCAAAGATAAATCAGCTAAATGTTGGAAATGCCACCAGACATCGGGATCGTACTATCACATGTGGTGGACATGTCCAGAAGCGAGAAATTATTGGGCACAATAATCACAATAATCACAAAAACTGATACAGCAACACATTGATCTTAAACCGGAGCTGTTCCTGTTGGGTATCTTACCGGAGAAATTTAGTAGAGAAAATATATATGTTGCAATATTTTCAGGATCAGACTCAATAATATTAGTAAGAGTTAAAGGTTTAAATATATTTCCTTTTATTTACAATAGGCATTCTATATTCACTGAATATTCACAGATAGAAGCAAGGAAAAGGGTGTAGGTGGCTCCTTATATATACAATGGGTGGAGCTATAAGTGGGAGTGGTGAATTATGAATACATTAAGAAGTGAAGAATAAGTTAACCCCTGATACCCCGTTCATATATTATTTACACATTAGAGAATAAGGCATTTACATCTGACAAATCCCCCTCTAAATGCCGATTCGTTATACAACACCAATTACACTCAGATTCAGGACAATACAATACATACAATTTAGAAGTTAAATATTTGTGTTGCTTAGAAGGCAAAGGCTTTGTTAATATGTCAGCTAATTGTTCTGAGGTATCACAATGCACTGCTTTAATAAATCCATCCTGAGATAATTGTCTCACATGTTTAAATTTTATATCTATATGTCTGGACCTTTGTCCAATGGCATCAGATCTAGATATTTCAATGGCTGCTTTATTATCTTCATGCATAACAAAAGGCAAAACAGGTTTTTTCCAAACATCTGAAATTAAATCATTAAACCATACAAGGTTATTTGCACTTTGGATAAACAAACATATTCCGCTTCTGTCGTTGAAGTGGCCACTAGTTCTTGTTTACCAGTATACCAGTAAACTGGACAGTCATTTAAGAGAAATATATAACCAGATGTACTTTTTCTACATGAGGTGTCTCCAGCCCAATCTGCATCTGCATAACATGTAAGCTTTGGTTCTTTATTGTCTTTAGGTTCTAATATTAAGCAAAAGTCTAGTGTACTTTTCAGATATCTTAAAATTCTTTTAACAGCTTCCCAGTGATACATTGTTGGTTTGCTGACATGTCTGGATAATAGATTGAGTGGTAAGGCGATATCTGGTCTAGTCCAATAAAGAAGTGAACCTATGATTGATCTATAAAACGTGTTATCCTTGAATTCGGGGGAAGATTCATCAGTATTTCTTAGAAAATCAGTTTGCATAGGAGTATCACAAGGTTTGGCATTGTTTAAATTGCATTTATTTAAAAGTTCTACAATCTTATCTCTCTGAGTAAGTTTGAATCCCCTTCTAGTCTTATTAATTTGGACACCAAGATATTTGTTTACTTTACCTAGAGATTTTAACGAGAAATGTTCATTTAGTTTGTTTACAAAGGTTTCTCTTCTCTCTTTATGTTTTCCTATGTATAAAATGTCATCCACATAAATCAATACAAATTCAATGTAATCATCATCCTTTTTGACAAAAAAGCAGTTATCAGCAGTAGTAGCGTTGAAGTCCATGGTTCTAAGTACTTTCACTAAACAATCATACCATCGTTTACCAGATTGTTTTAACCCGTATAAACTCTTGTTTAACAACCAAATTTCATTTTTGTTTGTGTATTGACTGTGAGGTGCTCTTACGTATATTTCTTTATCTAGTTTAGCGTGTAGATACGCAATCTGTATGTCGTATTGAAATACATCAAGGTTGAGTGCTGATGCTACCACTAGAGCTGTTTTGACACTCTCTGTTCTTACTGTGGGGGAATACGTGTCAGTATAGTCCTCCGGATATTTCTGTGCATAACCTTGTGCAACTAGTCTAGCTTTGTATAGAGTATTGCCTCCCTCTAAGTTCTTAATTTTATATATCCACCTGGTACCAATAATTGTTTTATCCTTAGGTGCAATTGCAGGTGTAAATACATTTAATCCTTGTAAACTTTCCATCTCTTTTTTCATCGCTAATTCCCATTTTTCCTTTTCTTCACGAGGGAGTTTTAACACTTCCTCATATGTATTGGGTGTTGTTGGCTCACCATCCATATGCATTATGTAATCTTTGTATTTATTTGGCATTTGATTTCTGGTGTTTCTAATGGTTTTTTCAGGTTTACTATCGTTATCATGCAAATATATTGCTTCCTTTTTTGTTAATGTGTCTGTCTTAATTTTGTGTTGGCTATTTGTCCAAATTTTGGTTTTGTTCTTATTTTTGTTGATATTTTGCTTTTCTATGATCCCTTCTTCATGAGATTTTGTACCTTTATATTTATTTGGAAATATTTCATTAAGATGTAATTTAGACCAGTTAGCCTGTTCATGGAACACAGCTGTTCTGGAGACTATAAATTTGTTATTGTTATCAATGAATCTGTACCCTTTAGTACCGGTTTCATATCCCATAAATCTGAGTCTTCTGGATACGTTTTCTCCCTTTCTTCTTAATTGTTTAGGTATGTGTACGTCTGCAGTGACTCCAAATATATGCATGTGTGCTAATTTTGGTTTTCTATTATACATCACTTCATATGGTGTCTTATTTACAATGCTGGACCATGTTCTATTTTGTGTGTAATTTGAATAATGTAAGGCTTCTGACCAGAATTGTTTGCTTAAGCCAGCATCTTCCAATGTGCATCTAATCATGGTTTGTAATGTGGAATTTTTCCTCTCTGCAATCCCGTTCTGGAACGCAGAAAATGGACTAGATGTGTAATGTAACATTCCTTTGTCTTTTAACCATTGGGAGAATTCTTTAGACATGAATTCGCATCCCCTATCTGTCATAATTTGTTTTATTTTGATGTTGTGTTGTGTTTCTATGCGTTTGTAAAATTCTTTAAATTTTTGAAATGTTTCATCTTTGTGTTTTAATGTATAAACAAACCCATAGCGGCTATAATCGTCCACTATTGTCAGGAAGTAACGTTTTCTATAAGTGATTGATGGAGTTAATGGACCAACTAAGTCCATGTGTACTAAATCAAAAATTTTGTTAGTTGATCTAGTAGATTTTCTTGGCCTGGGGCTAGTTTTTAGTTTTGTAGATTTACATACTGAGCATTCCAAATAGTTTTCACAATTTTTTATTTTAACACCTTCTGCGTGTTCAGTCATTTTTTGTACTACAGGAAAACTGGCATGTCCTAACTTCCTATGTAAGATGTGAGCACACTCATCATGAATTGGCTTACCTATTTTTGGTTTTTTTTCATTGTGTGCATCTTTGTGATCATGAGATGTTTTACACTCATCATTGTCACTATTGCTAATATTTTCATCATCTACTTCAATACAATCTTCCATATTTGAGTCAATGTTATGCAACCATTTTTCCTTAGTTATCAGATAAGGTAGGCCTCCTTTAATCATCACTGTGCCTATATTTATTTTATTCTTCTCCAAAATCGCTTTTCCTTTTGAAAAAACAATGTTAATGTCAGAATCTCTACTTAGTTTTATAGCACTTAGTATGTTATGAGGTATCTCAGGTATTAGCAATACCCCCTCTATTTTTCCTAGACCAGGCAAGGTTACATTCCCTCTACCTAATACTTGCACCTTTTCTTGGTTAGCTACCTTTATTACAAATTTATCTTCTGCAAATGAAGACAATATATTTTTGTTATTAGTGGTGTGATTAGTTGCTCCAGAATCAATAAGCCAATTATTGTTCTCATTTTGCTGTATGTTAGTGTTGTCTTGTTTATTTAGCCCGTTCAGTGAGCCAGATTTTCTATCCTTTGAATTATCTCTGCCCCCTCTATTCTCTTTGTAATTTGGTGGGCTCCTATATCTATGTCTATCTATGAAAGACTGTCTATAATTGTATTTGTTTCTATATTCTGACCTATGCCTTTCTCTTGAAATTTTGGGACAGTCTCTTCTATTGTGTTCCCTGGATCCACAATTGTGGCATTTAAATGTTTCATTATATTTTTCTTGGAAAGCTACTTTCCTATATGGTTTGTGTTCTGTGTGATTGCTAGAACGATTCCTTCTTGAATTGTCTTCTGCTATCAGTTTATTGGATAGACTTTCTATGGATAAATATCCTAGATTGATAGTGTCTAAATGTGACATAAAATTGTCCCATGATGAATCAAGTGAGTTGATAATAACACTTTTCATTGTTTGGTCTGAAATCACTTCCCCCCTCAAATGCAGCTCAGCTCTTATTTTGTTTAAATATATTAAATGCTCACTTATGGAAACCCCTGGTTTTACCCTAGATGAAAAGAAATCTTTAGACATCCTTGTGGTGGTAGCTACACTGTCACTGTGAAATAAATTAAACATGCATTGAATGATTTCTGAAACAGTCAGATTTGGCTTAATGCTATGATACATTGCAGGAGACACACTAGATATTATTAAGAAAAATGCTCTATGGTGTAAACAATCTATTTTTAGAGTCCAAGGTCTTTTTGGGGGACTAGTGATAAAAAATAATAAGTTTTCCTTCATAAAGACAACCTAGAGCTGTTGATACCATTCTTGCAAATTAACGCCATCAACCCTTAGCTTTGGGAAGTCACTGGGTAAATTTCCGACATTATTGTGTCCATTACTTACAACCTGAGGTAGTCCGTGGTCTCGCAAGTGTAGAAAATTGCAAAACGGCATGGGGATGCTCGCAACGAGTCTGCATGGTCTCCTCGCCAGTTCATGTCTTCCCGGACCGTCTGCGTAGTTTTGCGCATGCGCGTTGTCCATTTCTTCTTTGGAGTCGTCGTGGAAGGTTCTCTCCATTGTGGCTCGCTCGTTCTGCTCCTCTTCAGATGAATCGGTCTCTGGTTCAATTTTGGGAGTCTTGACGACGGCGGCTGCTCTTCCTCTTCCCCTGAGGGCTTTGGTGCTTGCTTCGGTTTGTGGCGTAGGGCGGTACCGGCAGGGCTCTCTGGGTTCGGGCGTCGGCGTTCTCGTAGTCAGGATGGGAGCGGGCAGGTCTTGAGGCATCGGCTTGCTCGCTCGCTTCTTCGGTAGCTGTTTGTTAATTTTTAGTTTTGGCCCAAATGCAGCAAAAAGCGTTTTCATTGCTGATTTTATTTGGGAGAAAGCAAAGAAACATCAGTGCCTGGAATGTGGAAAAACCTTCAAAACAAACGGAAATCTTCAAAGGCATCTAATTATCCACACAGGAGAAAAACCTCATAAGTGCCTGGAGTGTGGAAAGAGCTTCAGTGATAGGAGCAACCTTTATACACATCAAAGAATCCACTCAGGAGAAAAACCTCATAAATGCCTGGAGTGTGGAAAGAGCTTCAGTAAGAGGGGACATCTTTATACACATCAAAGAATCCACTCAGGAGAAAAACCTCATAAATGCCTGGAGTGTGGAAAGAGCTTCAGTCAGAGGGGACATCTTTATGTACATCAAAGGATCCACACAGGAGAGAAAGCTCATAAATGCCTTGAGTGTGGAAAGAGATTCAGTCTGAAGGGAAATCTTTATATACATCAAAGGATCCACACAGGAGAAAAACCTCATAAATGCCTGGAATGTGGAAAGAGCTTCAGTCAGTTGGGAAACCTTTATACACATCAAAGGATCCACACAGGAGAAAAATCTCATAAATGCCTGGAGTGTGGAAAGAACTTCAGTCATAGCAGCGCCCTTTATACACATCAAAGGATCCATTCAGGGGGTGGAACCTCATAAATGCCTTGAGTGTGGAAAGAGCTTCAGTCTGAGGGGAAATCTTTATACACATCAAAGGATCCACACAGGAGAAAAACCTCATAAATGCCTTGAGTGTGGAAAGAGCTTCAGTCTGAGGGGAAATCTTTATGTACATCAAAGGATCCACACAGGAGAAAAACCTCATAAATGCCTTGAGTGTGGAAAGAGCTTCAGTCTGAGGGGAAATCTTTATATACATCAAAGGATCTACACAGGAGAGAAACCTCATAAATGCCTTGAGTGTGGGAAGAGATTCAGTCTGAGGGAAAATCTTTATATACATCAAAGGATCCACACAGGAGAAAAACCTCATAAATGCCTGGAGTGTGGAAAGAGCTTCAGTCTGAGGGAAATCTTTATGTACATCAAAGGATCCACACAGGAGAAAAACCTCATAAATGCCTGGAGTGTGGAAAGAGCTTCAGTCTGAGGGGAAATCTTTATGTACATCAAAGGATCCACACAGGAGAGAAACCTCATAAATGCCTATCTTTTTTTGGAATAAGTGTAATATATGCTTCTAACCATGAGTTGGGTATTTCCTTCTGTAACATTACTTCATTCATAATTTCTAGTAATGGGAGACTCAGTGATTCCTGCAAAGTCTTATAATATTCCACCGGTAATCCATCTGGACCTGGTGCTTTCCCACTTTTTTGTTTTTTAATAGCCTCTGTCAACTCCATCATTGTTATATTCCCTTCTAACATCATCTCAACATCTTTTGGGATCTGAGGTAAATTCGCCTTATGTAAATATTGTTTAATATTTTCCTCTTCTCTCTTTTCCTTTTCATATAACTTTTTGTAATAGTCTTGTACAATGTTCTTCTTTTCCTCATTTCCAAATCTAATTTGTCCTTGATCATCTGTTAGCTGAGTTATTTTCCTTGAGCTTCTTTCTTTTTTCAATTTATACGCTAGCCATCTGCCTGGTTTATTAGCATCTTCAAAATATTTCTGTTTAGCATTCCTGATTTTTTGTGCTAACTCCTCTTTCTCTAATAATCCCATTTTATGTTTAATCGTATCCATTTTCATTTTAAAGTCTTTTTTTTGTGGGAACTTCTGCAGTTCTTTTTCTAATGTCTTATAATCATCCTCTAAAGTTTTATATGCTTGTCTTTTCTTAATATTTCTTTTCCTTATATAGTCTATAATCAGGCCTCTGGCATAGGCTTTCATGGTGTCCCATCGATTCTGCAGTGATGTATCCTCTTTTCTCTTTTCTTTAAAAAAAAAGCTAATTCTTTCTCCATCTTCTGTAGGAAATCCTTTTCTTTTAAAATTGTAGTGTTTAAAGTCCATCTGGACCTTCTCCTTTGTCCTTTCCAACTCATCATCATTGGATTATGATCTGCCCAGGTATTAGCCTCTATGGCTATTTCTTCTATATTCGAGGTCAAGTCCATTGTCAACCATATCATATCTATTCTAGACCATGATAAATGTCTATTGGAGTAAAAAGTATATTGTCTATTTTCTGCATTTCTTTCTCTCCATATATCTTTTAAGTTTATTTCCTCTATCATCTTAAAAAAAGATTTCGGCAAAGTTTTCCTACTTTGTTTTGTTGTCTTTTGTGTACTGTAGTCCATTTTCTCATCTACTATTCCATTGAAGTCTCCCATCATACAGATGTTTTCGTAGTCCAGCTCTATTACTTTCAAATGTAATTTTCTATAAAAGTTTTCTTGATTGTCACTAGGAGCATATATCGCTGTTAACAATATTTTCCTGTTATTGTCTGTTATTTCCACCATCAGAATTCGTCCTTCTCCATCTTCATAATTTTTTTCTGCTAATATTGTATCTTTAATGTACAAAACCACTCCTCTTTTCTTACATTGTGGCAGTGAAGCAAATAGTTTCCCTAGTTTGGGCTGTACCAAAAGTGGTTCATGCTGCTTTTTAATATGCACTTCTTGTAAACAAATTATGTCCATTTTCAATTTCTCCAATTTGTGAAATATCTTTCTTCTTTTAGTTGCTATATTAAGTCCATTTATATTTATTGTGATTAATTTTTTCTCCTCCATGTTTATACTTTTTGTATTGGTTTTGTTGATCTATTGGGTCTCAATTCATGTTGTTCCTTGTATTCTATGGCACTGCGCCTTCTAATGCGCTCTCCTCCTTTCCCATCATCAGGAGATCCTCTTCTTCTAGTTGGAGCAGTGACTCTTTCCTTCTTGGCACATCTTTTTCTCTTATATATTCCACAAGAAATGCTTTAGCTTTGTCAATTGAATCTATTTTGAATCTTTGTGTTTGCCATGTAAACACCAATCCTTCTGGTATCAGCCATCTGTAGTTCACTCCTTTCTGGAGCAGTATTTTTGTCAAAAATTGATACTCTCTTCTCAGCTCTCTTATTCTTCTCGGTATTTGCTTCAGCACCGTAATTTCCTTGCTCTTGTATTGTAACGCCTTTTCTTTTGCTATCTGAAATATTTGTGTTTTGATTGATTTTTTGGTAAATCGTATGTGGACTTATTTCTCATTGCATATCTAGTATATACTCGGTATATTTCATCAACGCCATCAAACATTTTTTCTTTAGAAATTTCTAGAGCTCCTGCAAGAATTTCTATCATTTTTTCCGCCAAATTTCTCCTTTTTCTTCCTCCACATTTTGAAATCTTAAGTAAAATTCTGATTTATCCATCTCCCATCCTAAACCGCTTCTATCACGTTCAACTTCTTCTAATCTATAATCCATATCTCTGATTTTTTAATCTCTTTGTTCCTCTTTTTCTTCAATTTTTTTCAAGTCTGTCTTCATATTTCTTCATCATCTGTTGTATATTCTCCACTTTTTCATCTGTTTTCTCTATTTTAGATTTTATGTCTTGTATTCCTTGCAAAATCATCTGCATTGTCGCATCTTTTTCTTTCTCACTTTCTTTCTCTTTTTCCTGCTGAATCATTGTCTGTATTGATCGTTGTCCTCCCGCTGGTGATGAAGAAGGGGTCGATCCGGCAGAACTAATAACTGCTGCTTTTTTTCTCATTTCTATAAGTAATCCAATTCGACACAGTAGGGTAAATATATCTTCAGGTTCTTCTCAACCCTAATCCGTTTTGTAGATGGCAGGAGATTACAAAAGGTTAAAGAGAAAAAGAGAAAACAGAAAAAAGCAAAAAAAGGGAAAAAAGGATAGTGCAGCAAAGCAAGAAAAAAAAAACCCTAAAAAGAAAACCAACACTCTTCAGGCTCTTGTGTGCCCTAATCCAATCATCTGAGATAGCCAAAAACAAATTCAAGTAAAAATCTCCAATCAACAAGTGAGAAAGAAAAAAAAGAAAGAAAGAAAAGAGACCAAAGGAGAAAATGGGAAAATTTCTTCAGACTCTTGTATGTCTTAATCCAATTGTGTAAAATAGCCAAAAACCCATTCAAATAACAATCTCCAATCAGTAAATTAAAAAAATAAAAAAGAAGAAAGAAAAAAAACACGAATTTCTTCAGGCTCTTACCTTAATCCAATTAAGTAAACATTTATTGTGAAGGAATAAAGGAATAAAAAAGGGAGAAAAAAATATATGTATATATCTGTTCCAATATTTTAAAATGTTTTTAAAAATATAATTATTAGTGAAGTGGAAGAGTGGAGCTAGAGAGAGAAAGAATTTCCATTTTATATAAAAGTCCACAACTGTGTAACATTCAAAATTTCTTTCTTGTGCACACTTAGTCTAACAGCTCTCTTTTCCAGAGCCGCTGTTATTTTCTTCTTTCCAGTTTTAATCGCCTTTCAACAATGCTTTTCTCAGCAAGACACCTGTATAAACAAACTTGTAGGCACTCTTTGATGTCCTTTTTAAATTTTATCTGTAAGTTAGCCAATTGACCTTGAAAAATAACACAGTTGCTACTTTTTTCCCTTTCCCCTCAGTTAAAAAAAAACAAAAAGAAGATACAACGTTTCAATCCACTAGATGGCAGTCTCTTATTTCTTCCAATTTCACTTCTGCTTTCAATTAGCAATATAGCAAAAAGAATATTAAAAAAAATAAAGGTCTGCCAAAAACAAAAATGACAAATCTAATTCCAAAATTAGTAATCTCAGTCAACATCAAAAATTCAATAAAAAAGTAAGCCTCCTTTCAAGTCCAGTCCAGTCCAGTCCAGTTAGGTTTAAAGTAAAACTTTCCGCAGATATCCACACATAGGAATAGTTTATATTTTAGGAAAATTAACTTAAATTCAGGCTCAATTCCGCCGCTAAATTACTTCTATATTAAATCCTAGTTGCATTTACTCTTCAGGGTGTTTGTAAAATCAAATTAGAAAAAAACTCTCACCAGATCGTAACACTTTCACTCATTCTCTTCCGTTCGGGGCTGTCCCAACTTCAGCAGCTTAATGGCTGCCTCTTCAGCGCTGGAAAAAAGAGCTTCTCCTGGATCAACCAGGGATTTTGCGGTGTCCCTGGGATCAACAGAATGTGCCCTCTTCTATCATTGTCTCAACAGGACAGTGAGATCCAATTTGGATCGTCCCGCAGTGGAGATATCAGTGGTAGTTCCGGAGCCCCGAAAACTTCCCGCTGTCTCGTTGCGACGCCAGCCCCGCCCCCCACTTCAATCTGTAAACAAATTGATAGATAAAATAGGAGATTTTGGGAAAGTGGCTGGGTTGAAAATAAACAAAGACAAAACAAAGATGTTGACAAAAAATATGTTAAAAAAGTCGAAAGAAGAATTGGCGGAAGTATCAAGGATGCAGGTCATGAATAAGGTTAAATATTTGGGAATACACTTGACAGCAAGATGTGGTACTCTTAAGGAGAATAATTATGATAAGCTTAAACAACAGATAGCGACAGACCTAACAAAATGGGAGAATTTGCAGTTATCATTGATAGGGAGAAGATCAACTATTAAAATGAATATACTGCCCAGACTTCTATACTTGTTTCAGACAATTCCAATTAAGTTGGGGAAAAAATATTTTGAAGATTTAAATAAAATGGTGTTAAAATATATATGGCAGGGCAAAAAGGCAAGGATAAAATTAAAATTGATGCAAGATGTTAGATTAAGAGAAGGTTTTGGTTTGCCGGATTGGGAATTGTATTATCAAGTTTGTAACTTGATGTGGATTAAAGAATGGATAACACTAAGGAATATTAGATTGTTGACCTTAGAAGGACATGACTTATTGTTGGGTTGGCACGCTTTTATGTGGTATAAAAGTACAAAAATACAGGGTTATTTTAGAAGACATATGATACGAGAGTCTTTGTTATTAAACTGGGAGAAGATCAAACAATGTTACTACTTAAAAATTCCAGTCTGGCTATCACCTATTGAAGCAGTCTCACACGCAGTAACGTTTAGGAAGGAACAAATTGTTAGATATGGGGAATTATTACATGAAAGGGGTGAACTTAAATCGAAGCAAGAATTAGAAGAACAAGAGCTTGAAATGGATTGGTTTTCATATATGCAAATACAGTCTAGATATGATGAAGATACTAAAAAGGAGGGTTTTTATAGCACCTTGACAAACTTAGATAAAATTTTAATAGGTTCTGATGACCATGTGATTAAAAAATTGTATAGCCATTTATTAGAAGTAAAATTGGCAGAAGAACAAGTTAAAGAAACAATGATTGCATGGGGGAAAAATGTGGGTCATGGGATTGAGTTAGAGAAATGGGAAAAATTATGGTCACAGAATTATAAAATGACAATGTCAACAGCATATAAGGAAAACTTGTATAAGATGTTTTACAGGTGGCATCTACCCCCGGCGAGAATAGCCAGAATGTACAAGAACAAATCGGAGAAATGTTGGAAGTGTCATCAGTCCCCGGGCACATATTATCATATGTGGTGGACATGTGCAAAAGCTAAAAGATATTGGACTAAAATCCACAGGTGGTTGGAAAAAATGACAAAGAAACATATTGACTTTAAACCAGATATATTTTTATTGGGGATTTTACCAGAAATATATAACAGAGAAATGAGATATTTAATTGTGAATGTTTTAACGACAGCTAGAATTGTATTTGCTAGAAACTGGAAAGGTGAGAAGATACACACGGATGACAACGTTATCAAGAAAATCTTGTTTCAGATTGGCATATCTTTAATTTCCTGCCTGAATTTTTCAAGATTCTGGTTCACAATCTCATCATGTCTTGCCATCTCCTCCAAGACAAATCCTTTTAGGTCTTTAAAGCCATTCTTCTGAGTCTGCAAGTTCAAAACTTGTTCATATGGTTTATAAATGCCCCCCCCCCCCCCCGCTGCTTGTTTGTCTGGCTTTGTCAGTTTTAACGCCATCCTGCCACACAAACAAACTCTTTTTAAAGAAAAAGACTTCTCTCCAAACGGTATCAGTATCAAGTCTCCAAGAAGGAAGAAACATAATGTTACCCTAACATAGGCGATGGAATTAATAATCTAGTTGAAAGACATTACAGAAGATATCATATGGATTACAAACTTAAAGTCATTTGAGGATTTTGTTTATATATGGAAATATCTTTTAGTGGTGTGGTGTGGGCAGAAGAACAAAGATATTAAAATATTATGTATGGTAGACCTGTAGGAAAATGGGTGGAGATAGGTTAGGTTACTGATTGTTTAGTTTAGGAAAAGGGATGTTAGGTTCAGATATTAATATACGTAAATGATTTGAATTAAGAGATATATGTATGGGGGTGGAGGAAATGGGTAGATTATGGGTTGAATAAATGCCAAATTAGGATTTATTATATAGTTTTATAGCTGAAGGTTGCTTTGAAATGTAAAGTATAAGGGGGATATAATAACAATGTTAGAAAGAAATGGTTAGCATGTGGAGGGTGGTGTAAAAGGATGGTAAAGTATTATTTAATTTGATATCAGTGATTTTATTTTGAAGAAGCCATGGGGGGATAGGAGGGGAGGGGGGTTAGGAAGGGGGGGGGGAAATCTGTATTTGAAAAACTTTTTCAATAAAAAAAAAGAAAATCTTGGAGTGTGCTGAAATGAGTAAATTGACATTTGAAATTAGGGAACAAGAAGATTAACAATATTACTTGATATGGGATTTATTTTATCAATGGTTAGACAAGAAAGAATGGAAATGAAATATGAAATGAAATGGATAAGATAAAATATATAAAGGGGTTTTTTTTCCCCCTTATAGAGGATAATTTTGTTAAATAATTGGTAAAGGAGAATAATAATGTAATAAACTGTTAAATAAGAAAATATGGGATAGAGGATTAAGCACAAAAGATTTGTAACCGATCAATACACTTTCTGTAATTGTAATGGATGACAATTGTTTTATGTTTTAAGTTTTGTTTAAAAATAAAAAAAAAATTCAAATAAATAAATGAATAAATGCCTGGAGTGTGGAAAGAGCTTCAGTCATAGCAGCGCCCTGTATACACATCAAAGGATCCATTCAGGGGAGGGGAACCCTATAAATGCCTGGAATGTGGAAAGAGTTTTAGATACAAGACAAGCCTTAATAGGCATCAAAGAATCCATTCGTTAGAGGAACCAGATGAAGTCCTGATGTATGAAAAGACATTCAATCACACTGGAAACTTTTATAAACATCAAAGGAGCCACACAAGAGAGAAACCACATAAATGCCTGGTAAGAAAGGTAATAAAATCCAATTAACACTTTCACTTTTAATAAATTTAATATATTTTTTCTTTTAATAAATTCCTTTAGTCTTCCAAGGCCATGCCCAGGGTCCCAGGCCTGAGTTTGACTGGGGATTGAGTTGAAATCCGAATTGGAAACAGTGTGGGCAGTTGAACGGTTTTTCTACCAAATTGGGCTAGTTTTGCAGATTTGTTGCAGGAAAAAGTTTGACCTCTGTGGGTTCCAATTTGGGGGCTATTTTGGATTATTTTTAAAGCACTGTACAGATAGTGCTTGACCTACAACTATTTGCTTAGTGACTTAGTGGAGTTGTAGCAGCATTGAAAAAAGTGGCCTTGACCAGTTTTCACACTTACGACTGTTCCAGCATCCCTGTGGTCATGTGGTCAAAATCCAGGCGTTTAGTCACTGGCAAGTATTTATGACGGCTGCGCTGTCCCAGGGTCACATCATCACCATTTGTAACCTTCCCAGCTGGTGTCCCACAAAGTCTTTGGAGGATTCACATAACAACTTCACAACTCACTTCACAACTGTAGGATATGACCTGCCAATTATGGCAAAAAATGGGGTGCAGCAACTGTCAAGAACAGAAATTTTTGTCTCAATTCTGATTGGAGATCTAGTTAGTACTACCTGTACAGTTTGGGGGCAATATATCCAACCGTCATGAACGATAACCGCAAAATACATCCCAGAGACAGTAAGAAGATTAAGTCAGCCAGGCCCTCCCCCCCAGCTGCCTTGCCAGCCCCTCCACAGACCCGCCACACACACATGGATTCATCTTCTCCTTTCTCATCCCTCCTCCTTTCTGAAGGGCCCCTTTGGAAAACTACAGCAGAGGGGGAAATAACCTCCAATACTGACCCCTGCATATTTGGATTTTTCAACTTTTTTTGAGCCCTTGGATGCTCCATTTGACACACACACATATATTTTCCTCCTCCACCCCCTCCCCCTTTGGAGGGGGCTCCTGCTGCTGCTGCTGCCCAGGCCAGTGTGCCCTGCGATGTAGCCCTCCACCCACGGACTGGCAGCTTTTAAATGACTAACTTAAAATGACATATTAGCCCTTTTAACATGGCAGTCTATACCTCTTTTTTAAGGTTAAGAATGCTTGTTTTTCCCTTCTTGACGAAGGCTCTTTATTTGGTATGTGAGAACTTGCTTTTTCAGCAACTACACAACAGAGTATTCCGAGTGTCTCTAAATACATCTGCAACTTTCGGGAAAGACTCAAACCCAGCTGGGAAAGACTGACACAAAAATTGGTCACGTGTGGAATTTTATCCAGAATCAATGTTTTCTGTTTGCGCTTCACAAGCACTCAATGTATTTCATGGTTTCATCATTTCTTTACTGACTTCTATGAGGAAATTCACTAGCAGGAACCATTGGCAGGAGGTTCTCCTCCTTAGCTCCTCTTTAACTGGAGATGGTCTCCTTTTCGGCATGAATTCCTAGTTCTTCAATCTAGGAACAAGAATTGTCCTGGATGAAATGGAGGCTATATAGATGTTTCCTAAAAACACATTTGCGAGTTGTAGGCTGTTATTTACAAGAATCCTGGACTGATTTTTACAAATCAGGCAGATATTTTCCCTTGTTTTAAAACAAAATAGGAGAATATTTGTAGCTCAGGATTCAAATGAGGGGACTTTTTAGCTCCCTGAGGCTCCCACACCCTTCCAGCAACTATGATGTTAGCTAGGAAGTAATGAAACGTGCAACGCGCCCTCCTCCTCTCTTCCCCCAACAACCCTGTGAGGTGGGCTGCACCGAAAGAGGGACTTGAACTCCGGGTCTCTTGCTTTCTACCCTGGTGCCTTAATCCATGGACCAAACTGGGTCCCCTTTATAGTCTGCTATAAGGTTGCAGCCCCAGAAGAGCCCCTGATCTCCATCTGCCTCAATACAGAGCCGGGGTGGGGGATGCGGGGTGGAGGAGGGGAGACTGGATCCTAAATTTCAAGGGAAAGGGCTTGTACTGGTGAAAGAGGAGCCCGGATGTTGCAGTTTGGCGCAGGGAATATTGGGAGTTGTAGTCTGTGGGGTCTCTTTCAGGTCTGCAAGAGGCGGGAACTTGGGGCTGGGGAAGTGGACGCAACCGTGACCCTCTTCTCTTTCTCCCCTGCAGGAGGACGGAGGATGGCGGCAGATGCAGGAAAGAGGCGCCGCACGAGAGGAGGAGGAGGAGAGCGGTCCCAGCGGAGCAGCCCTGTCCAGTCCTGGAGCGGCTTCCCCGGGAGACAGTGGGGAAAGGCCAGGGGGCTCCAGGGCTGCAGGAGGGATGAGCCCAGGGGGAGCCTGGGAAAGGCGGTTGCCTGGAGGGCGATGCGGGGAGGAGGAAACGGGCAGAGACCCCGAGATGGGCCTGGAGGGCGGAGGTTCCTTCAGAAGACACCCAAAGCCCCGAAGTATCCAGGAGGAAGCAAAGGAACATCAGTGCCCAAAATGTGGAAAAACCTTCAAAAGAAAAGATCATCTTCAAAGGAATCTAAGAATCCACACAGGAGAAAAACCTCATAAGTGTCTGGAGTGTGGAAAGAGCTTCAGTCAGAGAGGAAATCTTTCCGTGCATCAAAGAATCCATTTGAGAGAGAAACGGTATCAGTGCCTGGAGTGTGGAGAGAGTTTCAGTCAGAGAAGAAAACTTTCCCAGCATCAAACAATCCATTCAGGAGAAAAAGCACATAAATGTCTTGATTGTGGAAAGAGCTTCAGTAGGAGAGGAAATCTGTATGGACATCAAAGGATCCATACAAGAGAAAAACCACATAAATGTCTGGAGTGTGGAAAGAGCTTCAATCGGAGAGGAAGTCTTTACCTGCATCAAAGGATCCACTCAGGAGAGAAACCGTATCAGTGCCTGGAGTGTGGAAAGAATTTCAGTCAGAAAGGAAAACTTTCCCAGCATCAAAGAATCCATTCAGGAGAAAAACCACATAAATGTCTTGATTGTGGAAAGAGCTTCAGTAGGAGAGGAAATCTGCACATACATCAAAGGATCCACTCAGGAGAAAAACCACATTAATGCCTGGAGTGTGGAAAGAGCTATATTGAGCGTAGTAGCCTCAATCGACACCAAAGAATTCACGTGGGAGAAAAATAAAAAACACGCCTGAGTGTGAGAAGACCTTCAGTCACGGTGTATCTCGGGAATTGAATTGAATTGTATATTTAATTTGGCCAAGTGTGAATAGACACATTAGGAATTCACCTAGTGCATATTCATGATCATTATAATAATTCCAATAAGAGGAATTCTTGGTCTTTACTCCAAATGAGTAAAGAAGACAATAAGAGTAAATAATAACTGCCAAATAAGGGACTTTCTCAGGCTGAATAATAAAGGACTGTTTCAATTGTACATGCTAGATGTTTCAACTGGTCTAAATTGTACCTTTTCACAAGAGACATGCCATTTCCCATGTGAATGTTCTTTTAATGCTTATGCTTAATATTATGGGATGTTACTGTCCATGTCTCTGATGTAACTGTAACTTGAGCAGAGTGATTTCTTCCATGCAATCAGCTCTTGTTTTGTATTTTTTTTTCTACTGTATGGAGTATAAAATGAAACCCAAATCTGTGTCCTGGATTCCCTCTTTTCATTAAGGGAAATCTCTTTGCTACAATATTCTAATAAATTGCCTTTAAATTTACAGTCCCAGACTGTATCTCAGGAATTGAACTGAATTGAACTCTTAATTTCTCCAACTGCGAATAGACACACAAGGAATTAGTCTCGGGTTCACAAGCTCTCAGTGTATGTACAAAACATCAGAATAATGATATAATTATAACAATTCGAATAAGAGGAATTATTTATTTATCTTTTCTTCAATTGAGTAAAGAAGGGTTAATAATAACTGCCAAATAAGGGATTTTCTCAGGCTGAATAATAAAGGACTTTTTCTATTGTCCCTGCCATGATGGATCTGAAATGACAGGTGCTCTTTAATCGTATATTTATAAGCTGCTTAGAAGGTTTCACTTCCATTTTTACTGCTTGCCCTTCCCCCTCACACTTAGAGGCTGAGGGTACAGATGCATTTCTCTTCCAACAATCATACAGTTTGAAGTCTACATACAGTATATTTGAAGAAAAATGGGGAAAAGGAATATTCCTGCCCTTGCTTTATGAGTCATCTCATGGTTACTGTGAAACTCTGTGGATGTATCAGTGCAGTGCATTTTATTTCAGCTTGTGGTGCTTGGATTCATTGAATGAGTTTACCAGAAATGTAAATATTGCAGAATATACAGCTTCATGCTACATAACTAAGCTCCATTTCAACCTGAATAAACTACATTATTAATGTATCTTAAATGGAAAATTATGATTCTTCATGAATGTATTTTTTCTTTTATGTACACTGAGAGCATATGCACCAAGACAAATTCCTTGTGTGTCCCATCACACTTGGCCAATAAAAAATTCTATTCTATTCTATTCGAATATCCCAACTTTTTCTATTGTGTGGAGTATAAAAAGAAACCCGATTCTGTGTCCTGGATTCCCTCTTTTCATTAAGGGAAATGTCTTTGCTACAATATTCTAATAAGTTGCCTTTAAATAAGTCATCCCACTCAGTGCCTAAGTGAAGCAAGTGTGCCGTGGCTGAATCTAGGGCTAATTTGGCCTCCATTGTTGGGGGTGTGAACTGTCCATACCATGTAAGACCCTCCCCAGACATCAGAAACTCTTGTCAGTTGGATTCTCTCAACGGTCCCCTTGTCTTCCAGCAGAAACTGCTAAAGGGACTCTCTAAGGCCAAGGAAGCTTTGTGAGATACGAGCCAGATTCTCAAAGGGCCTCCAGCCTTTCAGCCTTCAACACCCGGCTTTTCCCCAGGCGCTGGGAGATCAGACAAGGAGAAGGTGGCATGGATTGGCGCCTGGCTTTTCTTTGTTTTTATTTTCCATGTTTTAATGTGTTGTATTGTTTTTAAAACAGCTTTTGGGGAGCTGCAGTGAGTTGACTGAATGATGGGCAGTTAAAAGAATGCTTTAAGTGACTCATTGGGGACCTCTTTGATCCCCCACTAGGTGCAGAGACTGGGTGTCCCCCAGTTGTCAGGATAAAGTCCCCCATTACTAGGCTTTCTCTTCATCAGCTAAATCAGCGTCTGCCTTCCTTCAAGCAGCCAGAGGGCGCCTGCACAAGTCCCGAGTCCCATGTAGAGGTGAGATGGGGGGGGGCTCCCTTTCATCTTTGGGGTCCGGTCTCTCCTTCGGGGGGCCCCTCCCGCATTCTGACAGGCAGAGGTTGAGGGACCCTTCTGGGACTGGGACTCCCCCCCCCATCCAGGCTCCCTCCCTAGGCAAGGTGGGGGGGGAGGTTGGAGGGGCACCCAGGCAGGTAAGAGGCCAAATGGGCATTTTCACCCTTGCAATACAACTCTGGTAAATTGGCTGCAAATAGAGGGAAGATTTCCCAGAGTCCAGGAGCCCTTCAGAAACCAACCCACCTCTTGGAAGGCACCTTCACTCTGATAACTGACAGTAACTGGCAGTTGAGCCTGCATGGGTGAGGTCATGAAGCCCTCAGAATTCCCTCAGAGATGGCAGGCCTCCCTTGGCCTCCTCCCAAAGCTCACCTGCTCCGCCTTTTCCACACCCACCAGTGCCAGGCAAATGTCTGAAGGAGGCGACCAAACCAATCACTCAAGCTGCCCAGTTCTCATATTTTGGCACAGAAGGCAGATTTTTGTATGTAGACTGCCTCTGTCAAGGGAAGCTCCACTTTTGTTTTGGTTTTCTTTTTGAGAAAAAAAATTATTTTTTTTTAAACAAACAATTTATCATTAATCAATCAGTGTAACATCTTGGTACAACATTCATTTAAAAATTTAAACAAAGTTTATCTTCGAACATTTTTGCCAATCTTTCCGGTGACATGTTTTATAGATGGCACATGTCACCGGAAATAGATTGGAAAAAATGTTCAAAGATAAATCAGCTAAATGTTGGAAATGCCACCAGACATCGGGATCGTACTATCACATGTGGTGGACATGTCCAGAAGCGAGAAATTATTGGGCACAATAATCACAATAATCACAAAAACTGATACAGCAGCACATCGATCTTAAACCGGAGTTGTTCCTGTTGGGTATCTAACCGGAGAAATTTAGTAGAGAAAATACATATTTGATTATACATGTAATAAAGGCAGCAAGAACAGTATTTGCACAAAATTGGGAAGCAGAAAAAATTCCTACAAAGGGAGTGCTAATTAAGAAAATATTAGAATGTGCAGAAATGAGTAGATTAATATTAGCAATTAGTGGGAAGGAAGAATCGGAGTGTTACAGCATATGGGGGAAATTTTATCGATAGATAGAGACTGAATATAGACAATAGGCAATGTAAAAATAAGAAATATAGGGGAAATATATTTATTTCATACATTAAATTCACAATACATTAAATTCAAATGTAAGAAGAAAGATAATTATGTACTAAGAAAATGATGATACATGTTGAATATGATGACACAGAAGCTCCACTCATTAATGTAGCTCTGGATAAACTTCCCATCACACCCTTTGTGGTTGTCATGTTGTTTTGTGCTTTTTTCCATCATCCCAGCTGAGCTCCCTCCATTATTTCTGCTTAGGTGAGGCAACTTTTTCTGAATTTCAAAGCAATATAGCAATCCAGGACAAAATCCTGTCTCCCTTGAACGAGTTCTACCAAAACAAAATATTGCATAGCTTTGAAGGGAAAAAATAATAAGGATATAATAAAGAATACTAGAATATGATATACTGGTATACCAGATTCTGTAACCATTGAGGTTCCTGTAATACATATATGCCTTTGCATTTGTATATCACATATATTATGCCTTTATGTATCTCCTGTAACAAACACATTCTGTTATTAGGCCTCTGTAATGTCTCTGGTATTTGTCAAACATTTGTTCCTGCCATTTGATCTGAACCCATATTTTTTTTTTTTTTTTTTTAATTTGATTTATATGCCGCCCTTCTCCGGAGACTCAGGGCGGCTTACAGTGCATTCAGCAATAGCCTTCATACTTTTGTATATTTATACAAAGTCAGCTTATTGCCCCCACAAACTGGGTCCTCATTTAACCTACCTTAGAAAGGATGGAAGGCTGAGTCAACCTTGAGCCTTGGAGAGATTCGAACCAGCAGTAAATTGCAGGCAGCTGTGTTAATAACAGGGTGCTTTAAACCACTGTAGTACCAAGGCTCTTATCCATATCCATCTTCTTCCTGTTTTTCTCCTGCTATCTAAGAGCATGGTAGGTATCTCAGCTGGAACTGCAGACATCATCATCCGAGGGATAATTTACACTTCAGCCCTAACTTACACCTTTGATCTGTTCCCTGCAGCCCAGGGGGCCAAATGAGCAATTGGGAGAACAAAGGAAGTGTCACGAGTAAATGCCTTATTCTCCAATATGTAAATAGTATACATACTCAGGATATTAGGGGTTAACTTATTCTTCATCACTTAATATATTCATATGTAACCACTCCCATATCTTGCTCCACCTTGTGTATATAAAAGGAGCTGTATGCACCTCCTACTTGCTTCTATCTACGATTATTCAGTGAATATAGAATGCCTACTGTAAATAAACAGTGTTTTGTTTGAATACTTTATTCTTAAACCAATTATTGAGTCTGATCCTTAAAATTACGCAACAATCTGGTAGCAGAGGATGGTTAAATTGACTCAATAAAACTTTAGATATGCCTAAGAGAGAAAACTCCAGAAACTAAAGAGAAAGACCCAACACCAGGGCACATAGTAAAGAAATGGAAGCGGATCAAGAAATGATCGATGAATCCACAACCGCAATATTGAGAGAATCTGAAGACTGCACTACAGACAACAAGGAAATAATGGATGATACTGATGACCAAGAAGAAAACGAGATAGAAAACAACGAACTCAGGTCAGAGATACTGAGACTCTTAAAAAGTCAAAAGAATGATGAAAATCTCATCGCGAACCTCCAAGACATAATAAAAAACAACGGGCAGCGAGAGAGAAACACATCGCAACAGAAGAACCTAAAGAATCAAAAATGGTGAGCGAATTACCTGTAGATAAGAACATAACCGAAAAGAAGACTAACAGTCCCACACAAAATTTTGAATGGCAGCCATCTTGGTTCCAACAGACCACTAAGATGAGCGAAGCAGAGCCAATCAGAAAGCAGAATTCAAAATATCTGGCGCGAAAAGCCTTACATGATGCAAAAAACAAAAAGAAGAAAATTTACTCTTCAGAAGAATCAGACACAGACATCGAAGAAACTTCAATAGAAATGCAAATAGAATCAGCAATGAAAACGCTTTTTGCAGCATTCGGTCCAAAATTAAGAATCACAAAACAATCAGCAAAAGCTAGCAATCGAGAAATAAAGAAAAGACAAGCAAGCAAACAAACGTCTCAGGATCTACCCGCTTCTATCCAAACGATGAGAGCACCGACGCCTGAACCCAGAGAGCCCTGCAAATACCACCCCACGCCACAGACGATTTCAAGAACCAGCGATCTCAACAAGAATAATCTCAACGAAAGAAAGCGAGCGCCTGCTGTCACCTGGACTCCCAAGATCAAACCGGAGACCGATTCATCGGAGGAGGAACGCTGCGAGGGAGCTGCAGCAGCGAGAACCTCTCCCGACAGCTACAGGAGCGAAATGAGCAATGCGCATGTGCAGACCTACGCAGACAACTTCGGAGGACATGAAGAGCAGAGAGAGCCATTCAGACTCGTTGCAAGCATACCCACACCATTCTGCAACTATCAACACTTGCAAGATCACGGACTACCTCCAGTTGTAAGTAATGGACCTAACAATATTGGGAATTTACCCAATGATTTCCCAAAACTGAGAATAGATGGCATTAATTTGCAGGAATGGTGTCAACAACTTCAGGTTGTTTTTCTAAAAGAAAACTTATTATTCTTTATTACTAACCCCCCCCAAAAGGCCTTGGACCCTAAAATTGGACTGCCTACACCACAGAGCATTTTACTTATTAATTTCCAGTATATCTCCTGCTATGTACCATAGTATTAAGCAAAATCTGACTGTCTCAGAAATTATTCAATGCGTGTTTAAATTGTTTCATAGTGAAAGTGTAGCCACTACAACAAGAATGTCTAAAGATTTCTTCTCAGCTAGGATAAAGCCAGGGGTTACTATAAGTGAACATTTAATATCTTTAAACAAAATCAGAGCAGAACTGCATTTAAGGGGAGAGATAATTTCAGATCAAACAATGAAGAGTGTTATCATTAACTCACTAGACCCATCATGGGATAACTATATATCACATTTAGACACAATTAATTTAGGGTACTTATCCATAGAGAATTTATCCAATAAGCTAATAGCTGAAGATAATTCAAGAAGGAGTCGTTGTAATAACCACATAGAACATAAACAATATAAGAGGGTAGCATTCCAAGAAAGATATCGTGAACCAATTGAATGCCACAACTGTGGATCTAAAGAACATAGTAGGAGAGATTGTCCTAAATTCCTTAGAGAAAGGCAAAAAACTGATTATAGAAGTAGATACCATAACAGACAATCATCCATTGATACATAGATATAAAAGTCCATCCAACTATAGAGAACATAGAGGGGGCAGGGATAATTCAAAGGATAGAAGATCTGGTTCACTAAATGGATTAAACAAACATAACACAACTAGCATACCACAGTCAGAGGACAATGATTGGCTCATTGATTCTGGGGCAACTAATCACACTACACATAACAAAAGTATATTATCTTCATTTATAGAAGATAAATTTGTAATTAAAGTAGCTAATCAAGAAAAAGTACAAGTCATTGGTAGAGGAAATGTAAACTTACCCGGTCTAGGAAAAATAGAGGGGGTATTACTAATACCAGAAATACCTCATAACATACTTAGTGCTATAAAACTAAGTAGGGATTCTGACATAAATATAGTATTCTCAAAAGGAAAAGCAACACTAGAGAAAAACAAAACAAGTTTAGGTAGTGTAGTTATCAAAGGAGGTCTACCATATTTAATCACAAAAGAAAGATGGTTACACAACATTGATTCCAACATGGATGATAACAATGACATAGATAATGAAGACAATAGCAATAGTGATAATGAAGAACATGAAACAATTCATAGTCACAAAGACACATCTATTAATGACACACCCAATGACAAAAAACCTAAAATTGGAAAACCAATTCACGATGAATGTGCACATATTTTACATAGGAAATTAGGACATGCTAGTTTTCCTGTAGTACAAAAGATGATTGAACATGCTGAAGGTGTTAAAATAAAAAATTGTAAAAACTATTTGGAATGCTCAGTATGTAAGTCCACAAAACTCAGAACTAGTCCCAAACCGAGAAAGGCAACAAGATCAACTAATCAAATTTTTGATTTGGTACATATGGATTTAGTTGGTCCATTAACACCATCAATCACATATAGAAAACGTTATTTTCTGACTATTGTAGATGACTATAGTCGTTACGGGTTTGTCTACACTTTAAAACACAAAGATGAAACCTTTCAGAAATTTAAAGAGTTTTACAAATGTGTAGAAACGCAACATAACATCAAAATAAAACAAATCATGACAGATAGGGGATCTGAATTCATGTCAAAAGAATTCTCCCAATGGCTAAAAAACAAAGGGATGCTACATTTCACGTCTAGCCCTTTCTCTGCATTTCAAAATGGAGTAGTAGAGAGAAAGAACTCGACATTACAAACCATGATTAGATGCACATTAGAAGATGCTGGTTTAGGAAAACAATTCTGGTCAGAAGCATTACAATATTCCAATTATACACAAAATAGAACTTGGTCCAGCATTATAAACAAGACACCATATGAACTAATGTACAGTAGAAAACCCAAGATAGCACACATGCACATATTTGGAGTCACAGCGGATGTACACATACCAAAACAATTGAGGCGTAAAGGAGAGAACGTATCCAGAAGACTTAGATTCATGGGATACGAAACAGGCACAAAAGGGTACAGATTTATTGATAATAATAACAAATTTATAATTTCTAGAACAGCAGTATTTCATGAACAGGCCAACTGGTCTAAAATACATCTTAATGAAATATTCCCAATCACAAATTCAGACACTGAGCATCAAGATAAAATAAATAGAGAGGAAAGTAATCACAACACACATAGAAACAAAATTAAAACATGGACAAACAGTCAACACAGAATAAGGACAGATTCGTTAACAAAAAAGGAGGCAAGATACTTACATGATAACGATAGTAAACCAGAAAAGACAATCAGATGTAACAGAAATCAAGTACCAAACAAATACAAAGATTACGTAATGTACATGGATAGTGAAACATCAACACCAAACACATACGAGGAAGTATTAAAGCTTCCCTCTGAAGAAAGAAGAAAGTGGGAATCAGCCATGGCCAAGGAGATGGACAGTTTACGAGAGTTAAATGTATTCACACGTACACCTGCACCTAAGGACAAAACTATTATAGGCACCAGGTGGATATACAAAATTAAAAATCTAGAAGAAGGCAACACATTATACAAAGCTAGGTTAGTTGCACAAGGTTATGCTCAAAAATATCCTGAGGATTACACAGACACATACTCTCCCACAGTAAGAACTGAAAGTGTCAAAACAGCTTTAGTTATAGCATCAGCACTTGACCTTGATGTATTCCAATATGACATACAGACTGCATATCTACACGCAAAACTTGATAAAGAGATATATGTAAGAGCACCTCATAGTCAATACACAAACAAAAATGAAACGTGGTTATTAAATAAAAGTTTGTACGGATTGAAACAATCTGGCAAACGCTGGTATGAGTGTTTGGTCAAAGTACTCAGAACTATGAATTTCAATGCTACTACTGCTGACAACTGTTTCTTTGTCAAAAAAGAGGGTGACTCATTAGAATTCGTGTTAATTTATGTGGATGATATTTTGTATATAGGTAAACATAAAGAAAAAAGAGAGACATTTGTAACAAAACTAAATGAACATTTTTCTTTAAAATCATTAGGGAAAGTAAATAAATATCTTGGTGTTCAAATCAGTAAAACCAAAAAAGGATTCAAACTTTCACAGAAAGATAAGATTGTAGAACTCCTAAACAAGTGTAATTTAAATAATGCTAAGCCTTGTGACACTCCTATGCAAACTGACTTCTTAAGGAACATAGATGAATCATCCCCTGAATTTAAAGATAATACACTCTACAGATCAGTTATTGGTTCCCTTTTATATATTTCTAATTGGACTAGACCTGATATTGCTTTGCCCCTCAATTTGTTATCCAGGTACGTCAGCAAACCCCTAATGTATCATTGGGAAGCCGTTAAAAGAATATTAAGGTACTTAAAGCACAGCTTAGACTTCTGCTTATTATTGGAACCTAATAATGTCAAGGAGCCCATCCTCACATGTTACGCCGATGCGGATTGGGCAGGTGATACTCTATGTAGAAAAAGCACATCTGGCTATATATTTTTTCTTAACGATTGTCCAGTTTACTGGTACACTGGAAAACAAGATTTAGTAGCCACCTCAACAACTGAGGCAGAATATGTTTGTTTGTCTAAAGCCTCCAATAATCTTGTATGGTTTAATGATTTATTGTCAAATACTTGGAAGAAACCTTCATTACCATTTATCATACACGAAGATAACAAAGCTGCTATTGAAATATCTAGATCTGATGCTATTGGTCAAAGATCCAGACATATAGATATAAAATTCAAGCACGTGAGACAATTATCTCAAGATGGATTTATTAAAGCAGTTCATTGCGAAACATCAGAGCAAATAGCTGACATATTGACAAAGCCTTTGCCTTCTAAACAGCACAAATACCTAACTTCCAAATGGCAAGTTTTATATTGTTCTGAATCTGAATGTAATTATTGTTGTATGTCGAATCGGCATTTAGAGGGGGATTTGTCACGAGTAAATGCCTTATTCTCCAATATGTAAATAGTATATATACTCAGGATATTAGGGGTTAACTTATTTTTCATCACTTAATATATTCATATGTAACCACTCCCATATCTTGCTCCGCCTTGTGTATATAAAAGGAGCTGTATGCACCTCCTACTTGCTTCTATCTACGATTATTCAGTGAATATAGAATGCCTACTGTAAATAAACAGTGTTTTGTTTGAATACTTTATTCTTAAACCAATTATTGAGTCTGATCCTTAAAATTACGCAACAGGAAGAGATAAGGCTAATTGGGAGGCTTCTATTCCCTTGCAGGGCAACAAGGAATACACAAAGCTAAACTAGGAGGCCAGAATTGGGTACTAAGCTGATGTCTCTCAGGGTATAAAAGGACGCCATACCTTCCCCAAGGGGTGCCTATCTCCTCGCATGCATTGTATCTGTATGTTCCGGATATAGTCCCACCCAGTATTTTGTTTTTGGCCATGAATAAAATCTGCTTTTTTTTGCAAGCCTCGTCTTGAGTCTCTGTCTTTCGCATTCTGGTGACTCAAGTATATTTTGGGACCTTACAGCTTAATGATGCTGAACCCCCAAAGCACATGAGCCTCTTTTGGCCAAGTTCCAAATGTTGAGGGATCCAGCAGTTAAAGGGACCCAGAAAGAAACCAACTTGGATCCTATCAAAATTCCACGATTTTGTTTCCTTTTTCCAACAATGAGCTATTGATTTCTATGAGGAAATTCACCAGCAGGAACCGTTGGCAGGAGATTCGGAGCCTCCAGTCCTCTTTAACTGGAGTTGCTCTGCTTTTGTGCAGGAATTCCTAGTTCTTCTACCTAGGAACAAGAATTGTCCTGGATCAAATAGTTGATGCTGCTTAGAAACACACTTGAGAGAGTCACATGGAGAGAGTATATTTATTTATTTGCAACCTGCCTTTCTTACTTTTACTGATAAGGTGGAGAACAAATCCAAGAAAATGAAGGGGAATATTTGTAGCTGAGGGTTGCCATGAGGGGTCTCTCTCGCTTCTAGCAAAGATGATGTTAGTATGCTGGGAATCGTAGTCCGGGAGAGTTTTTCTGGTCCGCACGAGGGGGGGGCTTGGGCCTGGGCTGCCCCTGCGGGGAACGGGATGCAGCCATGACCCTCTTCTCTTTCTCCCCTGCAGGATGGCGGCGGATGCAGGAAAGAGGCGGCGGCCGAGAGGAGGAGGAGGAGAGCGGGCCCCGGCGTGGCTTCCCCGGGAGACGGCAGGGAAAGGCCGGGGGGCTCCGGGGCTACAGGAGGGAGGAGCCCAGGGGGAGCCCGGGAAAGGCGGCTGCCTGGAGGGCGATGCGGGGAGGAGGAAACAGGCGGAGACCCCGAGACGGGGCTGGAGGGCGGAGGCTCCTTTGGAAGACCCCGAAAGCCCCAGAGGATCCAGGAGAAAGCAAAGAAACATCAGTGCCTGGAATGTGGAAAAACCTTCAAAACAAACGGAAATCTTCAAAGGCATCTAATTATCCACACAGGAGAAAAACCTCATAAGTGCCTGGAGTGTGGAAAGAGCTTCAGTGATAGGAGCAACCTTTATACACATCAAAGAATCCACTCAGGAGAAAAACCTCATAAATGCCTTGAGTGTGGAAAGAGCTTCAGTCAGAGGAGCAACCTTAATACACATCAAAGGATCCATTCTGGAGAGAAACCTGGTAAGTGCCTTGAGTGTGGAAAGAGCTTCAGTCAGAGGAGCGACCTTTATAAACATCAAAGGATCCATTCTGGAGAGAAACCTCGTAAGTGCCTGGAGTGTGGAAAGAGCTTCAGTCAGAGGAACGACCTTTATAAACATCAAAGGATCCATTCTGGAGAGAAACCTCATAAGTGCCTGGAGTGTGGAAAGAGCTTCAGTCAGAGTAGCCACCTGTATACACATCAAAGGATCCACTCAGGAGAAAAGCCTCATAAATGCTTTGAGTGTGGAAAGAGCTTCAGTGAGAGGGGACATCTTTATAGACATCAAAGGATCCACTCAGGAGAAAAACCTCATAAGTGCCTGGAGTGTGGAAAGATCTTCACTCAGAGGAGCAACCTTTATACACATCAAAGGATCCACTCAGGAGAAAAACCTCATAAGTGCCTGGTGTGTGGAAAGCGCTTTAGTCGGAGGAGCAACCTTTATACACATCAAAGGATCCACTCAGGAGAAAAACCTCACAAGTGCCTGGAGTGTAGAAAGAGCTTCAGTCAGAGTAGCCACCTGTATACACATCAAAGGATCCACTCAGGAGAAAAGCCTCATAAATGCTTTGAGTGTGGAAAGAGCTTCAGTGAGAGGGGACATCTTTATAGACATCAAAGGATCCACTCAGGAGAAAAACCTCATAAGTGCCTGGAGTGTGGAAAGATCTTCACTCAGAGGAGCAACCTTTATACACATCAAAGGATCCACTCAGGAGAAAAACCTCATAAGTGCCTGGTGTGTGGAAAGCGCTTTAGTCGGAGGAGCAACCTTTATACACATCAAAGGATCCACTCAGGAGAAAAACCTCACAAGTCCCTGGAGTGTAGAAAGAGCTTCAGTCAGAGTAGCCACCTGTATACACATCAAAGGATCCACTCAGGAGAAAAGCCTCATAAATGCTTTGAGTGTGGAAAGAGCTTCAGTGAGAGGGGACATCTTTATATACATCAAAGGATCCACTCAGGAGAGAAACCTCATAAATGCCTGGAGTGTGGAAAGAGCTATACTGAGCGTAGTAGCCTCAATCGACACCAAAGAATTCACGTGGGAGAAAAATGAAAAACACACCTGAGTGTGCGAAGACCTTCAGTCACGGTGTATCTCGGGAATTGAATTGAATTGCATATTTAATTTGGCCAAGTGTGAATAGACACATTAGGAATTCACCTAGTGCATATTCATGATAATTATAATAATTCCAATAAGAGGAATTATTTATCTTTACTCCAAATGTGTAAAGAAGACAATAAGGGTAAATAATAACTGCCAAATAAGGGACTTTCTCAGGCTGAATAATAAAGGACTGTTTCAATTGTACATGCTAGATTTTTCAACTGGTCTAAATCGTACCTTTTCACAAGAGACATGCCATTTCCCATGTGAATGTTCTTTTAATGCTTAAGCTTAATATTATGGGATGTTACTGTCCATGTCTCTGATGTAACTGTAACTTGAGCAGAGTGATTTCTTCCATGCAATCAGCTCTTGTTTTGTATTTTTTTTTCTACTGTATGGAGTATAAAATGAAACCCAATTCTGTGTCCTGGATTCCCTCTTTTCATTAAGGGAAATCTCTTTGCTACAATATTCTAATAAATTGCCTTTAAATTTACAGTCCCAGACTGTATCTCAGGAATTGAACTGAATTGAATTTTTAATTTCGCCAACTGTGAATAGACACACAAGGAATTTTTCTCCAGTTCACAAGCTCTCAATGTATGTACAAAGCATCAGAATAATTATATATTTATAACAATTCGAATAAGAGGAATTATTTATTTATTTTTTCTTCAATTGAGTAAAGAAGGGTTAATAATAACTGCCAAATAAGGGATTTTCTCAGGCTGAATAATAAAGGACTTTTTCTATTGTCCCTGCCATGATGGATGTGAAATGACAGGTGCTCTTTATTAGTATATTTAGAAGCTGCTTAGAAGGTTTCACTTCCATTTTTACTGCTTGCCCTTCCCCCTCACACTTAGAGGCTGAGGGTACAGATGCATTTCTCTTGAAACAGTCATACAGTTTGCAGTCTACATACAGTATATTTGAAGAAAAATGGGGAAAAGGAATATTCCTGCCCTTGCTTTATGAGTTATCTCATGGTTACTGTGAAACTCTGTGGATGTATCAATGCAGTGCATGTTATTTCAGCTTGTGGTGCTTGGATTCATTGAATGAGTTTACCAAAAATGTAAATATTGCAGAATATACAGCTTCATGCTACATAACTAAGCTCCATTTCAACCTGAATAAACTAAATTATTAATGTATCTTAAATGGAAAATTATCTTTATGATTCTTGATGAACGTATCTTTGTGAGTCCGATCACACTTGGCCAATAAAATATTCTATTCTATTCTATTCGAATATCCCAACTTTTTCTATTGTATGGAGTATGAAAAGAAACCTGATTCTGTGTCCTAGGGAGGGACACAGGCGCTGGGAGGTCAGACAAGGAGGAGGAGGCATGGATTGGCGCCTGGCTTTTCTTTGTTTTTATTTTCCATGTTTTAATGTGTTGTATTGTTTTTAAAACAGCTTTTGGGGAGCTGCAGTGAGTTGACTGAATGGTGGGCAGTTAAAAGAATGATTTAAATGACTCATGGGGGACCTCTTTGATCCCCCACTAGGTGCAGAGACTGGGTGTCCCCCAGTTGTCAGGATAAAGTCCCCCATTACTAGGCTTTCTCTTCATCAGCTAAATCGGCGTCCGCCTTCCTTCAAGCAGCCAGAGGGCGCCTGCACAAGTCCCGAGTCCCGCGTAGAGGTGAGACGGGGGGGGCCCTCCCTTTGATCTTTGGGGTCCGGTCTCTCCTTCGGGGGGCCCCTCCCGCATGCTGACAGGCAGAGGTTGAGGGGCCCTTCTGGGACTGGAACCCCCTCATCCAGGCTCCCTCCCTAAGCAAGGTGGGGGGGGCAGAGGTTGGAGGGGCACCCAGGCAGGTAAGAGGCCAAATGGGCATTTTCACCCTTGCAATACAACTCTGGTAAATTGGCTGCAAATAGAGGGAAGATTTCCCAGAGTCCAGGAGCCCTTCAGAAACCAACCCACCTCTTGGAAGGCACCTTCACTCTGATAACTGACAGTAACTGGCAGTTGAGCCTGCATGGGTGAGGTCATGAAGCCCTCAGAATTCCCTCAGAGATGGCAGGCCTCCCTTGGCCTCCTCCCAAGGCTCACCTGCTCCGCCTTTTCCACACCCACCAGTGCCAGGCAAATGTCTGAAGGAGGTGACCAAACCAATCACTCAAGCTGCCCAGTTCTCCTATTTTGGCACAAAAGGCAGATTTTTGGATGTAGACTGCCTCTGTCAAGGGAAGCTCCACTCTCTCTTTTTTTTTTTTTTTGAGAATTTTTATTTTTATTTTTAAACAATCATCATTAATCAATCAGTGTAACATCTTGGTACAACATTTATTTAAAAATTTAAACAAAGTTTATCTTTGAACATTTTTGCCAATCTTTCCGGTGACATGTTTTATAGATGGCACATGTCACCGGATATAGATTGGAAAAAATGTTCAAAGATAAATCAGCTAAATGTTGGAAATGCCACCAGACATCGGGATCGTACTATCACATGTGGTGGACATGTCCAGAAGCGAGAAATTATTGGGCACAATAATCACAATAATCACAAAAACTGATACAGCAACACATTGATCTTAAACCGGAGCTGTTCCTGTTGGGTATCTTACCGGAGAAATTTAGTAGAGAAAATATATATGTTGCAATATTTTCAGGATCAGACTCAATAATATTAGTAAGAGTTAAAGGTTTAAATATATTTCCTTTTATTTACAATAGGCATTCTATATTCACTGAATATTCACAGATAGAAGCAAGGAAAAGGGTGTAGGTGGCTCCTTATATATACAATGGGTGGAGCTATAAGTGGGAGTGGTGAATTATGAATACATTAAGAAGTGAAGAATAAGTTAACCCCTGATACCCCGTTCATATATTATTTACACATTAGAGAATAAGGCATTTACATCTGACAAATCCCCCTCTAAATGCCGATTCGTTATACAACACCAATTACACTCAGATTCAGGACAATACAATACATACAATTTAGAAGTTAAATATTTGTGTTGCTTAGAAGGCAAAGGCTTTGTTAATATGTCAGCTAATTGTTCTGAGGTATCACAATGCACTGCTTTAATAAATCCATCCTGAGATAATTGTCTCACATGTTTAAATTTTATATCTATATGTCTGGACCTTTGTCCAATGGCATCAGATCTAGATATTTCAATGGCTGCTTTATTATCTTCATGCATAACAAAAGGCAAAACAGGTTTTTTCCAAACATCTGAAATTAAATCATTAAACCATACAAGGTTATTTGCACTTTGGATAAACAAACATATTCCGCTTCTGTCGTTGAAGTGGCCACTAGTTCTTGTTTACCAGTATACCAGTAAACTGGACAGTCATTTAAGAGAAATATATAACCAGATGTACTTTTTCTACATGAGGTGTCTCCAGCCCAATCTGCATCTGCATAACATGTAAGCTTTGGTTCTTTATTGTCTTTAGGTTCTAATATTAAGCAAAAGTCTAGTGTACTTTTCAGATATCTTAAAATTCTTTTAACAGCTTCCCAGTGATACATTGTTGGTTTGCTGACATGTCTGGATAATAGATTGAGTGGTAAGGCGATATCTGGTCTAGTCCAATAAAGAAGTGAACCTATGATTGATCTATAAAACGTGTTATCCTTGAATTCGGGGGAAGATTCATCAGTATTTCTTAGAAAATCAGTTTGCATAGGAGTATCACAAGGTTTGGCATTGTTTAAATTGCATTTATTTAAAAGTTCTACAATCTTATCTCTCTGAGTAAGTTTGAATCCCCTTCTAGTCTTATTAATTTGGACACCAAGATATTTGTTTACTTTACCTAGAGATTTTAACGAGAAATGTTCATTTAGTTTGTTTACAAAGGTTTCTCTTCTCTCTTTATGTTTTCCTATGTATAAAATGTCATCCACATAAATCAATACAAATTCAATGTAATCATCATCCTTTTTGACAAAAAAGCAGTTATCAGCAGTAGTAGCGTTGAAGTCCATGGTTCTAAGTACTTTCACTAAACAATCATACCATCGTTTACCAGATTGTTTTAACCCGTATAAACTCTTGTTTAACAACCAAATTTCATTTTTGTTTGTGTATTGACTGTGAGGTGCTCTTACGTATATTTCTTTATCTAGTTTAGCGTGTAGATACGCAATCTGTATGTCGTATTGAAATACATCAAGGTTGAGTGCTGATGCTACCACTAGAGCTGTTTTGACACTCTCTGTTCTTACTGTGGGGGAATACGTGTCAGTATAGTCCTCCGGATATTTCTGTGCATAACCTTGTGCAACTAGTCTAGCTTTGTATAGAGTATTGCCTCCCTCTAAGTTCTTAATTTTATATATCCACCTGGTACCAATAATTGTTTTATCCTTAGGTGCAATTGCAGGTGTAAATACATTTAATCCTTGTAAACTTTCCATCTCTTTTTTCATCGCTAATTCCCATTTTTCCTTTTCTTCACGAGGGAGTTTTAACACTTCCTCATATGTATTGGGTGTTGTTGGCTCACCATCCATATGCATTATGTAATCTTTGTATTTATTTGGCATTTGATTTCTGGTGTTTCTAATGGTTTTTTCAGGTTTACTATCGTTATCATGCAAATATATTGCTTCCTTTTTTGTTAATGTGTCTGTCTTAATTTTGTGTTGGCTATTTGTCCAAATTTTGGTTTTGTTCTTATTTTTGTTGATATTTTGCTTTTCTATGATCCCTTCTTCATGAGATTTTGTACCTTTATATTTATTTGGAAATATTTCATTAAGATGTAATTTAGACCAGTTAGCCTGTTCATGGAACACAGCTGTTCTAATCATGGTTTGTAATGTGGAATTTTTCCTCTCTGCAATCCCGTTCTGGAACGCAGAAAATGGACTAGATGTGTAATGTAACATTCCTTTGTCTTTTAACCATTGGGAGAATTCTTTAGACATGAATTCGCATCCCCTATCTGTCATAATTTGTTTTATTTTGATGTTGTGTTGTGTTTCTATGCGTTTGTAAAATTCTTTAAATTTTTGAAATGTTTCATCTTTGTGTTTTAATGTATAAACAAACCCATAGCGGCTATAATCGTCCACTATTGTCAGGAAGTAACGTTTTCTATAAGTGATTGATGGAGTTAATGGACCAACTAAGTCCATGTGTACTAAATCAAAAATTTTGTTAGTTGATCTAGTAGATTTTCTTGGCCTGGGGCTAGTTTTTAGTTTTGTAGATTTACATACTGAGCATTCCAAATAGTTTTCACAATTTTTTATTTTAACACCTTCTGCGTGTTCAGTCATTTTTTGTACTACAGGAAAACTGGCATGTCCTAACTTCCTATGTAAGATGTGAGCACACTCATCATGAATTGGCTTACCTATTTTTGGTTTTTTTTCATTGTGTGCATCTTTGTGATCATGAGATGTTTTACACTCATCATTGTCACTATTGCTAATATTTTCATCATCTACTTCAATACAATCTTCCATATTTGAGTCAATGTTATGCAACCATTTTTCCTTAGTTATCAGATAAGGTAGGCCTCCTTTAATCATCACTGTGCCTATATTTATTTTATTCTTCTCCAAAATCGCTTTTCCTTTTGAAAAAACAATGTTAATGTCAGAATCTCTACTTAGTTTTATAGCACTTAGTATGTTATGAGGTATCTCAGGTATTAGCAATACCCCCTCTATTTTTCCTAGACCAGGCAAGGTTACATTCCCTCTACCTAATACTTGCACCTTTTCTTGGTTAGCTACCTTTATTACAAATTTATCTTCTGCAAATGAAGACAATATATTTTTGTTATTAGTGGTGTGATTAGTTGCTCCAGAATCAATAAGCCAATTATTGTTCTCATTTTGCTGTATGTTAGTGTTGTCTTGTTTATTTAGCCCGTTCAGTGAGCCAGATTTTCTATCCTTTGAATTATCTCTGCCCCCTCTATTCTCTTTGTAATTTGGTGGGCTCCTATATCTATGTCTATCTATGAAAGACTGTCTATAATTGTATTTGTTTCTATATTCTGACCTATGCCTTTCTCTTGAAATTTTGGGACAGTCTCTTCTATTGTGTTCCCTGGATCCACAATTGTGGCATTTAAATGTTTCATTATATTTTTCTTGGAAAGCTACTTTCCTATATGGTTTGTGTTCTGTGTGATTGCTAGAACGATTCCTTCTTGAATTGTCTTCTGCTATCAGTTTATTGGATAGACTTTCTATGGATAAATATCCTAGATTGATAGTGTCTAAATGTGACATAAAATTGTCCCATGATGAATCAAGTGAGTTGATAATAACACTTTTCATTGTTTGGTCTGAAATCACTTCCCCCCTCAAATGCAGCTCAGCTCTTATTTTGTTTAAATATATTAAATGCTCACTTATGGAAACCCCTGGTTTTACCCTAGATGAAAAGAAATCTTTAGACATCCTTGTGGTGGTAGCTACACTGTCACTGTGAAATAAATTAAACATGCATTGAATGATTTCTGAAACAGTCAGATTTGGCTTAATGCTATGATACATTGCAGGAGACACACTAGATATTATTAAGAAAAATGCTCTATGGTGTAAACAATCTATTTTTAGAGTCCAAGGTCTTTTTGGGGGACTAGTGATAAAAAATAATAAGTTTTCCTTCATAAAGACAACCTAGAGCTGTTGATACCATTCTTGCAAATTAACGCCATCAACCCTTAGCTTTGGGAAGTCACTGGGTAAATTTCCGACATTATTGTGTCCATTACTTACAACCTGAGGTAGTCCGTGGTCTCGCAAGTGTAGAAAATTGCAAAACGGCATGGGGATGCTCGCAACGAGTCTGCATGGTCTCCTCGCCAGTTCATGTCTTCCCGGACCGTCTGCGTAGTTTTGCGCGTGCGCGTTGTCCATTTCTTCTTTGGAGTCGTCGTGGAAGGTTCTCTCCATTGTGGCTCGCTCGTTCTGCTCCTCTTCAGATGAATCGGTCTCTGGTTCAATTTTGGGAGTCTTGACGACGGCGGCTGCTCTTCCTCTTCCCCTGAGGGCTTTGGTGCTTGCTTCGGTTTGTGGCGTAGGGCGGTACCGGCAGGGCTCTCTGGGTTCGGGCGTCGGCGTTCTCGTAGTCAGGATGGGAGCGGGCAGGTCTTGAGGCATCGGCTTGCTCGCTCGCTTCTTCGGTAGCTGTTTGTTAATTTTTAGTTTTGGCCCAAATGCAGCAAAAAGCGTTTTCATTGCTGATTTTATTTGGGAGAAAGCAAAGAAACATCAGTGCCTGGAATGTGGAAAAACCTTCAAAACAAACGGAAATCTTCAAAGGCATCTAATTATCCACACAGGAGAAAAACCTCATAAGTGCCTGGAGTGTGGAAAGAGCTTCAGTGATAGGAGCAACCTTTATACACATCAAAGAATCCACTCAGGAGAAAAACCTCATAAATGCCTGGAGTGTGGAAAGAGCTTCAGTAAGAGGGGACATCTTTATACACATAAAGAGGCATCGGCTTGCTCGCTCGCTTCTTCGGTAGCTGTTTGTTAATTTTTAGTTTTGGCCCAAATGCAGCAAAAAGCGTTTTCATTGCTGATTTTATTTGGGAGTTTGTTGAATCATCTTCACTTTCTGATTCTGATTCTTCTGAGGAGTTTGAATCTTCTTTTTCATTTTCGTTGTTTGGTAACGTTTTTCGCGCCAGAAATTTTGAATTGAGCATTTTGATTGGCTCTGCTTCGCTCACCCTGGAGGCCTGTTGAAACCAAGATGGCTGCCATTCAAAATTTCGCGCGGGATCACCGTTTTTCTTCTTCGTAATGACTTTCTCTGCAGTCATATCACTCACTATTTTTGGGTCTTTAGACTTTTCATTAGTGATGTTTTTCTCTCTCGCTGCTCCGCTGTTCTTCAGCATATCTTGGAGTTTCGCGATGAGGCTTTCATCATTCTTCTGGCTCTTTAATAGTTTTAATATCTCTGACCTGAGTTCGTTATTCTCTATTTCGATTTCCTTCTGGTCATCAATTTCATCTATTATTTCTTCGTCTTCAGTGGTGTATTCTTCGGATTCTCTCGAAATTGCGTTTGTGGATTCGTTGATTATTTCTTGTTCTGTTTCCATTTCTTTGCTGTAGGCCCTGGTGTTGGGCCTATCTTTCTTAGACATTTTTAAGTTTTTTTATTGAGTCAATTAACCATCCTCTGCTACCAGCTTGTTGCAATATTTTCAGGATCAGACTCAATAATATTAGTAAGAGTTAAAGGTTTAAATATATTTCCTTTTATTTACAATAGGCATTCTATATTCACTGAATATTCACAGATAGAAGCAAGGAAAAGGGTGTAGGTGGCTCCTTATATATACAATGGGTGGAGCTATAAGTGGGAGTGGTGAATTATGAATACATTAAGAAGTGAAGAATAAGTTAACCCCTGATACCCCGTTCATATATTATTTACACATTAGAGAATAAGGCATTTACATCTGACAATATATTTGATTATACATGTAATAAAGGCAACAAGAATGGTATTTGCACAAAATTGGGAAGCAGAAAAAATTCCTACAAAGGGAGAACTAATTAAGAAAATATTAGAATGTGCAGAAATGAGTAGATTAATATTAGCAATTAGTGAGAAGGAAGAATCGGAGTGTTACAGCATATGGGGGAAATTTTATCAATGGATAGAGACTGAATATAGACAATAGGCAATGTAAAAAGAAATATGGGGGAAATATATTTCATACATTAAATTCACAATACATTAAATTCAAATGTAAGAAGAAAGATAATTATGTACTAAGAAAATGATGATACATGTTGAATATGATGACACGGAAGCTCCACTCATTAATGTAGCTCTGGATAAACTTCCCATCACACCCTTTGTGTTGCCATGTTGTTTTGTGCTTTTTTCCATCATCCCAGGTGAGCTCCCTCCATTATTTCTGCTTAGGTGAGGCAACTTTTTCTGAATTTCAAAGCAATACAGCAATCCAGGACAAAATCCTGTCTCCCTTGAACGAGTTCTACCAAAACAAAATATTGCATAGCTTTGAAGGGAAAAAATAATAAGGATATAATAAAGAATACTAGAATATGATATACTGGTATACCAGATTCTGTAACCATGAGGTTCCTGTAATACATATATGCCTTTGCATTTGAATCACATATATTATGCCTTTATGTATCTCCTGTAACAAACACATTCTGTTATTAGGCCTCTGTAATGTCTCTGGTATTTGTCAAACATTTGTTCCTGCCATTTGATCTGAACCCATATCCATCTTCTTCCTGTTTTTCTCCTGCCATCTAAGAGCATGGTAGGCATCTCAGCTGGAACTGCAGACATCATCATCCGAGGGATAATTTACACTTCAGCCCTAACTTACACCTTTGATCTGTTCCCTGCAGCCCAGGGGGCCAAATGAGCAATTGGGAGAACAAAGGAAGAGATAAGGCTAATTGGGAGGCTTCTATTCCCTTGCAGGGCAACAAGGAATACACAAAGCTAAACTAGGAGGCCAGAATTGGGTACTAAACTGATGTCTCTGAGGGTGTAAAAGGACGCCATACCTTCCCCAAGGGGTGCCTATCTCCTCGCATGCATTGTATCTGTATGTTCCGGATATAGTCCCACCCAGTATTTTGTTTTTGGCCATAAAAAAAATCTGCTTTTTTTTGCAAGCCTCGTCTTGAGTCTCTCTCTTTGGCATTCTGGTGACTCAAGTATATTTTGGGACCTTACAGCTTAATGATGCTGAACCCCCAAAGCACATGACCCTCTTTTGCCCAAGTTCCAAATGTTGAGGGATCCAGCAGTTAAAGGGACCCAGAAAGAAACCAACTTGGATCCTATCAAAATTGCACGATTTTGTTTCATTTTTCCAAAAATGAGCTATTGATTTCTATGAGGAAATTCACCAGCAGGAACCATTGGCAGGAGATTCGGAGCCTCCAGTCCTCTTTAACTGGAGCTGCTCAGCTTTTGTGCAGGAATTCCTAGTTCTTCTACCTAGGAACAAGAATTGTCCTGGATCAAATAGTTGATGCTGCTTAGAAACACACTTGAGAGAGTCACATGGAGAGAGTATAGTTATTTATTTGCAACCTGCCTTTCTTACTTTTACTGATAAGGTGGAGAACAAATCCAAGAAAATGAAGGGGAATATTTGTAGCTGAGGGTTGCCATGAGGGGTCTCTCTCCCTTCTAGCAAAGATGATGTTAGTTTGGGCAATGAAACGTCTGTAAGAAGAGAAGCCCCCAGGAGCCCCTCCCCCCTCACGTCCAGCACAGCTTCCTCCTCTCCTCCCCCAACAACAACCCTGTGAGGTGGGCTGGACTGAAAGAGAGGCTGATTCAAACTCAGGGTCTCCGAAGGTCCCAGAATAGACCCAACTGGCTCCCCTTCATGGGCTGGTATAAGGCTGCAGCCCCAGAAGAGCCCCTGACCTCCGACGGCCTCAATACGGAGGTGGGGAGGGGGGAGACCGGACCCTAAAGTTCAAAGGGAGCCCCCTCCCTTCCCTCCCCCCCCACTGTAATAAAAATAAAATAAATTAAAATGTAATTAAAATGTAATTAAAAAAAAACCATCAAAGAAAAACCTGGGGGCCAATCCATGCCACCTTCTCCTTGTCTGACCTCCCAGCGCCTGGGGAAAAGCCAGGGGTTTTAAGGCTAGAAGGGTGGGGGATTTTTAAGAATATGGCTCATATCTCACAAAGCTTCCTTGGCCTTAGAGAGTCCCTTGTAGGGGTTTCTGCTGGAAGACAAGGGGACCATTCAGGGAATCCAACTGAGAGCTTCAGATGCTTGGGGATGGTCTTAATAGGTCCCCACATTTGGGAAATCCACATAGATTATATCAAACAACGACAGGGAGAAGCTCTTCAACAACCCCAACAATAAAGGCCAAATGAGCCCTAGATTTCAGCCACAGCACACTTGCTCCAATGAGGATCTGAGTGGAATGAGCATTTAAAGGCAATTTATTAGAATATTGTAGCAAAGAGATTTCCCTCAATGAAAAGAGGGAATCCAGGACACAAAGAGCGGCTGATTCAAACTCAGGGTCTCCGAAGGTCCCACAAGAGACCCAACTGGCTGCCCTTCATGGGCTGATATGAATCCTCCCCCCCCTCCGTCCCACCTCCGCCCCGGACCGTAATAACCGGCGGCAATGCGCAGGCACCATCTGCCTTGTTGCAGGAAGAAGGACGCTGATTGGTCGCGCTCGGGATGTCGGCATTGGGCAGGAGGACTCCGAGGGGCGGATCCTCCAAAGGAAAAGGCGGAACTAGTGGAGAGAAAAGGGCGTGAAGCCTCCACTTCCAGAAACAAAACGGGCAAAGAGGGAAGCTGCCTGAATCAGCGACAGAGGAGGCCATTTAATGCAGGTTTGGCACAGGGGATGCAGGGAGTTGAAGTCTGGGAGGGTCTCTCTGGAGAAGGGAGGCTTGGGAGCCTGAGGCCTAGTCTGGGGGCGGGGGGGAGGGAGGCGGGATGATGGGAAGGAGGCCGTGTCCGCCTGGAGAATGCCCAAGAGGCCCGTGGGAGGCAGGGGCCTGGGCCTGGGCCTACGCTGTGGGGAATGGGAGGCAGCCGTGACCCTCTTCTCTTTCTCCCCTGCAGGAGGACGGAGGATGGCGGCGGATGCAGGAAAGAGGCCCCGGCCGAGAAGAGGAGGAGGAGAGGAGGCCCCGCGGAGCAGCACTGCCCTGTCCCAGAGCGGCTTCCCGGGAGACAGCGGGGAAAGGCCGGGGGGCTCTGGGGCTGCAGGAGGGAGGAGCCCAGGGGGAGCCCAGGAAAGGCGGCTGCCTGGAGAGCGTTGCAGGGAGGAGGAAATGGGCGGAGACTCCAAGACGGGCCTGGAGGGCAGAGGCTCCTTCGGAAGACCCCCAATGCCCCGAAGGATCCAGGAGGGAGGAAGGAAACATCAATGCCCCGAATGCGGAAAATCCTTCAAAACAATTGGCCATCTTGAAAGTCATTTAAGGATCCACATAGGAGAAAAACCTCATAAATGCTTTCAGTGTGGAAAGAGCTTCAGTCAGAGGGGACATCTTTATAAACATCAAAGGATCCATTGGGTAGAAAAACCTCATAAGTGCCTGGTGTGTGGAAAGAGCTTCAGTTGGAGGAGCAACCTTTATACACATCAAAGGATCCACTGGGGAGAGAAACCACATAAATACCTTGATTGTGGAAAGAGCTTCAGTAGGAGAGGAAGTCTGCACAGACATGAAAGAATCCATTCAGGAGAGAAACCGTATCAGTGCTGGGAGTGTGGAAAGAGTTTCAGTCAGAGAGGAAATCTTTACATTCATCAAACAATTCACACAGGAGAAAAACCACATAAATGCCTGGAGTGTGGAAAGAGTTTCACTCGGAGAGGAAATCTTTACGTGCATCAAAAAATCCACTGGGGAGAGAAACCTTATCAGTGCCTGGAGTGTGGAAAGAGTTTCAGTCAGAGAGGACAACTTTCCCAGCATCAAACAATCCATTCAGGAGAAAAACCACATAAATGTCTTGATTGTGGAAAGAGCTTCAATTGGAGAGGAACTCTTTATAGACATCAAAGGATCCACACAGGAGAGAAACCACATAAATGCCTTGAGTGTGGAAAGAGCTTCAATCAGAGAGGAAATCTTTACATTCATCAAACAATCCACACAGGAGAGAAACCACATAAATGTCTTGATTGTGGAAAGAGCTTCAGTAGGAGAGGAAGTCTGCACAGACATGAAAGAATCCATTCAGGAGAGAAACCACATAAATGTCTGGAGTGTGGAAAGAGTTTCAGTCAGAAAGAACAACTTTCCCAGCATCAAACAATCCATTGGAGAAAAACCACATAAATGTCTTGATTGTGGAAAGAGCTTCAGTAGGAGAGAAACTCTGTACGAACATCAAACAATTCACACAGGAGAAAAACCACATAAATGCCTGGAGTGTGGAAAGAGCTTCAGTCAGAGAAGAAAACTTTCCCAGCATCAAACAATCCATTCAGGAGAAAAACCACATAAATGTCTTGATTGTGGAAAGAGCTTCAGTAGGAGAGAAACTCTGTATGAACATCAAACAATTCACACAGGAGAAAAACCACATAAATGCCTGGAGTGTGGAAAGAGTTTCACTCGGAAAAGAAATCTTTACCTGCATCAAAAAATCCACTGGGGAGAGAAACCGTATCAGTGCCTGGAGTGTGGAGAGAGTTTCAGTCAGAAAGGACAACTTTCCAAGCATCAAATGATCCACTCAGGAGAAAAACCACATAAATGTCTTGATTGTGGAAAGAGCTTCAGTAGGAGAGGAACTCTTTATAGACATCAAAGGATCCACACAGGAGAGAAACCACATAAATGCCTTGAGTGTGGAAAGAGCTTCAGTAGGAGAGGAAGTCTGCACATACATCAAAGAATCCACACAGGAGAAAAACCACATAAATGTCTGGAGTGTGGAAAGAGCTTCAATCAGAGAGGAAATCTTTACATGCATCAAAGAATCCATTCAGAAGAGAAACCGTATCAGTGCCTGGAGTGTGGAAAGTGCTTCAGTCAGAAAGGACAACTTTCCAAGCATCAAATGATCCACTCAGGAGAAAAACCACATAAATGTCTTGATTGTGGAAAGAGCTTCATTAGGAGAGAAACTCTTTATAGACATCAAAGGATCCACACAGGAGAAAAACCACATAAATGTCTGGAGTGTGGAAAGAGTTTCAGTCAGAGAAGAAAACTTTCCCAGCATCAAACAATCCATTCAGGAGAAAAACCACATAAATGTCTTGATTGTGGAAAGAGCTTCAATTGGAGAGGAACTCTTTATAGACATCAAAGGATCCACACAGGAGAGAAACCACATAAATGCCTTGAGTGTGGAAAGAGCTTCAATCAGAGAGGAAATCTTTACATTCATCAAACAATCCACACAGGAGAGAAACCACATAAATGTCTTGATTGTGGAAAGAGCTTCAGTAGGAGAGAAACTTTGTATGAACATCAAACAATTCACACAGGAGAAAAACCACATAAATGCCTGGAGTGTGGAAAGAGTTTCACTCGGAAAAGAAATCTTTACCTGCATCAAAAAATCCACTGGGGAGAGAAACCGTATCAGTGCCTGGAGTGTGGAGAGAGTTTCAGTCAGAAAGGACAACTTTCCCAGCATCAAACAATCCATTCAGGAGAAAAACCACATAAATGTCTTGATTGTGGAAAGAGCTTCAGTAGGAGAGGAACTCTTTATAGACATCAAAGGATCCACACAGGAGAGAAACCACATAAATGCCTTGAGTGTGGAAAGAGCTTCAGTAGGAGAGGAAGTCTGCACATACATCAAAGAATCCACACAGGAGAAAAACCACATAAATGTCTGAAGTGTGGAAAGAGCTTCAATCAGAGAGGAAATCTTTACATGCATCAAAGAATCCATTCAGAAGAGAAACCGTATCAGTGCCTGGAGTGTGGAAAGTGCTTCAGTCAGAAAGGACAACTTTCCAAGCATCAAATGATCCACTCAGGAGAAAAACCACATAAATGTCTTGATTGTGGAAAGAGCTTCATTAGGAGAGAAACTCTTTATAGACATCAAAGGATCCACACAGGAGAAAAACCACATAAATGTCTGGAGTGTGGAAAGAGTTTCAGTCAGAAAGGACAACTTTCCCAGCATCAGAGGATCCACTCAGGAGAAAAACCACATAAATGTCTTGAGTGTGGAAAGAGCTATATTGAGCATAGTAGCCTCAATCGACACCAAAGAATTCACGTGGGAGAAAAATCATAAACACACCTGAGTGTGAGAAGATCTTCAGTCACGGTGTATCTCGGGAATTGAATTATATATTTAATTTGGCTAAGTGTGAATAGACACCCTAGGAATTCACCTAGTGCATATTCATCATCATTATAATAATTCCAATAAGAGGAATTATTGCTCTTTACTCCAAATGATTAAAGAAGACAATAAGGGTAAATAATAACTGCCAAATAAGGGACTTTCTCAGGCTGAATAATAAAGGACTTTTTCAATTGTACATGCTAGATTGTACAACTGGCTGGAATTGTACCTTTTCACAACAGAGACGCATGATGCCATGTGAATGTTCTTTTAATGCAAGGCTCATTTCAGTGGTTATGCTTAATATTATGGGTTGTTACTGTCCATGTCTCTGATATAACTGTAATTGAGCAGGATGATTTCTTCCAAGGTGGTTTTCATTTAAATCACGTTGATTTAAATCATGTCAATTTAAATCATTGTGTAAACCGCTATTAAAAAGATTTAAATCAACTTTTTAAATCATAATTTTTTAAAAACAACTGTCATGTCTGTCCCGCACCAGCTCCTCCTCTGAGCCGCTGTTGACTCGCCGACAGTCCCATTTATTTTAATAGGGCGGCTGGTGATGCATCAGTGACACAACCAGGTGAGGGACGTGGCTGGCAGCAGGTGAGTGGATGCCCTCTCACAGGCCCTGCCATGATGGATCTGAAATGACAGGTGCTCTTTAATGTTATATTTATAAGCTGCTTAGAAGGTTTCACTTCCATTTTTACTGCTTGCCCTTCCCCCTCACACTTAGAGGCTGAGGGTACAGATGCATTTCTTTCCAAACAATCATACAGTTTGCAGTCTACATACAGTATATTTGAAGGAAAATGGGGAAAAGGAATATTCCTGCCCTTTGCCTGATGAGTTATCTCATGATTACTGTGAAACTCTGTGGATGTATCAATGCAGTGCATGTTATTTCAGCTTGCGGTGCTTGGATTCATTGAATGAGTTTAGCAGAAATGTAAATATTGCAGAATATACAGCTTCATGCTACATAACTAAGCTCCATTTCAACCTGAATAAACTAAATTATTAATGTATCTTAAATGGAAAATTATCTTTATGATTCTTGATGAACGTATCTTTTCTTTTATGTACGCTGACAGTATATGCACCAAGACAAATTCCTTGTGTGTCCAATCACACTTGGCCAATAAAAAACTCCTATGCTATGCTATGCTATGCTATGCTATGCTATGCTATGCTATGCTATGCTATGCTATGCTATGCTATGCTATGCTATGCTATGCTATGCTATGCTATGCTATGCTATTTGAATAGCAGAGCAGAGCAGAGCAGAGCAGAGCAGAGCAGAGCATAGAATAGAATAGAAATCCCAATGGGATTTTTATCCCAAAAGTATTTTATTAAAATAAATTTGATAAAAAATAACAAAAATAACACGGTGGGCCTGGTAGGCCTGTTTTCCGCCCTCCCCAGGTTCCAGAGGCTTTCTTGGAGCCTGGAGAGGGCGAAAACAGCCTTCCCCACCCCCCTGGAGGCCCTCCGGAGGCCCAAAACTCAGCTGGCCGGCCCGCGCATTCATGACGGAGCTGAGCTAGGGCAACGCTTGTGTGCCCACCCATATGGCTCTGGGTGCCTCCTGTGGCACACGTGCCATAGGTTCGCCATCACGGGCCTAGAGGTTGTGATGGGGAGAAACCAGCTCTGACTCAACCAACCCCTTGGGTTTTTACTCCTATCTCAAGATCTAGTGATGTGTTATCTCTGACTTGCACTGGTGCACAATCTGAGGACTCTCCTGGACTTGCAGCTTCTGCTCAAAGAGCAGGAGACAGCCATACCTGGGGAGGGGGCTTTGCATCTCTCTTGCATGCCAGTTATACCATACTTATTCCTGGACCAAGAGGCCTTGTTCATAATCAGTCATGCCTTGATCACTCTGCTTAACAATTAATTACCACAACACTGTCAAATAATTTACTAAGACTGTATTACTATTATTCTTCTCTTCCTTACTAGTATCTCTTTCCACTTATTACTATAACCATGTTTCTTGTATCTTTCAGTTTATATTGTTTTTATTTGTTTCCTAGTACGATTTGATAGCTTATTAGTAACCTTGACTATTACTAAGTCTTGTATCTTTTTATTCTTGATGTATGTATTTTATTCTCTTTATGTACACTGAGAGCATATGCACCAAAGACAAATTCCTTGTGTGTCCAATCACACTTGATCAATAAATAATTCTATTCTATTCTATTCTATTCTATTCTATTCTATTCTATTCTATTCTATTCTATTCTTGATCACTTCCTGCCTAGACTACTACAATAAACCCTAGATAGAGCTGCTCTTGATTTTATAACTAGTCTAGAATGTGGCATAGCACGCAGTGCCCCTTGTTTCACCCATATTACACTGCTGTTTGTGAACTACATTGGCTTCCAGTTGCAATTCAGGATGCTGGTTGTCCCCTTTGAATCCTGACATGGCATGGGATAAGATCATATTTGAAACTGCCTTTCCCTCTCTGCCTATCACATCAGGTTGAAAATTATGGGTGCATTCTGGGTTTTTTCCCCCTTAAATGTTGCCATCTAGCAGAACCTAGGAAGCCTGCCTCTTCCATCACAGTCCTTGCCGTTGGAGTGTCCTTCCTTTACGATTCGACAGCCCCATCCCCCCTTTAACCTCCTGGGAGGACCTAGAGGGCTGACTCTTTCCAAGCATTGGGACAGAGTGAGGTTGGAGCCTGGTGATAGTTTCATTGGAAGCATTAGAGAAGGGTAGGTGAAGTGCCAGGTTTTTGCTTTTATTCCTTTCATTGTTTTTTTTTTCTTAATTGCTGTTGTGAGCAGCCGGAATGGGCAGCCGCCGTATAAATCTATTAAATAAATAAAGATATCTTAAGTTATGAGGTTGGGCTCTGTGTGCACAAGATACGACTATTTCCAACACAGTCAACCTGCCAGATCCCTCTGGATGCCTCCAAGAGAGGCCTTATAGCCAGACCTACTTAGAGCACTCATTTTAGTAGTTCTTCTGAACCTGGTACTTTTCATAGCTTTCAGGACCAAAATTTATGTGAATACCATTTGTCTTAAGTTTTGGGGAGAATTTCAAGGCCTGTGTGGGTTTGAGCTTCAAAAGCTTCTGTTCTTCTCAATGTCCTTCTTATCTGCCTCTTAGAACAGTCCCAAAAAATGGACAGAAAGGAACCAGCTCTTCTACAGTGGCATCCTAGTTGCTAAAACTCAGGGATAGAGTGCTTTTAAGTAATACGGAGGTTCTGTGATTTAATCTACCCTTTCAAAGCTATCTATAGAGTAACTGCTTTTCATGGCAGCGAATTCAATGAATGAATGATGTGCGGTCTGTTTTGAATAGCTTGTCTCTCAGTCTTAAAGTATTATTCAGCTAGTCCTTGACTTATGATCAGTTGCTTAGCAACCCTTGGAAGTTACAGCATACCTGCTAAACAGGAAAAAAAAAAAGGTGCAAACACTTTTATATTTCTTCAAGGGGATTTCACATAGACGTACCTTTATTTACTTAATTGCTTCAGCAATCCCTGTTTTATTTCCGCACCCCCATTGCTCATATCCTTTTCAATGGACTAGCTCTCCTTTCTTCTGCTGCCTGCCACCTCCACCTGCCATCTTCCATCCCTGTGGAAGATGAATTCATTAAATCCCCTTTTGCCTGTTGCATCTTTAATAACCATCATGCTTGGAATTATGTCTTTGTGATTAAAGAGATTGCAACGTGCAGGAGGAAAGTCACCACTTCCTGTTGTCGAAATGTGCTTTTGGGCAGAAAACTTCAGTTTTGGGGATGGGAGGCAGCGAAGCAGTATTTTATAAAGCAACCTCAATTCTGCTTGATCTTCCCTCTCAGCTTCGCCCCCTGGTATCTGAGAACATTCTTCCCATCTAAAACGTCATCCGTAATCTTCATATCTGTAATCGTCTCTGCAAGATCTCCCTGTTCCTGTTATGTAATTGGTTCAGTTGTAGCTACATTTCACAGGGGCAGAGTTTGAATGTGGGCGTTTTCCAGTGCCCACTGTCAATTTTGCAGTGCTATTTGATTCATCCCCGAGTTGTGGAGTGAGGTTTGGTGTGTGCTTTTCTCTGGACTGACTTTTACTGAGCCCAGGTCAGAGTGTGACACAGAAATGATGGCCTTTTACTTCCTAAAATTGCTTTGCAGCTGTGGAATGCAGCTGTTTATGGCCCTCAGCATTTAAAGTCACCCTTAACAGAGCTAATGAAAGGGGTTTGTGCAGAGAAAGCCCACTTCTATCAAATTGGTGGAGGGATACACAGATGCAGTGTGGAAGTGCAGGCAGTCCGGAAGCTGCCTTGGTGTGCATAAACCAATATAATCTGGTTTGATTAGCAACAGCTCTAGCAATTCAGGCAGAAAGATGCTTTTACCATCTGGGCTGGCTTTTAAACATGGAAAATGATGAGAATTAAAAACAACCAAGCTCAGAGAGCACCAAGTACCGCACAGTTCAACCCTGAGACACAAATATTATCTTCTATTGAGGAGAATTAAACTCAGAGCTTTTAAAACCTTGGTCATTTTCTAGCATGTCTGGTATTTTCAATTATAACTCCCCATTATCCTCCGTGTATCTCCTGTTTGGACTATCTCTCCTTTGAATTATTGCAATGGGCTCTACATGGGGCTATCCTTGAAAAATATCTGGAAGGTTTAGCTGGTAACAGAATGTGGCTGCAAACACAATCTTGAGCACCCAAAGAATGGTGCATTTCATAACTTTGCTGCACGAGCTGCATTGGGTGCCAGTTTGTTTCTGGGTTCAATTCAAGATATTGATTATAATCTTTTTGGATGAGCCGCTTTTGGATTCTCCCTCAGAGGCTATAGCCGGATCACCTATAAATACAAGAGAAGCGGCTTTGGATCTTGATTGGATGTCTTACCAAGTTAAAGACCAGCATGTAATTCAATCAGCTAACATACAAGTCTTAGAAAGGCAACCATGGTGGAGATCTAAGCCACAACAAGTTAAGAAAAGAAGAAGCAGGTTCTACAAAACTAAAAAATTTTAAACCAAATTTTTTTTTTTTTTTTTTTGAAAATGGATTATAAAATTTGTGATAAATTTTCAGCCAACAGACTAATGCCAGTTATTTAAGAGACTATTGAACATAATAAGCGGGGCTTATAGAAGGCAGATACATGAAAATATAACGGGAGGCAAATTATATATTTTGAGAAGAATAACAGATCTCTGCAGTGCTGGTGTTTTGGGCTGTGGAAGATGGCCTGTGATTGAGCGGACTGGAACTTTCTATTATGGACTCTATGAAAGATGGACTACGCATACGTTGAGCTATAAGGCAAGAGAACTATGGAATAGGGGCATGCAGATGATCTGGTTGTTACCCTAACGTGGTTGTTGGAATTAATAATCTAGACAAAAGACATTACAGAAGATACTATATGGAATATAAATATAAAGTCACTCGGGGGGATTTTTACATACAGAAATATTTATTAATGACGGGGGCAGATGGTAATTGAAGACACTGAATACACTGTTGGAAGCAGGATTCGATGTTACCCTAACATGGTCGATGGAATCAACAATCTAGTTGAAAGACATTATAGAAGATACTATATGAAATACAAATTTAAAGTCATTTGAGGGTTTTATTTATATATGGAAATATCTTTTAGTGATATGGGCAGAAGAATAAAGACATTAAATATATTATGTATGGTAGACCTGTAGGAAAGTGGGTGAAATAAAATTGATATGGTACAAGGTGATAGGTTAGGTTATTGATTGCTTAGTTTAGGAAAAGGGATGTTATGTTTAGATATTAATATACTTAAAAGATTTGAATTAAGAGATATATGTATGGGGGTGGAGGAAATGGGTAGATTATGAGTAGAATAAATGCCAAATTAGGCTCTATTACATAGTTTTATAGCCGAATGCTGTTTTGAAATGTATAGTATACAGGGGACATTATAATAATGTTAGGAAGAAATGTTTAGCACATAGGGGGTGGTGTAAAAGGGTGGTAAAGTATTATATAATGTGATTTTAATTTGGATTTCATCTTGGAGAAGCCATGGGGGGAGGGGAGGGGGAGGGGGGTTAGGGAGGGGGGGAAGGGGGAAAATCTGTATTTGAAAAACTTTTTCAATAAAAAAACAACAAAAAAAATCCCATTTAAATCAAAATTATGATTTATTTATTTTTTTAATCAATTTTTATCCACCCTTATTTCTTCCATGCAATCAACTCTTATTTTGTACTTTTTCTATTGTATGGAGTATAAAATGAAACCCGATTCTGTGTCCTGGATTCCCTCTTTTCATTAAGGGAAATCTCTTTGCTACAATATTCGAATAAATTGCCTTTAAATAAGTCATCCCACTCAGTGCCTAAGTGAAGCAAGTGTGCTGTGGCTGAATCTAGGGCTAATTTGGCCTCCATTGTTGGGGGTGTGAACTGTCCATACCATGTAAGACCCTCCCCAGACATCAGAAACTCTTGTCAATTGGATTCTCTCGACGGTCCCCTTGTCTTCCAGCAGAAACTGCTAAAGGGATTCTCTAAGGCCAAGGAAGCTTTGTGAGATACGAGCCGGATTCTCAAAGGGCCTCCAGCCTTTCAGCCTTCAACACCCGGCTTTTCCCCAGGCGCTGGGAGATCAGACAAGGAGAAGGTGGCATGGATTGGCACCTGGCTTTTCTTTGTTTTCATTTTCCATGTTTTTATGTGTTATATTGTTTTTAAAACAGCTTTTTTGGCGCTGCAGTGAGTTGACTGAAAGTCTCCCATTGCTAGGCTTTCTCTTCATCAGCTAAATCGGTGTCCACCTTCCTTCAAGCAAAGGAAAAGGCGGAACTAGTGGAGGAAAAAGGTGTGAAGCCTCCACTTCCAGAAACAAAACGGGCAATGTGGGAGCTGGTTAATCGGCGACAGGGGAGGCCATTTGATGCAGGTTTGGTGCAGGGGATGCTGGGAATCGTAGTCCGGGAGAGTCTCCCTGGAGGGCTGGGAGCCCGAGGCCTAGTCTGGTAGGCGGGAGGGACGGAGACGGGAGGCTGGGAAGGAGGCCATGTCCGCCTGGAGAATGCCCGGGAAGCCCATGGGAGGTGAGGGCTTGGGCCTGGGCCACCCCTGCAGGGAAGGGGACGCAGCCATGACCCTCTTCTTTTTCTCCCCTGCAGGAAGACGGAGGATGGTGCCAGATGCAGGAAAAAGGCGCCGGCCAAGAGGAGGAGTAGGAGAGCGGGCCCCACGGAGTAAACCTGCCCGGTCCCGGCGCGGCTTCCCCAGGAGACGGCGGGGAAAGGCCGGGGGCTCTGGGGCTGCAGGAGCGATGAGCCGAGAGGGAGCCTGGGAAAGGCGGCTGCCTGGAGCGCGATGCGTGGAGGACGAAAGGGGCGGAGACCCCGAGATTGGCCTGGAGGGTGGAGGCTCTTTCGGAAGACCCCGAAAGCCCCGAAGGATCCAGGAGGGAGCAAAGGAACATCAGTGCCCGGAATGTGGAAAAACCTTCAAAAGAAAAGATCATCTTCAAAGTCACCTAATTATCCACACAGGAGAGAAACCTCATAAGTGCCTGGAGTGTGAAAAGAGATTCAGTCAGAGGGGAAACCTTTATACACATCAAAGGATCCACTCGGGAGAAAAACCACATAAATGCCTTGAGTGTGGAAAGAGATTCAGTCAGAGGGGAAACCTTTATACACATCAAAGGATCCACTCGGGAGAGAAGCCATACGAATGCCTGAAGTGTGGAAAGAGATTCAGTCAGAGGGGAGAGCTTTATAGACATCAAAGGATCCACTCAGTCCCAGACCTGAGTTTGACTGCTGTTGGTCATTCTTATGGCAACCAGCAGAGCAGGCTGTCCTGGGAGGGGCGGGAGGCCTTGTATGAGTCTGGAAGTCCATCTGTCAGTGGTTCAGGAATGTTGGATTCTCAACTGGGCAGCTGTGGACGAGATCCCTGCCTGATCCCTGTCCAAGGGCTGCCGTTGAGGGATGCTCTGACACAGGATCCAGCCCTCCCTCCGTCCGGCCTAAAGCCAGTGCTGCAGTGCTGCCTGTCCCAAGAGGAGATCAACCCTGCTGGTAATTCAATCAAGTTCAAAATTCGAGGAGAAAATTTCGCTCTCTTTCTGTCCTTAAACTTGGCACCATCTAACAACATGGTGTCAGGAAAAGGTGCCTCACCTAAGCAGAAATAATGGGGGGAGCTCACCCGGGATGATGGAGCAAAACACAAAACAGCAGGGCAACCCAAAGGGAATGCGATGGGAAGTTCACCCAGAGCTACGTTAATGAGTGGCGCTTCCCTTAACAGAATGCAGTCTACATCCAAAGAGCTTTCCCTTTTGTACAAAAAGATTAGAAAAGGGCAGCTTGAGTGTTGGTTTGTTCGCCTCCTACAGACATTTGCCTGGCATTGGTGCACATAGAAAAGGTGGAGCAGGTGAAGTTTCATAGGGAACCTGCCATCTCTTAGGGAACTCTAAGGGCTTTATGACCTCGTCCATGCAGGCTAAACTGCCAGTTACTGTCAGTTGTCAGAGTGAAGGTGCCTTCAAGAGGTTCGTCAGTCTTCAGAAGGGCTCCTGGACTCTGGGAAATCTTCCTTCTATTTGCAGCCAATTTATCAAGAATTGGATTGCAAGGACGAAAACGCTCATTTGGCCCCTTCTTAGGAAAGGGAAGCAGAGAGAAAATGAGAACACCCAGCCATTTTCCCTGTTACTTTTAATTGTTAGCTGATGGATTTAAATCATGCCTTCATCTCCAAACTCAGGCACCAAGTTTGATGTGGAGCTGAAAAGAACTTGATGACCTGATTTGAGAGACTTGAAGAGAAGCAAAGGGGTTTCTTTGTCCACCTGAAAATACAGATCCTCAAATAATCCAAGCCAAGCAAAAACATTTATTAAGGGAGTGGGGTTCATGTTTTTAAGAGGGCACAGAAACAAATGGTGCATACATTCAGTGTCAGGAAACAAATGATGAAACAATATGAAGCAACAGCATCACACAGTCCGTTTAACTTGCTGTGAATTCACTTCCTTCCTTAGACTTTGCCTCGGTCTCCTCCTCCTCTGCCCTAGGCCTTTTCTCAAGGGTTGGTCTTGCAGGAGGAGGGGGGGAGATGGGGGGAGGAGGCTTCTTGTGTAGGACATCTGTGACCTGATGTTCAAAGTTATCCAGAGGAACCAACGTCCCGAGTTCAGGATACTAATCCCTACAGAGAGCAAAGGAGAGAGAGCAATTCTTTATATCTAAAATTATTATTTCTATTCCTGGATCATTGTGGTTGGGAGAGCTTTTGCTCTGTGATGGGGAACTGTGAGAGGTAAAGTAGGGAATCGACCAGAGAGGTTTATAGAGAAGGAAGGTCTCTTCTCTTCCCAAATTCAAGGCTGCCCAGAGACGGCGCGTAGGCCAAGCCCTTCATGAGCCTCAGAAAAGAACTCAGTCAACAATAATGTGATAAAAGGATTTCTGGGACATTCTGCTCAGGGAAGGAATTCTCACTTTGCAAGTTGCTCAAAATAAGCACAATTTCTGGATTATGAATTCTGCCAAGCTTATAAATCACTTGTCAGTGATTTCTGTTCTCTGAAACAAACTCTGGATTATTAAGCTATCGGCATTAGTAAGGAAGCCAAGTTGTTTATATGAAACAAAATAAAAACCCCGTTTTCTAGAATTTTTTTTTTTAATCCATCGAACTCTGGTTCCCAACATGAAACACACCAGTTTCCTTCTTGTATCCTAGAAGTGTAAGAGCCACCTATTAAGCAGACTCTTAAGACTATTTTCAGGTGCTGGTTTCAGGCTAAACTTCAGCTGCCTTGACTCGCAACTAATTTTACTTCTGAACTGTTCCCACAAACTAAGTCCACCTTCAGCAGCTGAAGCATCAAACCCTAAAGAACCGAATGCTTACATTTTTCCATCTACGCCGGAGAAGATGGAATCAAGTTATCAGCAATCACGAAGTGGTGGTTACACCCCAAGCATTTCACTATCACGACTCCAGGATGAGAAACCACCTTGGAAATAGTTTTTACAGATCGTGTCCTGCATTCCTGTAAGAGAAGCCAGGATCCTCTCGGGTGGAGCTCTGGGATATCCAAGGGCAGGAAATTTGGGACACGTACCCAGTTATTTAGGTAGGACTCCTTTTATTAAACTTGGAGAGCAGCCCAACTGCTAATGACGCTGGGTGGCTTACAAAAGGGAAAAATAAAAGAGGAAAAATACATGGGGAAAACTCTTATTATATTAAAAATGAAGCCCCCCTGTGGCTCAAGGAACAGCCTAACCCCCCTCCCACCAGCCTAGGAGCATGTATGGAAGGAGGGTCAAGAGCCTTATTTTCAAGGGAAGAATGAACCCAGGAGAGAAATTTCCAGGCGCATGGAAAGAACTGTGGGCAAAATGGAAATTGGTAAGTTTCCCCACAAGGTTCCAGTAGCAACCCCTGAATCTCAAGATCCAAGTGTTTCTTCTTCTAAGAACATAGTAGATAACAGAAAAGCAGAAAAGCAACCTGAGATCCATTACTTAAGGACACGTACTCGTCACCTTCTCTAATATTTTCCCTCTTTTCTGCAGTGTATAAATATACCTGTTGGTCTGCAGTGGAGTCTCCCACTATTCTTTTGCAGGACAGCCACTGTGGTACATACCGTTCAATAAACACAGCAGTGAGCCTGGATTATTTGCTTTGGGTTGTGCCTTTTGATTCACACTGGGTAAAACGGTGCACAATAGGACAATTCTTGGGACCAATATACCTCTATAGAATGCGTCCAAAATAGAGGATCCATATATTCCTTTGGGATCGAAATTTGGAAAGTTTTAGTGCTGCAGTGCTCCTGTGCAGCTGCAGTGAAAGTTGGATAGTTTCAAACACTTACAGAAAGCTAATCGCCAGCTACTGGGAAACACTATGGGGAGGTATATAAGCCTAAATCCAATTGCTATTTTAGTGACACCGTATCCATCGCATGATTATATGAAATCTACCAGTGGGACAGCTTGCCTTCCAAAAATTGTAGGTGCTTTATCACTGGAGGCTTTTAAGAATAGACTGGACAGCCACTTCTTTCAAATTGCAGTGTTCTGCTGTTTAAGCAGGGGGTTGGACTAGAAGACCTCCAAGGTCCCTCTGATTCTCTATCCTGAGGATAGTGAAAAAAAGGAGCAGCAGTGACACGATAGCACTGTTCCAATACCTGAGGGGCTGCCACAAGGAAGAGGGGAGGGGTCAGCCTATTTTCCAAAGCACCAGAAGGGAAGACCAGAAATAATGGATGGAAAGTAACCAGGGAGACAAGTAGCCTGGAATTCAGGAGAAATTTCCTGACAGTGAGAAAAATTAAGCAGTGGAACAGCTTGCCTAGAGAAGTTGTTGTGCTCAATCACTAAAGTCTTTTCAAAAGAGATTGGGCAACCATTTGTCTGAAATGGCAGAGGATTTCCTGCCTGAGCAGAGGGGTGTGAATCAAAATCAAATTCGTATTTCTTCTCTCCTGTGTGGATGCTTATATGCCTTTGAAGATGTCCATTTCTTGTGAAGAATGTTTCACATTCCAGGCACTGATATTCCTTTCCTCCCTTCTGGATCCTTCGGAGCTTTCGGGGACTTCCGAAGAAGCCTCCACCCTCCAGGCCCGTCTTGGGGTCTCCGCCCATTTCCTCTTTCCCGCATCGCCCTCCAGGCAGCCGCCTTTCCCAGGCTCCCCCTGGGCTCATCCCTCCTGCAGACCCGGAGCCCCCCGGCCTTTCCCCGCCGTCTCCAGGCAGGGCTGCTCTGCGGGGCCCGCTCTCCTCCTCCTCTCGGGCGACGCTTCCTTCCTTCCTCCGCTGGGCTCCTCCATCCTCCTGCAAGAGAGAAAGAGAGATGGGTCACGGCTCCATCCCCTTCCCCACACGGGAATAGAATAGAATAAAAGTTGGAAGGGACCTTGGAGGTCTCCTTGATTAGTTTCCACCCATTGCTTCTTGTCCTGCCCTCCTCAGGTGCTTTGGAGAATAGCTTGGCCTGCGCACTGCCCAGGGTTGTTATGGTTCCACGTGGAGGTGGGCCGCTTAAATTTGGGGGTCCGTTCTGCTTCCCCCCACTCCCCGCATCCAGGCAAGCGGACTTTGTGGAGCCCTTCTGCGGCTGCAACCTTCCCCCACAACATTGGAGGATTCCCCATAGGCAAGATTCGGAGGGCGGCATGTTAGGAAATGGTTTTACCTAACTTGTTGGGTTGGCAATATATAAACCATCGATATAGTTTTAAGACTGCTGTATTGCTGTATTGCATCCTACTGTGTCCTGATTGGTTAGCTCTGTAGCCAATGTCCTTAAGAGGGAGCCAGAAACCTAGTTGGTTTCTCTTTACACCCTTTGCTGAACTCTTTGCTGATCTTTACTGCTTCTTCCTGTGTTTGCTACTGTTTGCAACTGTTAATGTGTATGACTACAACGACTGGACTTTGATATTGGGCTATTCCTAGGATAGTATTGTTTTACTATCTACTACTTTATATGTGTATGACCTGGACTGTTTATTGGACTGTGCCTTATTACTATTTTCCTAAAAGTAAACACAACTCATAGTATCTGTGTGTTGGCTGTGTTTTATTCGTAACTACTCTCAATCGCTTTCATGTGCACACCCTTGCTACTCAAGGGTTGGTCTGCAAATTCCTGAACAGGGAATCCTTTGGAGGGACTGCCCCAAGGAGTCCTCCAGCCAATCGCTGCCGTCCCCAGAGCGACCAATCGGTGTCCTACATTTTCAGTCACCGAGAGTGCGCCTGCGTGGTGCTGACTCCCTTTCTGTTCTTGCCCAGAGGTGAGACTGGGGGGGTCTCCCTTTGATCTTTGGGGTCACGTCTTCTCCTCTGACCCCTCCCCCGCATTCAGGCAGGCCGAGGTTGGGGGCCCCTCCTGGGTTTCTGACTTTCCCCCCATCCAGGGTCCCTCCCTGGGCAATGTGGGGGGAGGTCTTGGGGGGGCACAATTTGACATCATTTTAAGGTTCTTCTTGTTTTGCACGAAAGACCTCAGGTGATCTGATGCTGGAGGTCTTTTTAGAAGTTTCTAGGAAATTCCCTTCTCAGCTAACAGAATAAGAACAACCGAGCTGGAAGGGACCTTGGAGGTCTTCTAGTCCAACCCCCTGCTCATGCAGGAGGCCTTATTCCAAAGGTGCTTTTTCAAGAAGCAACTGGGCTTCATTTTTCCTTGAAGACGTTTCACTTCTCATCCAAGAAGCTTCTTCAGTTCTTCAGAACTGAAGAAGCTTCTGGGATGAGAAGCGAAACGCCTTCAAAGGAAAAAAACAGAAAGTCCAGCTGCCTCCTGAACAAAGCACCTGTGGGACAACTCTGACCTGGATGACGGAGAATCTCTACAGACTTTGAGCGATGCAATTGGGCTGAACCCCCTTTGGATGGTGTGGGAGCAGGAATGGATTTCCAGAGGGGAAAATTGCAGACTGCAAGAACCATTCGCACCACTCAGGTGACCCTGAGGAGACAGATAAACCTCCAGGGGATTCAACCACCCTCTCAAAGTTTGGGGATTGAGTGGAAATATGAGTTGGAAACAGTTGTGGACAGTTGGACAGCTTTTCTCCCAGAATGGGCTTGTTTTGCCGGATTGTTTCAGGAAAATTTTTGACCTCTGTGGGTTCCAATTTGGGGGCTATTTTGGATTATTTTTAAAGCACTGTAGTGATAGTCCTTGACCTACAACTATTTGCTTAGTGACTTAGTGAAGTGCTTAGTGCTTCACTAGCAGCACTGAAAAAAGTGGCCTTGACCAGTTTTCACACTTACGACTGTTCCAGCATCCCCGTGGTCATGTGGTCAAAATCCAGGCGTTTAGCCACTGGCATGTATTTATGACGGCTGCGCTGTCCCAGGGTCACATCATCAGCATTTGTAACCTTCCCAGCTGGTGTCCCACAAAGTCATTGGAGGATTCACATAACAACTTCACAACTCACTTCACAATTGTAGGATATGACCTGCCAATTATGGCAAAAAATGGGGTGCAGCAACTGTCAAGAACAGAAATTTTTGTCTCAATTCTGATTGGAGATCTAGTTAGCACTTCCTGTACAGTTTGGGGGCAATCCGTCATGAATGATAACCGCAAAATACATCCCAGAGACAGTAAGAAGATTAAGTCAGCCAGGCCCTCCCCCCCAGCTGCCTTGCCAGCCCCTCCACAGACCCTGTCATATAAATAGATGCCTCATACAATAAGAATTTAACATATACACTCCCTCCTCCCACTTTCTCCTCAAACCACTCCTTACCTCTGTTCCCGCCCCTTCAGTATAAAAGGGGCATCCCACTCTGATCCTGCACTCTTCCAGAAGCAACCTGTGAATAGAAAATTCTCCTTGACTCCCTCCATTGTTTGGCTGATTACCAGCATAGTCTCCTCCAACTCTCCTCCTATTTGTTTGGCTGTTTCCAGCATTTTGAATTAATTTCCAACATATTTCCACCGAGTCTCAAACTCTTATCTAGTTGGTATCCATCCCACATATTTTAACTGTAATATAATTATCTGTTTTATATCATTTTTCCATCCTGCTCTTTCAATTTAAATCTCAGTATATTTCATAATAGTCATCATTTCCAACTTGTATTACCTTAATTCAAGACTAATCACTAGCATCTGTGTATTTTGTATTTTGTTCAATCAATCCTTATGCATCAGTTTAACATTTGTTTGCAAATTAAAATTAAAACATATTACATCAAACGGTACATTTTCTTAAAATTTTCCTGCCTCAAAATATATTCTTCTTTATTATTTTTATCCTCTTGATATCATCCACTATTTTAGTAGCCACCTCTTATTTTCTATTTTTATTATTTCACAACCCTTCCTGTTTTTATCCCAAAATCATATATACCTAGGCTTTTAAACTTTATCATATATACATAGGCTTTTAAACTTTACATTTCAGTTAGTCACATTTAAATTTTTCCACTTTAATTCTTCCTTTTCTTCCTTTTCCTTTCTGTCCAAAGTGCTTTATTTCAAGGTTCATCAGTTCAAAGTAAAGAATTTCTGTATGTCCCTTTAAAACTTTTAAAATGTCTGATCCAAGCGTAGTGCATCAGCTTCCTGTCTTTGTTAACTACGCCACACCTAGTTTTGTCAGTCTCCATTGTTAAAATCCAAAATGTTCTTTCTTTCTTCTTTCTTCTTCCTTAAAATCATCTGGGACAGAGTAGGAATCTCCAAAATCCTTATATCCAATATTAATTTCAAGTAATCCAGGGTAAAAAGCCAATTAACATGTTTCTTTTCCACCCAGAAAGGGAAATCTCTTTAATCCACTTCTCTGTTTAATCACTGCAGACTCCATGGCTATTTTGTAGCCATCCATCTCTATCTTTATTAGCTTCATTTTCTTTTAGAGGCATTAATTCTCAGGAATATCCATTTCTCCTCTCCACTCCAGTTAAAGGCATAGTCAAATTTCAGAAATTTATTAATACCAAATCATCCAGTTTAAGTTTACTGCAACAAAATTCAATTTGGGTCTTTTACCCATTTTTTTTTCCTTTTCAATCTTTAAGCCCCGCAGTCCAATAGCCGCTTTTAATTTTGGGGTCTTATTTTCCAATAATTCCAAATAGGTACGTTATTGCCTGGCTTGATGTCACCCACCCGGCTTCTTGATTTTTGCTCTTTCTTCATCTTCTTCCTCCAGCACAATCCTTGTTCCCGGTTGCCGCAGTTTCAGGGCAGCCACCATGGCTGCTGTCCCGCTGCCGCCAGCGTGAAGGAGAAGCCTCCGGCCCCGAGGAACCCGCCCATTCCTCTCAGCCGCCCAAGGCATTCCTTCTTGTCCCCCTGTCCCTACAAGACAGGGGAGGTCCGCAGACCTATCGGCGGCAGCTTAGCAGAGGGGATTTGGCAGGGCTCAGCGGAGCTCGCCATTTCCCTGTCTATGTCCCCGCGGCGCCAACTGGAAGTCCAATGTGAAATTTGAGGTAAAATTGGTTTTTTCTTAAGTTTTGAATTTCTTTTTTATCTTCTTCTTTTTTCTTTCTTTTCTTTTTTTTCTTTTTTTTTCTTTATAAAAGATGTAATGGAAATTTTGAATTGAGCTTGTGAAAGGAATGTAAGCGTGGTAACCATCTATGACTGGGTCAAGATTTTTGCTCTTGAAAGTTATTTATTTATTTATTTATTTATTTATTTATTTATTTATTTATTTATTTATTTATTTTATTTCTATACCGCCTTTCTCCCGTAGGACTCAAGGCGGTGTACAGTCAAGAAAAATATAGACACACAAACATCATAAAATTGCTAATTAAAATTATTACTTAGTTTGGTCAATTAAATAAAACCCAGAATTAGATAACATTTAAAAAATCATTCACATGTTCATATGTTTAGCCCCGCCTGTTGGAACATCAGGGTCTTGAGGGCACGGCGGAAAGCACGGAGATCAGGGATATTCCGTATCTCCGGGGGCAGTTCATTCCAAAGGGTTGGAGCCCCCATAGAGAAGGCCCTCCCCCTGGGAGTCGCCAGTCAACATAATTTGACTGACAGTACCCTGAGTAGTCCCTCCCTGTGAGAACGAACTGGTCGGTGGGAGGCTATTGGTGGCAAAAGACGGTCTCGTGGGTACCCAGGTCCTAAGCCATGGAGCGCTTTAAAGGTGATAACTAACACCTTGAATCGCACCCGGAAGACCACCGGGAGCCAGTGCAGCTTGCGTAGGAGAGGTGTTACATGGGCGTAACGAGCTGCGCCCATAATCACCCGCGCGGCTACATTCTGGACCAGTTGGTCCATCAAATGATCTTCTAAAGATAACCATGAATCCAGGAGGACACCCAAGTTGCGGGCCCTCTCTGTGAGGAGCAAGATCTCATCCCCTATTGTCAGTGATGGTACCAGCTGACTATACCGGGACGCCAGAAGCCACAGCCACTCGGTCTTGGAGGGGTTGAGTCTGAGCTTGTTTCTCCCCATCCAGATCCGCACGGCCTCCAGGCAACGGGACATCACAGCAAGGGCATCATTGGGGTGGTCTGGGGTGGAGATGTATAGTTGTGTGTCATCAGCATACTGATGAACACTCACCCCAAAACCACGGATGATCTCGCCCAGCGGTTTTACATAAATGTTGAACAGAAGGGGTGAGAGGACTGAGCCTTGCGGCACCCCACAAATAAGGTGCCTCGAGGTCGACCTCTGCCCCCCTGCCAACACAAACTGCGAACGGTCAGAGAGGAAGGAGGAGAACCACCGAAGCATGGTGCCCCCTATTCCTAACCCCTCCAGCCGGTGCAGTAAGATACCATGGTCGATGGTATCAAAAGCCGCTGAGAGATCTAATAGGACCAGGATAGAGGAGCAACCTCTGTCCCGAGCCCTCCAGAGATCATCCACCAACGCGACCAATGCTGTTTCCGTGCTGTATCGTGACCTGAAGCCCGACTGGAATGGATCCAGATAGACAACTTCATCCAGGTATCGGGGTAGTTGTCGCGCCACCGCACTCTCAACAACCTTTGCAACAAAGCAAAGATTGGAGACTGGACGATAATTTGATAATATAGCTGGGTCCAGGGAAGGCTTCTTGAGGAGGGGCTTCACAAGCGTCTCTTTCAAGGTGGCGGGAAAGACACCCTCACTCAGAGAAGCATTTATAATCCCCTGGAGCCAGCCTCGTGTAACCTCCTGGGAGGCCAGTACCAACCAGGAGAGACACGGGTCCAATAAACATGTGGCAGCGTTAAGCTTGCCCAGAATCCTGTCCACGTCCTCAGGAGCCACAGAGTCAAACTCTTCCCAGATAACGTTCTCAAGACCTGCCCCCGTCTCCTCCCCTGGATCTACCCAATCGGAGTCCAGGCCTTCCCGAATCTGAGCGACTTTATCATGCAGGAATTGTACAAAATCCTCAGCTCGACCCTTTAAGGGATCTTCCCATACCCCCACCTGAAGTAGGGAGCGGGTCAGCCTAAACAGCGCAGCTGGGCGGTTCTCTGCAGATGCAATATGTTTTAAATTTATGTTTAAATTTGAAAAAATAAATAAAAAATATTTACAAAAAAAAAAAAAAGAAATTATACAAAGTATGTTTCGGCTTTTTTATAGTGAAAGCGTGGCAACCACGACCAGAATCTCAAAGGATTTCTTTTCTGCCAGAATTAGGCCAGGAACATCCATAAGTGAACACCTTTTAATGTTAAACGCCAAAAGAACCGAGTTACACCTTAGGGGAGAAATCATATCTGACCAAACCATGAAGAATGTAATAATCAACTCCCTAGACCCATCTTGGAACAATTTCATCACACACTTAGATACTCTCAGCTTAGGTCACCTATCCATAGAAAGCCTTTCAAACAAACTTATAGCTGAGGACAATTTAAGAAAGAGTCGCAATAACACACTTAGGGAACACAAGCCAACGAAGAAAGTATTCTTCCAAGATAGACACCAAGACACAAATCTGCTACATCTGCGGATCTAGGGGACACTATAAGAGAGATTGCCCTAGAAACTCTAGTGAGAGATACAGACAATCATCAAGAGAAAAATACAAGCGTAGAGACTCCCCCAACCCCAGGCACACGAGAGAAAGCAGAGACAACTCCAGGGACAGTAGATCTGGATCACTATATGGGGTAGAGGAACCCACAAAATTAACCAATCAGGATAGAGAAGACAACCTATGGCTCATAGATTCTGGGGCCAATAATCACACTACTTGTAACAGACAGTTTCTATCATCATTCACAGAAGAACAATTCCTAATAAAGGTAGCAAATCAAAATGAAGTAAGAGTGACAGGGAAAGGAAACATACTATTGCCGGGAATAGGAAAAATAGAGGGGGTGTTACTAGTCCCGGAAATACCACACAACATTCTTAGTGCACTCAAACTTAGCAAAGACTCAAACGTAAAAATAACATTCACAAAAGGAGAGGTATTCCTAAGTAAGGATAAAGAGAATATAAATAGAATCACAATCAAGAAAGGATTACCCTACTTATACACAGGCAAACACTATCCGATTAAGGTAAATGCAAGCATAGAGACAGACAACACCATTGAAAATAACAATAATGAAGCTATCAAATCAGATAGCACAGAAACAGGGAATGATGATAGAGATACGTCTAAGGGAAAACCACTAATAGGCAAACCACTACACGATGAATGTGCACACATGCTTCATTGGAAACTAGGACATGCCAGCTTCCCTGTAGTTCAGAAAATGAGTAACTTTGCTGAAGATGTTAAAATAAAAGATTGTGAAAACTATCTTGAATGCTCGGTATGCAAATGCTCAAAGTTAAAAACTAAGCCTAGACCAAAGAAAGCATCACGAACCACCACTCACATATTCAATCTAGCGCACATGGATTTGGTAGGACCCCTGAAACCATCTATAAAATATAAAAAAAGATTTTTTCTCACCATCGTAGATGACTATAGTCGCTACGGCTTCGTATATACATTAAGACACAAAAGCGAAGCCTTTCAAAAATTCAAGGAATTCTACAAGCGAGTAGAAACTCAACATAACATACAATTGAAACAAATAATGACTGATAGGGGATCAGAATTTTTGTCAGGGGAATTCATCCGCTGGCTTAGATCTAAGGGCGTGCTATACTTCACTTCTTGTCCGTTCTCAGCCTTTCAAAATGGCGTCGTAGAACGACGAAATTCCACCCTGCAAACCATGATAAGATGCGCCCTGGAAGATGCAGGATTAGGTAAACACTTCTGGTCTGAGGCTTTAGTATACTCCAATTACACACTCAATAGAACCTGGTCCAGTGTTATAGATAAAACACTTTATGAGCTAATGTATAACAAGAAGCCAAAAATAGCACATCTACATGTCTTCGGAGTCACTGCGGACGTCCACATTCCGAAACAGTTAAGACACAAGGGGGATAAAATATCTAGAAGACTAAGGTTCATGGGCTATGAACCAGGTACCAAAGGGTACAGATATCCAGAACAGCCGTGTTCCATGAACAAGCGAATCGGTCTAAGATACACCTTAATGAGATACACCCTAGACAAGCGTTAAGATACAACACACAAGATCATGAAAGGTAGGACATTCAAAACATCACAAAAGAAAGGGAACCTAAGGATACACAGCTAAGAAACACTACTAAAGAATGGAAAGGTGAACGCCCAAAAATCAGAGTAGATTCACTCACACAAAGGGAAACAAAATATTTACATGACAATAACTCTACACCAAATAGACCAGTCAGGGCCAATAGAAATCAATTACCCAAAAGATTTGAAAATTACATAATGCATGTACATTCCAACACAATTCCACCAAATTCATACGGAGAAGTAATGAAACTTCCCCTTGAAGAAAGATTAAAATGGGAGTTAGCTATGTCAAAGGAAATGGAAAGCCTTAAAGAATTAAATGTATTCACCCCCGCCATAGTACCAAAAGATAAAACCACAATAGGGACTAGATGGATTTTCAAAATCAAAAATCTAGAGGGAGGTAAAACGTTATACAAAGCACGATTGGTAGCGCAAGGATTCGCTCAAAGGTATCCAGAAGATTATACTGATACATATTCACCAACAGTAAGAGCAGAAAGCATTAAGACTGCATTAGTAATGGTTTCAGTACTAAACCTAGAAGTATACCAATATGACATCCAAACAGCATACTTACATGCAAATCTAGACAAAGAAATTTACATAAGGGCACCACCTAGTAAGGATAGGAACGAAGGTGACACATGGCTACTTAATAAAAGCTTATACGGTTTAAAACAGTTGGGAAAACACTGGTATGAATGTCTAGTTAAAGTACTCGAATCAATAGGTTTTACAACGACTTCAGCAGACAACTGTTTGTTCACCAAAAGAGAGGGAGATTCACCAGAATACGTACTGATATACGTGGATGACATTTTATACATTGGAAAACATAAAGAAAAACGAGATGCCTTTGCCAGCAAATTAGAAAATCATTGAAATCATTAGGGAAAATAAATAAATACTTAGGGGTACAAATCACCCGAACACCAAAAGAATTCTGTCTTTCACAAAAAGAAAAAATTATAGAACTGTTACACAAGTGCAATATGTCCGATGCCAAACAATGTGATATTCCCATGCAACCAGACTTTTTGAAAAATATGCATAACCTGTCACCCGAATTCAAGGACAATACACTCTACAGATGTACCATTGGATCTCTCCTATATATAGCAAATTGGACTAGACCTGACATAGCTTTGCCTTTGAATTTATTGTCAAGACACGTGGGTAAACCAACTGTATATCACTGGGAAGCTGTAAAAAAGGTACTAAGATATCTAAAATGCAGCTCTGACACTTGCTTATACTTAGGACCAAACAAACTTAACGAAGTCATGCTCACATGTTATGCAGATGCCGATTGGGCTGGAGATGTAAAAAGCAGGAAGAGTACGTCGGGGTATATATTCTTTATTCTTTCTTTCTTTCTTTCTTTCTTTCTTTCTTTCTTTCTTTCTTTCTTTCTTTCTTTCTTATTTAAATTTGTATACTGCCCTTCTCCCGAAGGACTCAGGGCGGTGCACAGCCAAAATTAAAATACATACAATACAAAATTTAAAATAATTTAAAAGCAGAATTAAATCAAATTGGCTTCCCAAAATATTAAAACCCATTACCCTTAAAATAACCCATTTAAAATTATACCAGTCCTGTACACTGGTATACAGGAAAACAAAACTTAGTTGCAACTTCAACAACAGAAGCAGAATATATATGTCTTTCAAAGGCTGCCAATAATCTCATTTGGTTTGAGGACCTGCTCACCAGTATTTGGTCAAGACCATCGCAACCCATAATCATACATGAGGATAATAAAGCCGCAATTGAAATCTCCAAGGCAGAAGCCATAGGACAAAGGTCTAGACACATAGACATAAAGCATAAGCATGTGAGACAATTATCAAAACCAGGATTCATTAAGGTGGTACATTGTGACACAAAAGAACAAATAGCAGACATTTTAACGAAACCTTTACCAAATAAGCAACATGCTTATTTAGTGCCTAAGTTATGCATTCACATGTAAATCTATGGACAAGAGATAAATGTAACCCTCACATATTCGGCATCTAAAGGGGGATTTGTCATATAAATAGATGCCTCATACAATAAGAATTTAACATATACACTCCCTCCTCCCACTTTCTCCTCAAACCACTCCTTACCTCTGGTCCCGCCCCTTCAGTATAAAAGGGGCATCCCACTCTGATCCTGCACTCTTCCAGAAGTAACCTGTGAATAGAAAAGGACATGTCAATTAATAAAGACCTTTGCTTTAATTGAATAACGAATCTGTGTTTCTTATTGAGTCTGATCCTCAAAACTAGTCACAGACACCCCCACACACACATGGATTCATCTTCTCCTTTCTCATCCCTCCTCCTTCTCATCTCTCCACCTACACATCAACACCCAAAGTATGAAGAAGAAACAGAGGGAACCTGACGTCTCAGAACACGAGAGCAAAGATGAGATTTCTGCCATTACTGGTGGGATGAAATTCAGGAGGATTTAAATTTTTCAAAACACCTAATAAAAAGAGGTGGAGGTGGAGTTGCACTTAAACAGCTGCACCTTTGTAGAAATGCAAAAAGTAAAAAATGAAGAAAACCTCCTTGAATGCATTTGGGTTAATATGAAAGGAAAACGGAATGAGGTTGCCAGAGGTGTATACGACGGACTGCCCAATCGGAGGAACTAGATCAGGGGCGTCAAACTGAAGGGTGCTTGGATCTGGCCTGTGGGGAACAGATCGGACTGGCCCACAATGCCTCTGCCAGCGAAAACAGAGCTCGGGAGGGAAGCGTGTAGCCCTACCGGCCCCATTTTCAGCTGCAACGGCCGCCTGCACTCCTCCGCCCCCAGCTCCATTTTCACGGGCAGAGGATTAGGAAAAGAAACTAAAAGCAAAAGAAATGTTTCCCCTTTTGCATTTGAGCATCCAAGAAGGGACAGGAAAGAGGAAAGGCAAAGAAGGAAAGAGGAGAAGGGAGGAAGGAAGGAAAAAGAAGGAAAGAGGGAAGGAAAAAGAAGAAAAGGGAAGGGAGGGCAGGAGGAAGGAAGGAAGATTATGAGGGAGGGAGGTTCTAAGGGAAATCCTGTTGTAGCACTTGGCCACCACAGGTGCCCACAAGAAGAGTGAAGATGAGCTGGCCACGGCTACCCAGGGATCCCCCCCAGGTCAAACATAACCCTGATGCAGCCCTGAATGAAATAAGAAATCATTTAGCTGATGAACAGAAAGCAGAGGAATGGGGGACTTTCCCTATCCTGGCAACTGGGGAACACCCAGTCTCTGCACCTAGTGGGAGATCAAAGAGGTCCCCAAAGAGTCTTATTCATTTAAAATGTTCTTATAACTGCCCATCTTTCAGTCAACTCTGTGCAGCTCCCAAAAGGGTGTTTTCAAAAGTATCCAACACATTAAAACATAAAAGAAAAACCATCAAAGAAAAACCTGGGGCCAATCCATGCCACCTTCTCCTTGTCTGATCTCCCAGCGCCTGGGGAAAAGCCAGGTGTTTTAAGGCTAAAAGGGTGGGGGCTTTTTAAGAATATGGCTCATATCTCACAAAGCTTCCTTGGCGTTAGAGAGTCCCTTGTAGGGGTTTCTGCTGGAAGACAAGGGGACCATTCAGGGAATCCAACTGACAGCTTCAGATGCTTGGGGATAGTCTTAATAGGTCCCCACATTTGGGAAATCCACATAGATTATATCAAACAATGGCAGGGAGAAGCTCCTTTGCACCCCCAACAATAAAGGTCAAATGAGCCCTAGATTCAGCCACAGCACACTTGCTCCAATGAGGATCTGAGTGGGATGAGCATTTAAAGGCAACTTATTAAGAGTATTGTAGCAAAGAGATTTCCCTCAATGAAAAGAAGGAATCCAGGACACAAAGAGCGGGTGATTCAAACTCAGGATCTCCGAAGGTCCCACAATAGACCCAACTGGCTGCCCTTCATGGGCTCATATAAGGCTTCAACCCCTGACCTCTGCCAGCCTCAATATAGGGGGGGGGGACCAGACCCCAAAGTTCAAAGGAAGCCCCCCCTCCCCCTTGTCCCACCTCCACCCCGGACCATAATAACTTGCGGAACTGCGCAGGTACCATCTGGCTTGTTGCAGGAAGAAGGACACAGATTGGTCGCGCTCGGGATGTTGCCGATTGGCGAATGGACTCCGAGGGGCGGATCCTCCAAAGGAAAAGGCGGAACTAGTGGAGGAAAAAGGGCATGAAGCCTCCACTTCTGGAAACAAAACGGGCAATGAGGAAGCTGTCTGAATCATCGACAGAGGAGGCCGTTTGATGCAGGTTTGGTGCAGGGGATGCTGGGAATCGTAGTCCGGGAGAGTCTCTCTGGAGGCCTGGGAGCCCGAGGCCTAGTCTGGTAGGCGGGAAGGACGGAGACGGGAGGCTGGGAAGGAGGCCATCTCCGCCTGGAGAATGCCCGGGAAGCCCATTGGAGGCGGGGGCTTGGGCCTGGGCCTCCCCTGTGGGGAAGGGGACGCAGCCGTGACCCTCTTCTCTTTCTCCCCTGCAGGAGGACGGAGGATGGCGCCAGATGCAGGAAAAAGGTGCTGGCCAAGAGAAAGAGGAGAGCGGGCCCCACGGAGCAGACCTGCCCGGTCCCGGCGCGGTTTCCACAGGAGACGGCGAGGAAAGGCCGGGGGCCCTCAGGCTGCAAGAGCGATGAGCCGAGGGGGAGCCTGGAAAAAGCGGCTGCCTGGAGGGCGAAGCGGGGAGGAGGAAATGGGTGGAGACCCCGAGATGGGCCTGGAGGGCGGAGGCTCCTTCGGAAGACCCCGAAAGCCCCGAAGGATCCAAGAGGGAGCAAAGGAACATCAGTGCCCGAAATGTGGAAAAACCTTCAAAAGAAATGGACATCTTCAAAGCCACCTAATTATCCACACAGGAGAAAAACCTCATAAGTGCCTGGAATGTGGAAAGAGCTTCAGTCAGAGGGGAGATCTTTATAAACATCAAAGGATCCACTCGGGAGAGAAACCTCATAAATGCCTGGAGTGTGGAAAGAGATTCAGTCAGAGGGGAAACCTTTATACACATCGAAGGATACACTCAGGAGAAAAACCACATAAATGCCTGGAGTGTGGAAAGAGATTCAATCTGAGGGGAAACCTTGATAGACATCAAAGGATCCACTCAGTAGAAAAACCACATAAATGCCTTGAGTGTGGAAAGAGATTCAGTCAGAGGGGAACACTTTATATACATCAAAGGATCCACACAGGAGAAAAACCACATAAATGCCTTGAGTGTGGAAAGAGATTCAGTCAGAGGGGAAACCTTTATACACATCAAAGGATCCACTCGGGAGAGAAGCCATACGAATGCCTGGAGTGTGGAAAGAGATTCAGTCTAAGGAGCACCCTTTATACACATCAAAGGATCCACACAAGAGAGAAACCTTATAAGTGCCTGGAGTGTGGAAAGAGATTCACTCTGAGGGGAAACCTTTATAGACATCAAAGGATCCACTCAGGAGAAAAACCACAAAAATGCCTGGCAAGAAAGGTAATACAATCCAATTAAAACTTTCACTTTTAATAAATTTAATAAATTTTTTTCTTTTAATAAATTCCTTTAGTCTTCCAGGGCCATGCCCAAGGTCCAGGCCTGAGTTTGACTGCTGTCGGTCATTCTGATGGCAACTAGCAGAGCAGGCTGTCCTGGGAGGGGCGGGAGGCCTTGTATGAGTCTGGATGTCCATCTGTCAGTGGTTCAGGAATGTTGGATTCTCAACTGGGCAGCTGTGGACGAGATCCCTGCCTGATCCCTGTCCAAGGGCTGTAGTTGACCCTCTTCTCTCTCTCCCCTGCAGGAGGACGGAGGATGGCGGCAGATGCAGGAAAGAGGCACCGGCCGAGAGGAGGAGGAGGAGAGCGGGCCCCACGGAGCAGACCTGCCTGGTCCCAGCATGGCTTCCCCGGGAGACGGTGGGGAAAGGCCTGGGGCCTCCGGGGCTGCAAGAGGGAGGAGCCCAGGGGGAACCCGGGCAAGGCGGCTGCCTGGAGGGCGATGCGGGAAGGATGAAACGGGCAGAGACCCCAGGACGGGCCTGGAGGGCAGAGGCTCCTTCGGAAGACCTCCAAAGCCCCGAAGGATCCAGGAGGGAGGGAGGAAACATCAATGCCCGGAATGTAGGAAAACCTTCAAAAGAAATGACCATCTTCAAAGTCATCTAAGGATCCACACGGGAGAAAAACCTTATAAGTGCCTGGAGTGTGGAAAGAACTTTAGTCATACCAGCAACCTTTACAGACATCAAAGGATCCATCTGAAAAAATGCCTGGGGGGTGGAGGCTCCTTCGGAAAACCCCGAAAGCCCCGAAGGATCCAGGAGGAAGCAAAGGAACATCAGTGCCCAGAATGCAAAAAATCCTTCAAAAGAAAAGGAAATCTTCAAAGCCACCTAATTATCCACTCAGGAGAAAAACCTCATAAATGCCTGGAGTGTGGAAAGAGCTTTCATGATAGGAGCACCCTCTGTAAACATCAAAGGATCCACTCGGGAGAGAAGCCATACGAATGCCTGGAGTGTGGAAAGAGATTCAGTCAGAGCAGCAACCTTTATGCACATCAAAGAATCCACACAAGAGAAAAACCACATAAATGTCTGGTAAGAAAGGTAATAAAATCCAATTAAAACTTTCACTTTTAATAAATTCAATATATATTTTTCTTTTAATAAATTCCTTTAGTCTTCCAGGGCCATGCCCAGGGTCCCAGGCCTGAGTTTGACTGCTGTCGGTCATTCTGATGGCAACTAGCAGAGCAGGCTGTCCTGGGAGGGGCGGGAGGCCTTGTATGAGTCTGGATGTCCATCTGTCAGTGGTTCAGGAGTGTTGGATTCTCAACTGGGCAGCTGTGGACAAGATCCCTGCCTGATCCCTGTCCAAGGGCTGCAGTTGAGGGCTGCTCTGACACAGGATCCAGCCCTCCCTCTGCCTGGCCTAAAGCCAGTGCTGCAGTGCTGCCTGCCCCAAGAGGAGATCAACTCTGCTGGTAATTCAATCAAGTTCAAAATTCGAGGAGAAAATTTCGCTCTCTCTTTCTGTCCTTAAACTTGGCACCATCTAACAACATGGTGTCAGGAAAAGGTGCCTCACCTAAGCAGAAATAATGGAGGGAGCTCACCCGGGATGATGGAAGAAAACACAAAACAGCAGGGCAACCCAAAGGGAATGCGATGGGAAGTTCACCCAGAGCTACGTTAATGAGTGGCGCTTCCCTGAACAGAATGCAGCCTACATCCAAAGAGCTTTGCCTTTTGTGCAAAAAGGTTAGAAACGGGCAGCTTGAGTGTTGGTTTGGTCACCTCCTACAGACATTTGCCTGGCATTGGTGCACATAGAAAAGGTGGAGCAGGTGAAGTTTCATAGGGAACCTGCCATCTCTTAGGGAACTCTAAGGGCTTTATGACCTCGTCCATGCAGGCTAAACTGCCAGTTACTGTCAGTTGTCAGAGTGAAGATGCCTTCAAGAGGTTCGTCAGTCTTCAGAAGGGCTCCTGGACTCTGGGAAATCTTCCTTCTATTTGCAGCCAATTTATCAGAGTTGTATTGCAAGGACGAAAACGCTCATTTGGCCCCTTCTTAGGAAAGGGAAGCAGAGAGAAAATGAGAACACCCAGCCATTTTCCCTGTTACTTTTTATTGTTGGCTGATGGATTTAAATCATGTCTTCATCTCCAAATTCAGGCACCAAGTTTGGTGTGGAGCTGAAAAGAACTTGATGACCTGATTTGAGAGACTTCAAGAGAAGCAAAGGGGTTTCTTTGTCCACCTGAAAATACAGATCCTCAAATAATCCAAGCCAAGCAAAAACATTTATTAAGGGAGGGGGGTTCATGTTTTTAAGAGGGCACAGAAACAAATGGTGCACACATTCAGTGTCAGGAAACAAATGATGAAACAATATGAAGCAACCGCATCACACAGTCCGTTTAACTTGCTGTGAATTCACTTCCTTCCTTAGACTTTGCCTCGGTCTCCTCCTCTGCCCTAGGCCTTTTCTCAAGGGTTGGTCTTGCAGGAGGAGGGGGGGAGATGGGGGGAGGAGGCTTGTTGTGTAGGACATCCGTGAGCTGATGTTCAAAGTTATCCAGAGGAACCAACGTCCCGAGTTCAGGATACTAATCCCTACAGAGAGCAAAGGAGAGAAAACAATTCTTTATATCTAAAATTATTATTTCTATTCCTGGATCATTGTGGTTGGGAGAGCTTTTGCTCTGTGATGGGGAACTGTGAGAGGTAAAGTAGGGAATCGATCAGAGAGGTTTATAGAGAAGGAACGTCTCTTTTCTTCCCAAATTCAAGGCTGCCCAGAGACGGAGCGTAGGCCAAGCCCTTCATGAGCCTCAGAAAAGAACTCAGTCAACAATAGTGTGATAAAAGGATTTCTGGGACATTCTGCTCAGGGAAGGAATTCTCACTTTGCAAGTTGCTTAAAATAAGCACAATTTCTGGATTATGAATTCTGCCAAGCTTATAAATCACTTGTCAGTGATTTCTGTTCTCTGAAACAAACTCTGGATTATTAAGCTATCGGCATTAGTAAGGAAGCCAAGTTGCTTATATGAAACAAAATAAAACCCCAATTTTCTGGAATTTTTTTTTTTTTAATCCATATAACTCTGGTTCCTAACATGAAACACATCAGTTTCCTTCTTGTATCCTAGAAGCGTAAGAGCCACGTATTAAGCAGACTCTTAAGACTATTTTCAGGTGCTGGTTTCAAGCTAAACTTCAGCTGCCTTGACTCGCAACTAATTTTACTTCTGAACTGTTCCCACAAACTAAGTCCACCTTCAGCAGCTGAAGCATCAAACCCTAAAGAACCGAATGCTTAATTTTTCCATCTACGCCGGAGAAGATGGAATCAAGTTATCAGCAATCACGAAGTGGTGGTTACACCCCAAGCATTTCACTATCACGACTCCAGGATGAGAAGCCACCTTGGAAATAGTTTTTACAGATCGTGTCCTGCATTCCTGTAAGAGAAGCCAGGATCCTCTCGGGTGGTGCTCTGGGATATCCAAGGGCAGGAAATTTGGGACACGTACCCATTTATTTAGGTAGGACTCCTTTTATTAAACTTGGAGAGCAGCCCAACTGCTAATGACGCTGGGTGGCTTACAAAAGGAAAAAATAAAAGAGGAAAAAACTGGGCAAAACTCTTATTATATTAAAAATGAACCCCCCCCCCGTGGCTGAAGGAACAGCCTAACCCCCCTCCCACCAGCCTAGGAGCATGTATGGAAGGAGGGTCAAGAGCCTTATTTTCAAGGGAAGAATGAACCCAGGAGAGAAATTTCCAGGCGCATGGAAAGAACTGTGGGCAAAATGGAAATTGGTAAGTTTCCCCACAAGGTTCCAGTAGCAACCCCTGAATCTCAAGATCCAAGTGTTTCTTCTTCTACGAACATAGTAGATAACAGAAAAGCAACCTGAGATCCATTACTTAAGAACACGTACTTGTCATCCCCTCTTTTCTGCAGTGTATAAATATTTATTTATTTATTTATTTATTTATTATATTTCTATATCGCCTTTCTCCCGTAGGACTCAAGGCGGTGTACAGTCAAGAAAAATATAGATACACAAACATCATAAAATTGCTAAATTAAAATTATTATTATTTGGCCCAATTAAATTAAAAACCCAGAATTAGATAACATTTTAAAAATCATTCACATGTTTAGCCCCGCCTGTTGGAACATCAGGGTCTTGAGGGCACGGCAGAAAGCACGGAGATCGGGGATATTCCGTATCTCCGGGGGCACTTCACTCCAAAAGGCTGGAGCCCTCACAGAGAAGGCCCTCCCCCTCGGAGTCGCCAGTCGGCATCATTTGACTGATGGTACCCTGAGTAGTCCCTCCCTGTGAGAACGAACTGGTCGGTGGGAGGCTATTGGTGGCAAAAGACAGTCTCATAGGTACCCAGGTCCTAAGCCATGGAGTGCTTTAAAGGTGATAACTAACACCTTGAATCGCACCTGGAAGACCACTGGGAGCCAGTGCAGCTTGCGTAGGAGAGGTGTTACATGGGCGCAACGAGCTGCACCAATAATCACCCGCATGGCTACATTCTGGACCAGTTGGAGCCTCCGGGTGCTTTTCAAGGGGAGCCCCATGTAGAGAGCATTACAGTAGTCCATACGGGAGGTAACTAGGGCATGAGTGACCGTGCGCAAGGTGTCCCGATCCAGAAAGGGACGCAACTGGTGGATCAGGCGAACCTGATAAAAGGCACCCCTGGCCACGGCCGTCAAATGATCTTCTAAAGATAGCCGTGAATCCAGGAGGACACCCAAGTTGCAGATCCTCTCTGTGAGGAGCAAGATCTCATCCCCAATTGTCAGTGATGGTACCAGCTGACTATACCGGGACGCTGGAAGCCACAGCCACTCGGTCTTGGAGGGGTTGAGTCTGAGCTTATTTCTCCCCATCCAGATCCGCACAGCCTCCAGGCAACTGGACATCACAGCAAGGGCATCATTGGGGTGGTCTGGGGTGGAGATGTATAGCTGTGTGTCATCAGCATACTGATGAACACTCACCCCGAAACCACGGATGATCTCGCCTAGCGGTTTTACATAAATGTTGAACAGAAGGGGTGAGAGGACTGACCCTTGCGGCACCCCACAAATAAGGTGCCTCGAGGTCGTCCTCTGCCCCCCTGCCAACACAAACTGCGAACGGTCAGAGAGGAAGGAGGAGAACCACCGAAACACCGTGCCCCCTATTCCTAACCCAGCAGGCTGGCCTGGCCTAACTCTCCTCTTTTAAATTTTTAATTCGTTTGATTTTATAAATTCGGTGTTTTAATCTGTGTTTCGGCCAAAATATTTAATAATTGTAAGGGACTTTTAATATTTGTATTATCTGTATTTTATCTTGGCTGTTCACCGCCCTGAGTCCTTCGGGAGTAGGGCGGTATAGAAATTTGATTAATAAATAAATAAATAAATAAACCCCTCCAGCCGGTGCATTAAGATACCATGGTCAATGGTATCAAAAGCCACTGAGAGATCTAATAGGACCAGGATAGAGGAGCAACCTCTGTCCCGAGCCCTCCAGAGATCATGCACCAATGCGACCAATGCCGTTTCCGTGCTGTATCATGACCTGAAGCCCAACTGGAACGGATCCAGATAGACAACTTCATCCAGGTATCGGGGTAGTTTTCGTACCACCACATTTCTCAAATATACCTATTGGTCTGCAGGGGAGTCTCCCACTATTCTTTTTCAGGACAGCCACTGCGGTACATACCGTTCAATAAACACAGCAGTGAGCCTGGTGTCAGTGTTCCAAACTATGATTTCCCCAGCGCTGACATGAATGAGTGGGAAAGAGCCTGTTAGAAGTAGTAGCTTGACTTTTCACCCAGTTCTCCCCCCCACCCCCCACTCCGGCAGATAACGACACCTAGGTGATGAGAAGAGGGGGGAATTCCTGTGACTTGAAGTAACTGAAATGAAAGATGGACTTGGAAGATGGCCAATGAGACACTGAGATTTGAGGACCGGAAAGGGAGGGGTTTGGGATCAGAGGGTCAGTTTCGGCTGCAAATGAGTTCAGGACTAGATCGTTATTCTTCAATAAATAAGAGATTTCATCAAAGACTTTGTGTTTGAGAATGAAATTTATTTGAGATAACATCGGAACCTGACACCTGGATTATTTGCTTTCGGTTGTGCCTTTTGATTCACACTGGGCAAAACAGTGCACAATAGGACAATTCTTGGGACCAATATACCTCTATAGAATGCGTCCAAAATAGAGGACCCATATATTCCTTTGGGATCAAAATTTGGAAAGTTTTAGCACTGCAGTGCTCCTGTGCAGCTGCAGTGAAAGTTGGATAGTTTCAAACACTTACAGAAAGCTAATCGCCAGCTACCGGGAAACACTATGGGGAGGTATATAAGCCTAAATCCAATTGCTATTTTAGTGACACCGTATCCATCGCATGATTATATGAAATCTACCAGTGGGACAGCTTGCCTTCCAAAAATTGTAGGTGCTTTATCACTGGAGGCTTTTAAGAATAGACTGGACAGCCACTTCTTTCAAATTGCAGTGTCTCCTGTTTAAGCAGGGGGTTGGACTAGAAGACCTCCAAGGTCCCTTCCAGCTCTGATTCTCTATCCTGACGATAGTGAAAAAAAGGAGCAGCAGTGACACGATAGCACTGTTCCAATTCTTGAGGGGCTGCCACAAGGAAGAGGGGAGGGGTCAGCCTATTTTCCAAAGCACCAGAAGGGAAGACAAGAAATAATGGATGGAAAATAACCAGGGAGACAAGTAGCCTGGAATTCAGGAGAAATTTCCTGACAGTGAGAAAAATTAAGCAGTGGAACTGCTTGCCTAGAGAAGTTGTTGTGCTCAATCACTAAAGTCTTTTCAAAAGAGATTGGGCAACCATTTGTCTGAAACGGTAGAGGATTTCCTGCCTGAGCAGAGGGGTGTGAATCAAAATCAAATTCGTATTTCTTCTCTCCTGTGTGGATGCTGATATGCCTTTGAAGATGTCCATTTCTTGTGAAGAATGTTTCACATTCCGGGCACTGATATTCCTTTGCTTCCTCCTGGATCCTTCGGAGCTTTCGGGGACTTCCGAAGAAGCCTCCACCCTCCAGGCCCGTCTCCTCTTTCCCGCATCGCCCTCCAGGCAGCGGCCTTTCCCAGGCTCCCCCTGGGCTCATCCCTCCTGCAGTCCCAGAACCCCCCGGCCTTTCCCCGCTGTCACCAGGCAGAGCTGCTCTGCGGGGCCCGCTCTCCTCCTCCTCTCGGGCGACGCTTCCTTCCTTCCTCTGCCGGGCTCCTCCATCCTCCTGCAGGAGAGAAAGAAAGGTGGGTCACGGCTCCATGCCCTTCCCCGCACGGGAACAGAATAGAATAAGAGTCGGAAGGGATCTTGGAGGTCTCCTTGATTAGTTTCCACTCATTGCTTCTTGTCCTGCCCCCCTCAGGTGCTTTGGAGAATAGCTTGGCCCCCTCTTCTTTGTGGCAGCCCCTGAGATATCGGAAGACTCCTATCCTGTCTCCCCTCGTCCTTCTTTTCATCAGACTAGACATACCCAGTTCCTGCAACCGTTCATCATACGTTTTAGCCGCCAGTCCCCTCATCCTCTCTGTTGCTCTTCTCTGCACTCTTTCTAGAGTCTCCACATCTTTTTTACATCATGGCGACCAAAACTGGATCCATTATTCCAAGTGTGGCCTTTCCAAGGCCTCATAAAGTGGTATCAACACTTTGCGTGATCTTGATTCTCTCCCTCTGTTGATGCAGCCCAGAACTGTGTTGGCCTTTTTGGCAGCTGCTGCACACGGCTGGCTCCTATTTCAGCGACTGTCCACTAGGACTCCAAGATCCCCCTCAGAGTCACCACTGTTGAGTGAGCTGCCACCTATACTCTCCCTGAGCATTTTGTTTTCCTTGCCTAAATGTGGAACCTCCTTTTTTTCTTTCAACCTTCAATTTCATTTTCTTAGATGGCGCCTAATCCTCCCCGGGGGGGGGGGGCAGCTCTTGCGGACCCGAAAGAGACCCTCCCAGACTGCGACTCCCAGCATCCCCTGCGCCAAACCTCCATCATCCGGGCTCCTCTTATCGCCGATACAGGGAGTTCCTTCCTTGCCCGTTTGGTTTCCGGAAGTGGAGGTTTCGCGCCCTTTTTGCCAGAGGCTCCTCCTCTTCCTTTGGAGGGACCGCCCCCCAGGAGTCTTCCTGCCTATCGCCGCCCTCCGCAGGGCAACCAATCAGCGTCCACCTTTCTTCAAAGAACCAGAGTGCGCCTGCGCGTTGCCCAGGGTTGTTCTGGTTCCACGTGGAGGTGGGCCGCTTAAATTTTGGGGTCCGTTCAGCTTTCCCCCCTCCCGGCATCCAGGCAAGCGGAGGTTGGGGGGCCCTTCTGCGGCTGCGACTTTCCCCCCCCCACACCATCGGAGGTCTATCCATAAGCGAGGGGCGGGGGAGGGGGGCACCCTTCCTTTGGAGGGACCGCCCCAAGGAGTCCTCCAGCCAATCGCCGCCGTCCCCCAGAGCGACCAATCGGCGTCCTCCATTTTCAGTCACCGAGAGTGCGCCTGCGCGGTGCCGACTCACTTTCTGTTCTCGTGCGGAGGTGAGGCTGGGGGGGGGGATTTTCCCTTTGATCTTTGGGGTCCCTCTTCTCCCCCTCCGCCCCCTCCCCCCCGCATTCAGGCAGGCCGAGGTTGGGGGGCCCCAACCGGGGTCTCTCCCTAGGCAAGGCGGGGGGGTGGAAATATGGGGGGGGCACCCAGGCAGGCGGGGCTGAGGGGTCTCCCCTTCCTCCTGGGGGGCTCCAGCCAGGCTCCTCCGTGGCCTCCAAGCAGCGACACCCCCCCTCAAGCTCCCCCCCCAAAAGACCCCTTTGCAAATCTGCAGGAGGGGGAGAAATCCCCCCAGGACACCCCCCCCCATTAATATGTGGGCCTCTCAGCCTTTGCTGACCCCCCTCAAAGGTAAACCTTTCCCTCCGTTGCCCTCTGGAGGTTGGGGGCCCCCCCGGGTCTCTGGCTTTCCCCCCCATCCAGGGCCCCTCCCTGGGGAAGGTGGGGGGTGGAGATCTAGTAGAGGGACGCTCAGGCAGGCGAGAGCTAAAGGGGCCGCAATTTGACATCCTTTTAATGTTCTTCTTGTTTTGCACCAAAGACCTGAGGGGATCTGATGCTGGAGCCCAGTGAGCTTCTCAAGCTGTTTTTAGGTGTATGTAGGAAGTTCCCTTCTCAGCTAACAGAATAAGAACAACCGAGCTGGAAGGGACCTTGGAGGTCTTCTAGTCTGACCCCCTGCTCATGCAGGAGGCCTCATCCCAAAGGTGCTTTTTCAAGAGGCAACTGGGCTTCATTTTTCCTTGAAGACGTTTCACTTCTCATCCAAGAAACTTCTTCAGTTCTTCAGTACCAAAGAAGCTTCTGGGATGAGAAGCGAAACTCCTTCAAAAGAAAAAAACCAGAAAGTCCAGCTGCCTCTTGAGCAAAGCACCTGTGGGATAACCCTGACCTGGATGATGGAGAATCTCTACAGACTTTGAGCGATGCAATTTGGGCTGAACCCCCTTTGCATGGTGTGGGAGCAGGAATGGATTTCCAGAGGGGAAAATTGCAGACTGCAAGAACCATTCGCACCACTCGGGTGACCCTGAGGACACAGATAAACCTCCAGGGGCTTCAGCCACCCTCTCAAAGTTTGGGGATTGAGTGGAACTGCAAGATGGAAACAGTTGTGGGCAGCTGGACAGCTTTTCTCCCAAAATGGGTTAGTTTTGCAGATTTGTTGCAGGAAAATTTTTGACCTCTGTGGGTTCCAATTTGGGGGCTATTTTGGATTATTTTTAAAGCACTGTAGAGATAGTCCTTGACCTACAACTATTTGCTTAATGACTTAGTGAAGTTATAGCAGCACTGAAAAAAAGTGGCCTTGACCAGTTTTCACACTTACGACTGTTTCAGCATCCATGTGGTCAAAATCCAGGCGTTTAGCCACTGGCATGTATTTATGACGGCTGCGCTGTCCTAGGGTCACGTCATCAGTATTGGTAACCTTCCCAGCTGGTGTCCCACAAAGTCATTGGAGGATTCACATAACAACTCCACAACTCACTTCACCACTGTAGGATATGAGCTGCCAATTATGTCAAATAATAGGGTGCAGCAACTCACGAACAGAAATTTTTGTCTCAATTCTGATTGGAGATCTAGTTAGTACTACCTGTACAGTTTGGGGGCAATATATCCAACCGTCATGAACAATAACCGCAAAATACATCCCAGAGACAGTAAGAGGATTAAGTCAGCCAGGCCCTCTCCCCCAGCTGCCTTGCCAGCCCCTCCACAGACCCCACACACAGATACACACACCTACACGGATTCATCTTCTCCTTTCTCATCCCTCCTCCTACACATCAACACCCAAAGTATGAAGAAGAAACAGAGGGAACCTGACGTCCCAGAACACGAGAGCAAAGATGAGATTGCTGCCGTTACTGAAACATGGTGGGATGAAACTCAGGAGAATTTAAATTTTTCAAAACGCCTAATAAAAAGAGGTGGAGGTGGAGTTGCACTTAAACTAAGGTGACCAGATTTTAAAATTGGTAAAGAGTGACACCATTGTGGGCGTGACTTATTTTGTGGGCATGGTTTGGAGGTCATGTGACTGGGTGGGCGTGGCTAGCTGGTCATGTGACCGGGTGGCCATGGCTATGTGTATAGGGACTACTCAGAGGGCTGAAAAAACTCATTTCTGACAGGTCCTCGCACTTTTGACTGGTCCTCACACTTGTGACCATCCTCACATTTATGCCCGTGCAGCATTCTTAACAACCATGTAACTCATTTCACAACTGCTTCTCTTCACCATGGTGATAAGATAGGGCAAAAAAAGTAAAATGTGAGGACAGTCTTAAGTTTGAGGACTGGTCAAAAGTGCGAGGACCAGTCAAAAATAACTTTTTCAGCCCTCTGAGTAGTCCATGTGCACAAAAGGACTACCCATAGGGCTGAAAAAAGTGATTTCTGACAGGTCCTCGCACTTTTGACCAGTCTTCGCAGTTATGACTGGTCATCATTTATGCCCGTGCAGCATTCTTAACAACTGTGTCACTCATTTCACAACTGCTTCTCTTCACCATGGTGACAAGATAGGGCAAAAATGTAAAATGTGAGGACAGTCGTAAGTTCGAGGACTGGTCAAAAGTGTGAGGACCAGTCAGAAATAAGTTTTTCAGCCCTCTGAGTAGTCCATATGCATAAAAGGATACAGCAATAGAGAGGATGAAGGAAGGAAAGGGAAATTAGAGTAGGAGTGAGGGTAAGAGAGGGAGGAAGAGAGGAGGAGAAGGAGAAAGGAAGAAGTAGGGAGGAGAAGAAGAAGGAGAGGAAGAGAAAGTAAGAAGGAAAGGAAAGAGAGAGGTGGTAGGTTTGAGGAGAAAGATTGCTGTACAATAAAAAAGATGAAAGGGAAGAAAGCCAACCCCAAACAAATATTAAGATATTAAGATAAAGAATGAATTGTTAAACTTTAAAGAATAAAAGAGAACAAATATGAATGAATAGCAATAATTAGAAACACACATACGAACATACAATGTATTTTCTTTGAACAGAATATTTGGCTGGTTCACAAATTTAAACAGTGTTTAGTCATTTCAATTAAATTTACAATTTCTATATTTCCTTTTTGCCATATTTATTCCTCATCTATTTTTTTTAAAAAACAACATTACCCTTCATCCTCATCTCTAATCTTAATCAAATTCAATTTTTCCCTTCTATTCTATATTATACCCCTTCCCATTGTCATTATTTTTATATCCATCCTCACATTGGTTAATTATGTAATTATGTAATACAGTTGTTTAATACAAATTCAACATTTTAATATAAATCAATTAGTTATATAACTATCCTTTTTGTATATCAATATGAACATGAATATTCCAATTATTTCCATGCATTCCAATTTCTTACAAATCAATTAATTATATTTACCAATAATAATGAACCAAATAATTTCCCCCATATATTCCTCCAAACCACAACTTAACCATTTCTGCTTTCAACACAATATACAATTAATAGTATCACAATTATTACAATTCCCTAGTTAAATAGAGCTTTTTTCTTTTGTTTTTTAAAATCTTGAACTCTCCTCCTAAATTTCCCATTGTTTGCAGTTTTGCACCTACCTTTTTTGGTGAGGAAAAAGAAAAAGAAATCTCTCTCTGCCTCATTTTGTCACCTTGCAGCAAAGACCCTGCTTTCGCTTTTTCAGCATAGCTAGGGGAAAAAAAATCTGCTCCAGGAACTCTTTACACTGATCACCTGTAGGGTGGCCCTTTGAAGCCCAGCGGCAAGAGTTTAAAGAGTTTTTTTCCCTCTAGCCATCAGCTGGGACTCGGGAGGCAGCCGGGACTAAGGAGGCAGAATGAAAAATCAGGACTTTTTTAAAACGCCGCGGATCGCGGGACAAATTGCTAAAAATCGGGACTGTCCCGCCAAAAGCGGGACGTCTGATCACCTTAACTTAAACAGCTGCACCTTTGTAGAAATGCAAAAAGTAAAAAATGAAGAAAACCTCCTTGAATGCATTTGGGTTAAAATGAAAGGAAAACGGAATGAGGTTGCCAGAGGTGTATACGACGGACTGCCCAATCGGAGGAACTAGATCAGGGGCGTCAAACTGAAGGGTGCTTGGATCTGGCCCATGGGGAACAGATCGGACTGGCCCACAATGCCTCTGCCAGCGAAAACAGAGCTCGGGAGAGAAGCGTGTAGCCCTACCAGGCCCCGTTTTCAGCTGCAATGGCCGCCTGCACTCCTCCGCCAGCGAAAATGTATCCTCCACCCCCCCCAGCTCCATTTTCACGGGCAGAGGATTAGGAAAACAAACTAAAAGCAAAAGAAATGTTTCTCCTTTTGCATTTGAGCATCCAAGAAGGGACAGGAAAGAGGAAAGGCAAAGAAGGAAAGACGAGAAGGGAGGAAGGAAGGAAAAAGAAGGAAAGAGGGAAGGAAAAAGAAGAAAAGGGAAGGGAGGGCAGGAGGAAGGAAGGAAGGTTATGAGGGAGGGAGGATGTGAGAGAAGTCCTGTCCTAGCACTTGGCCACCACAGGTGCCCACAAGAAGAGTGAAGATGAGCTGGCCATGCCTACCCAGGGACCCCCCTCCCCAGGTCAAACATAACCCTGATGCAGCCCTGAAGGAAATAAGAGTTTGACACCACTGAGCTAGATGCACCTTTTGCTAAACATTTAGCTGATGAACAGAAAGCAGAGGAATGGGGGACTTTCCCTATCCTGGCAACTGGGGAACACCCAGTCTCTGCACCTAGTGGGAGGACCAAACAGGTCCCCAATGAGTCTTCTTCATTTAAAACGTTCTCGTAACTGCCCATCTTTCTGTCAACTCTATGCAGCTCCCAAAAGGGTGTTTTTAAAAGTATCCAACACATTAAAACATAAAAGAAAAACCATCAAAGAAAAACCTGGTGCCAATCCATGCCACCTTCTCCTTGTCTGACCTCCCAGCACCTGGGGAAAAGCCAGGTGTTTAAAGGCTAAAAGGGTGGGAGATTTTTAAGAATATGGCTCATATTCTTAAAAATAAAGGCCTTTTCTGTGGGGGCACCTGTCCTCTGGAATCAGGTGCCCCCAGAGATACGAAGAAACCTAGACCTCAGTGCCTTCCGCCGTGCCCTTAAGACCTTTCTTTTTCAGCAAGCCGGGCTGGCTTAACACATTTTTTAAAATGTTTTTAATGGGTTTGTTACTGTTTTTTAACTTTGGGGCCAAACGTATTTAACTGTATTTTAATGTTTGTATTTATGTTTTTACTTTGGCTGTGCACCGCGCTGAGTCCTTCGGGAAAAGGGCGGTATATAAATTTGATAATCATATACATACATACATACATACATACATACATACATACATACATACATATATATATATATCAATCACACAAAGGTTCGTTGGCCTTAGAGAATCCCTTTAGCAGTTTCTGCTGGAAGAGAAGGGGACCATTCAGGGAATCCAACTGACAGCTTCAGATGCTTGGGGATGGTCGTAATAGGTCCCCACATTTGGGAAATCCACATAGATTATATCAAACAATGGCAGGGAGAAGCTCCTTTGCACCCCCAACAATGAAGGCCAAATGAGCCCTAGATTCAGCCACAACACACTTGCTTCAATTAGGCTCTGAATGGGATGACCATTTAAAGGCAATTTATTAAGAGTATTGTAACAACGAGATTTCGCTCAATGAAAAGAGGGAATCCAGGACACAGAATCAGGTTTCATTTTATACTCCACAACAGTAGAAAAAGTAAAAAGTTGATTGCATGGAAAAAATCAGGGTCGATAAAAATCAATTTTAAAATATGAAAATCAGTTTTTTTAAAACTTAAATCATTTTTTTTATTTTTATCAAATTTATTTTAATAAAATGCTTTTGGAGTAAAAATCTATTTAAAGATAATTTTCTATCAACAATGGCAGGGAGAAGCTCTTTAACACCCACAACAATAAAGTTCAAATTAGCAATAGATTCAGCCACAGCACAATTGCTCCAATGAGGATCTGAGTGGGATGAGCATTTAAAGGCAATTTATTAGAATATTGTAGCAAAGAGATTTCCCTCAATGAAAAGAGGGAATCCAGGACACAAAGAGCGGCTGATTCAAACTCAGGGTCTCCAAAGGTCCCAGAACAGACCCCAACTGGCTGCCCTTCATGGGCTGATATGAATGCCCCCCCATCCCACCTACGCCCCGGACCGTAAAAACCCGCAGCACTGCGCAGGCGCCATCTGCCTTGTTGCAGGAAGAAGGATGCTGATTGGTTACGCTTGGAATGTCGGCAATGGGCAAATGGACTCCGAGGGGCGGATCCTCCAAAGGAAAAGGCGGAATTAGTGGAGAGAAAAGGGCGTGAAGCCACCACTTCCCGAAACAAAGCGGGAAACGAGGGAAGCGGCCTGAATCGGTGACAGAGGAGGCCGTTTGATGCAGATTTAGCGCAGGGGATGCTGGGAATTGAAGTCCGGGAGGCTCTTTCCGGAGGCCTGGGAGCACGAGGCCTAGTCTGGGGGCGGCCGAGTGGCCGGGGAGGGAGACAGGATGTTGGGAAGGAGGCTGTGTCCACCTGGAGACTGCCCGGGAGGCCCGTGGGAGGCGGGGGCTTGGGCCTGGGCTTCCCCTGTGGGGAAGGGGACGCAGCCATGACCCTCTTCTCTTTCGCCCCTGCAGGAGGACGGAGGATTGCGGGGGATGCAGGAAAGAGGCGCCGCCCGAGAGGAGGAGGAGGAGAGCGGGCCCCATGGAGCAGCCCTGCCCGGTCCCGGCGTGGCTTCCCTGGCAGACGGAGGGGAAAGGCCGGGGGGCTCCGGGGCTGCAGGAGGGAGGAGCCCAGGGGGAGCCCGGGAAAGGCAGCTGCCTGGAGGGCGATGCGGGGAGGAGGAAACAGACGGAGACCCCGAGATGGGCCTGGAGGGCGGAGGCTCCTTCGGAAGACCCCGAAAGCCCCGAAGGATCCAGGAGGAAGGAAGAAACTATCAGTGCCCAGAATATGGAAAAACCTTCAAAAGTAATGGAAATCTTCACAGCCACTTAAGGATCCACGCAAGAAAGAATCCATTTAAATGTCTGGAGTGTGGAAAAAGCTTCAAAAGTAATGGAAATCTTCAAAGGCATCTAACGATCCATTCAAGAGAGAAGAAATACGAATGCCCGGAATGTGAAAAATGCTTCAAAACAAATGGATATTTTGAAAACCATCTAAAAAACCACTCAGTTGGAAACCGATATCAATGCCTTGAGTGTGGAAAGACGTTCAATCGGAGATCAAATCTTGATCAACATCAAAGGATCCACTCCGGAGAGAAGCCATACGAATGCCTTGAGTGTGGAAAGAGATTCAGTCAGAGGGGAAACCTTTATAAACATCAAAGGATCCACTCAGGAGAGGAATCCAATAAGTGCCTGGAGGGTGGAGGGATCGACAGGAGAGGAAAGAGGCACAAATGCCCCGAATGTGAAAAATCCTTCCAAAAAAACGGAGATCTTCAAAGGCATCTAACCATCCACACAGGAGAAAAGAAATATCAGTGCCCGGAATGTGAAAAATCTTTCAAAAGAAACGACCATCTTGAAAGCCATCTAAGAATCCACTCAGGAGAGAAACTGAATAAATGCCTGGAGTGTGGAATGAGCTTCAGTCATAGGAGCAGCCTTTATAGACATCAGAGGATCCATTCCGGAGAAAAACGTTATAAGTGTTTGGAATGTGGAAAGAACTTCAGTCATAGCAGCAGCCTTTATACACATCAAAGGATCCATTCGGGGGGGGAACCATATAAATGCCTGGAATGTGGAAAGAGTTTTGGATATAAGAGAAGCCTTAATAGGCATCAAAGAACCCATTCGTTAGAGGAACCAGATAAAGTCCTGATGTATGAAAAGACATTCAATCACAGTGGAAACTTTTATAAACATCAGAGGATCCACACAGGAGAGAAACCTTATAAGTGCCTAGAATGTGGAAAGAGCTTCAGTCAGTTGGCAAACCTTTCTAGACATCAGAGGAGCCACACAGGAGAGAAACCTAATAAGTGCCTAGAATGTGGAAAGAGCTTTGGTGATAGGAGCGCCCTTTATAAACATCAAAGAATCCATTCTGGAGAGAAACTGAAGAAATGCCTGAAGGGCGGAGAGTCCTTTGGAAGACCTGGAGATCCCCAAAGGATCCAGGAGGGAGGAAAGAAACATCAGTGCCTGGAATGTGAAAAATCCTTCAGAACAAACTACAATCTTCAAAGCCACCTAAGAATCCACACAGGAGAAAAACCTCATAAATGCCTGGAGTGTGGAAAGAGCTTTGGTCATATAAGCAACCTTTATAAACATCAAAGAATCCACACAGGAGAAAAACCACATAAATGCCTGGAGTGTGGAAAGAGCTTTGGTCGTAGAAGCATCCTTTATAAACATCAAAGGATCCACACAGGAGAAAAACCTCATAAATGCCGGGTTTGTGGAAAGAGTTTTAGATACAAGAGAAGCCTTAATAGGCATCAAAGAACCCATTCATTAGAGGAACCAGATAAAGTCCTGATGTATGAAAAGACATTCAATCACAGTGGAAACCTTTATAAACATCAAAGGATCCACACAGAAGAAAAACCTCATAAATGCCTGGAGTGTGGAAAGAGCTTTGGTGATAGGAGCACCCTTTCTAGACATCAGAGGATCCACACAGGAGAGAAACCTTATAAGTGCCTAGAATGTGGAAAGAGCTTCAGTCAGTTGGCAAACCTTTCTAGACATCAGAGGATCCACACAGGAGAGAAACCTAATAAGTGCCTAGAATGTGGAAAGAGCTTCAGTCAGTTGGCAAACCTTTCTAGACATCAGAGGAGCCACACAGGAGAAAAACCTCATAAATGCCTGGAGTGTGGAAAGAGCTTTGGTGATAGGAGCAGCCTTTACAGACATCAGAGGATCCATGCCGGAGAAAAACATTAAAAGTGCCTAGAATGTGGAAAGAGCTTCAATCAGAGGGGTTCTCTGTATAGACATCAAATGCTTCACACAAGAGTAAAACCATATCAGTGACTGGACTATGGAAAGTTTCTGGGAGAGCGGAAGTCTTTATAAGTATCAACGAATCAACATGGGAGAATAACCAGATAGTTAGTACTCGACTTACAGCACTTCATTTAGTGACTGTTCAAAGTTACAATGGCACTGAAAAGAGTGACATACGCTCTTTTTCACACTAATGTCACATGATCAAAATTCAGACGCTTATAAATTGACTCCTTTTTATGACGGCAGTGTTCCAGGTCTCGTCACCTTTTGTGACCTTCCTACAAGAAAAGTCAATGGGAAAACCAGATTCAACTTTATATAACTGGCAAGAAAGGTAATAAAATCCAATTTTATTGGATTTTATATCCCTGCCTGATCCCTGTCCAAGGGCTGTAGTTGAGGGCTGCTCTGACACAGGATCCAGCCCTCCCTCCGCCTGGCCTAAAGCCAGTGCTGCTGTGCTGCCTGCCCCAAGAGGAGATCAACCCTGCTGGTAATTCAATCAAGTTCAAAATTTGAGGAGAAAATTTCGCTCTCTCTTTCTGTCCTTAAACTTGGCACCATCGAACAATATGGTGTCAGGAAAAGGTGCCTCACCTAAGCAGAAATAATGGGGGGAGCTTACCCGGGATGATGGAACAAAACACCGAACAGCAGGGCAACCCAAAGGGAATGCGATGGGAAGTTCACCCAGAACTACGTTAATGAGTGGTGCTTCCTGTAAGGCTCGCCTCTCCTTCCAATTTAAGAAAGTGAGAACTCTTGAAAGGTGGTTGTTCAAAAGGATTCTTTTATTAAGCAGAAGTGAGAGCCATCCAGGTAAAGCAAGATCTGAATACCCTTAGGCAAGGCAGTAGGATTAAAGTGGTAGAGACCCCTCCCTTTAAGTCAGAATGCAGATGTAAGCCAATATACAAGTGTGAAGATGTTTTCTTTACTAGTTTCTCTGAGAACCCGAACAAACATATATTCACACCATTATCCTTTAAAGTGAAAAAACCCACATGGCTATCCTAAAAATCCCTGCAGGTAAAGGAGATCTCAGGGCTCTTTGGCGCCAGGATATAGGTTGTAAAATCTCTGTTGACACCGGCAATGCTAGGGAATCGAATCCAAGTGTCCCCCCTCCTCCGATTGAATGGCAGTATCACTTTTAGGGATATGACACTTCCCTTAAGAGATTGCAGTCTACATCCAAAGAGCTTTGCCTTTTGTGCTAAATGGGCAGCTTGAGTGATTGGTTTGTTCACCTCCTACAGATATTTGCCTGGCATTGGTGCACATAGAACATTGATTCTCACATACCAGATGAAGAGCCTTGGTTAAGAAGAGGAAAACAAGCAATCTTAAACTTAAAAAAGAGGTGTAACATGCCATGTTAAAAGGACTAAATATGCCATTTTAAATTAGTGATGAAGCCTAAAATATGAAGCAAACTTGCGTTTAACTTCCGTTAAACTTGCTGTGAATTCACTTCCTTCCTTAGCCTTTGCCTCAGTCTCCTCCTCCTCTGCTCTAGGCCTTTTCTCAGGGGTGGTTCTTGCAGGAGGAGGGGGGGAGATGGGGGGGAGGAGGCTTGTGTAGGACATCTGTGACCTGATGTTCAAAGTTATCCAGAGGAACCAACGTCCCGAGTTCAGGATACTAATCCCTACAGAGAGCAAAGGAGAGAGAGCAATTCTTTATATCTAAAATTATTATTTCTATTCCTGGATCATTGTGGTTGGGAGAGCTTTTGCTCTGTGATGGGGAACTGTGAGAGGTAAAGTAGGGAATCGACCAGAGAGGTTTATAGAGAAGGAACGTCTCTTCTCTTCCCAAATTCAAGGCTGCCCAGAGATGGAGCATAGGCCAAGCCCTTCATGAGCCTCAGAAAAGAACTCAGTCAACAATAATGTGATAAAAGGATTTCTAGGGCATTCTGCTCAGGGAAGGAATTCTCACTTTACATTGCTCAAAATAAGCACAATTTGTGGATTATGAATTCTGCCAAGCTTATAAATCACTTGTCAGTGATTTCTGTTCTCTGAAACAAACTCTGGATTATTAAGATATCGGCATTAGTAAGGAGGCCAAGTTGCTTATATGAAACAAAATAAAACCCCAATTTTCTGGATTTTTTTTTTTTAATCCATCAAACTCTGGTTCCTAACATGAAACACACCACTTTCCTTCTTCTATCCTAGAAGTGTAAGAACCACCTATTAAGCAGACTCTTAAGACTATTTTCATGTGCTGGTTTCAGGCTAAACTTCAGCTGCCTTGACTCGCAACTAATTTTACTTCTGAACAGTTCCCACAAACTAAGTCCAGTGTCAGCAGCTGAAGCCTCAAACCCTAAAGAACCGAATGCTTACATTTTCCCATCTACGCCGGAGAAGATGGAATCCAGTTATCAGCAATCACGTAGTGGTGGTTACACCCCAAGCTTTTCACTATCACGACTCCAGGATGAGAAGCCACCTTGGAAATAGTTTTACAGATCGTGTCATGCATAGCTGAAAGAGAAGCCAGGATCCTCTCGGGTGGTGCTCTGGGATATCCAAGGGCAGGAAATTTGAGACACGTACCCAGTTATTTAGGTAGGACTCCTTCTATTAAACTTGGAGAGCAGCCCAACTGCTAATGACGCTGGGTGGCTTACAAAAGGGAAAAATAAAACAGGAAGAAACACGTACACCTGGGCAAAACTCTTATTATATTAAAAATGAAGCCCCCCTGTGGCTGAAGGAACAGCCTAAGCCCCCTCCCACCAGTCTAGGAGCATGTATGGAAGGAGGGTCAAGAGCCTTATTTTCAAGGGAAGAATGAACCCAGGAGAGAAATTTCCAGGTGCATGGAAAGAACTGTGGGCAAAATGGAAATTGGTAAGTTTCCCCACAAGGTTCCAGTAGCAACCCCTGAATCTCAAGATCCAAATGTTTCTTCTAAAATCATAGTCGTCTGTAGATAACAGAAAAGCAACCTGAGATTTATTACTTAAGAACACGTACTCATCACCTTCGCTGATATTTTCCCCTCTTTTCTGCAGTGTATAAATATACCTATTGGTCTGCAGCAGAGTCTCCCACTATTCTTTTGCAGGACAGCCACTGTGGTACATACCGTTCAATAAACACAGCAGTGAGCCTGGATTGGGACCAATATACCTCTATAGAATGCGTCCAAAATAGAGGACCCATATATTCCTTTGGGATCGAAATTTGGAAAGTTGTGCCTGTTTTAGTGCTGCAGTGCTCCTGTGCAGCTGCGGTGAAATTACGATAGTTTCCAACACTTACAGAAAGCTTCTCGCCAGCTACTGGGAAACACTATGGGGAGGTATATAAGCCTAAATATAGTTGCTCTTTTAGTGACACCATATCCATCACATGATTATATGAAATCTACCAGTGGAACAGCTTGCCTTCCAAAAATTGTAGGTGCTTTATCACTGGAGGCTTTTAAGAATAGACTGTGGACAGCCACTTCTTTCAAATTGCAGTATTCTCCTGTTTTAGCAGGGGGTTGGACTAGAAGACCTCCAAAGTCCCTTCTGTTATCATTTTTGTGTTTTTTTACATGTACATTGAGAGCTTCTGCACCGGAGACAAATTCCACATTTGGCTAAACAAATTATTCAATTCAATTCCTCAGACATACATCGTAACTAAACGTCTTTCCATGCTCAGCCACATTTGTAGTTTTCCCCCCATGTGGATCCTTTGATGTTAATGAAGGTCTCCATCCTCGGTAAAGCTGTTTCCACACTCAAGGCATTTATATGGTTTTTCTCTTCTGTGGATTTTTTTATGTGAATAAAGGTTTCTCTTTGAAGACAAACTCTGGCCACAGTCCAGGCATTTATGTGGTTTCTCTCCTGTGTGGAATCTTTGATGTGTATAAAGGTTTCCTCTGTGATTGAATGTCTTTCCATACATCAGGGATTTATCTGGTTCCTCTAATGAATGGATTCTTTGATGTGTATGAACATGTTCGCTCCTATTGAAGCTCTTTCCACATTCCAGGCATTTATGAGGTTTCTCTCTTGTGTGGATTCTTTGAGGTGTATAAAGGTCTCCCCTCTGACTGAAGCTCTTTCCACATTCCAGGCATTTATATGGTTTTTCTCCTGAGTGGATTCTTTGATGTTTATAAAGGTTTCCCCTCCTATTGAAGCTATTCCCACACTCCAGGCATTTATAAGGTTTCTCTCCTGAGTGAATCATTTGATGTTGATTGAGGTATCCAATCAACATTTTTAGATTCTTAGATGGTTTACAAGATGTCCATTTCTTTTGAAAGATTTTTCACATTCTGGGCATTCAAATTTCTTTTCTCCCAAGTGGATCCTTACATGCCTTTGAAAATGTCCATTTGTTTTTAAGGATTTCTCACATTCCAGGCACTGATAACTTTTTTTTCTCTCTCCTGGATTCTTTGGAGATTCCTGAGTCTTCCAAAGGACTCTCCTCCCTCCGGGCATTTATTCAGTTTCTCTCTCCAGTGGGCCCTTTCATGTCTATAAAGGTTTCCCAAATGCCTGAAGCTCTTTCCACACTCCAGGCATTTATGACGTTTCTCTCCGGAATGGATTTTTAGATGGCTTTGAAGAAGGCCATTTGTTCTGAAGGATTTTTCACATTCTGGGCATTTGTATTTCTTCTCTCCTGTGTGGGTGTTTATATGCCTTTGAAGATGTCCATTTCTTGTGAAGGATGTTTCACATTCCGGGCACTGATATTCCTTTCCTCCCTTCTGGACCATTTGGGAACTCCCGAGTCTTCTGAAGGAGCTTCCGCCCTCCAGGCCCGTCTTAGGATCTCCGCCCGTTTCCTCCTCCTCGCATTGCCCTCCAGGCAGCGGCCTTTCCCAGGGTCCCCCTGGGCTCATCCCTTCTGCAGCCCTGGAGCCCCCTGGCCTTTCCCCGCCATCTCAACGTAGGGCTCCTCCGCGTGGCCCGCTCTCCTCCTCCTCTTGGGTGACGCTTCCTTCCTCCACCGGGCTCCTCCATCCTCCTGCAGGAGAGAAAGAGAGGTGGGTCACGGCTCCATCCCCTTCCCCACACGGGAATAAAATAGAATAAGAGTCGGAAGGGATCTTGGAGGTCTCCTTGATTAGTTTCCACCCATTGCTTCTTGTCCTGCCCCCCTCAGGTGCTTTGGAGAATAGCTTGGCCCCCTCTTCTTTGTGGCAGCCCCTGAGATATCGGAAGACTCCTATCCTGTCTCCCCTTGTCCTTCTTTTCATCAGACTAGACATACCCAGTTCCTGCAACCGTTCGTCATACGTTTTAGCCTCCAGTCCCCTCATCCTCTCTGTTGCTCTTCTCTGCACTCTTTCTAGAGTCTCCACATCTTTTTTACATCATGGCGACCAAAACTGGATCCATTCTTCCAAGTGTGGCCTTTCCAAGGCATCATAAAGTGGTGTCAACACTTTGCGTGATCTTGATTCTCTCCCTCTGTTGATGCAGCCCAGAACTGTGTTGGCCTTTTTGGCAGCTGCTGCACACGGCTGGCTCCTATTTCAGCGACTGTCCACTAGGACTCCAAGATCCCCCTCAGAGTCACCACTGTTGAGTGAGCTGCCACCTATACTCTCCCTGAGCATTTTGTTTTCCTTGCCTAAATGTAGAACCTCCTTTTTTTCTTTCAACCTTCAATTTCATTTTCTTAGATGGCGCCTAATCCTCCCCGGGGGGGGGGGGGGGGCAGCTCTTGCGGACCTGAAAGAGACCCTCCCAGACTGCGACTCCCAGCATCCCCTGCGCCAAACCTCCATCATCCGGGCTCCTCTTATCGCCGATACAGGGAGTTCCTTCCTTGCCCGATTGGTTTCCGGAAGTGGAGGTTTCGCGCCCTTTTTGCCAGAGGCTCCTCCTCTTCCTTTGGAGGGACCGCCCCCCAAGAGTCTTCCTGCCTATCGCCGCCCTCCGCAGGGCAACCAATCAGCGTCCACCTTTCTTCAAAGAACCAGAGTGCGCCTGCGCGTTGCCCAGGGTTGTTCTGGTTCCACGTGGAGGTGGGCTGCTTAAATTTTGGGGTCCGTTCAGCTTTCCCCCCTCCCGGCATCCAGGCAAGCGGAGGTTGGGGGGCCCTTCTGCGGCTGCGACTTTCCCCCCCCCACACCATCGGAGGTCTATCCATAAGCGAGGGGCGGGGGAGGGGGGCACCCTTCCTTTGGAGGGACCGCCCCAAGGAGTCCTCCAGCCAATCGCCGCCGTCCCCCAGAGCGACCAATCGGCGTCCTCCATTTTCAGTCACCGAGAGTGCGCCTGCGCGGTGCCGACTCACTTTCTGTTCTCGCGCTCAGGTGAGGCTTGGGGGGGGATTTTCCCTTTGATCTTTGGGGTCCCTCTTCTCCCCCTCCGCCCCCTCCCCCCCGCATTCAGGCAGGCCGAGGTTGGGGGGCCCCCCTGGGTCTCTGACTCTCCCACCCTTCCCCCAACCGGGGTCTCTCCCTAGGCAAGGCGGGGGGGTGGTGGAAATATGGGGGGGCACCCAGGCAGGCGGGGCTGAGGGGTCTCCCCTTCCTCCTGGGGGGCTCCAGCCAGGCTCCTCCGTGGCCTCCAAGCAGCGACACCCCCCCTCGAGCTCCCCCCCAAAAGACCCCTTTGCAAATCTGCAGGAGGGGGAGAAATCCCCCCAGGACCCCCCCCATTAATATGTGGGCCTCTCAGCCTTTGCTGACCCCCCTCAAAGGTAAACCTTTCCCTCCGTTGCCCTCTGGAGGTTGGGGGCCCCCCCGGGTCTCTGGCTTTTCCCCCCATCCAGGGTCCCTCCCTGGGGAAGGTGGGGGGTGGAGATCTAGTAGAGGGACGCTCAGGCAGGCGAGAGCTAAAGGGGCCACAATTTGACATCCTTTTAATGTTCTTCTTGTTTTGCACCAAAGACCTGAGGGGATCTGATGCTGGAGCCCAGTGAGCTTCTCAAGCTGTTTTTAGGTGTATGTAGGAAGTTCCCTTCTCGGCTAACAGAATAAGAACAACCGAGCTGGAAGGGACCTTGGAGGTCTTCTAGTCTGACCCCCTGCTCATGCAGGAGGCCTCATCCCAAAGGTGCTTTTTCAAGAGGCAACTTGACTTCATTTGCTTTTCTTTGAAGATGTTTCACTTCTCATCCAAGAAGCTTCTTCAGTTCTTCAGTACCAAAGAAGCTTCTTGGATGAGAAGCGAAACGCCTTCAAAAGAAAAAGAAAAAACCCGAAAGTCCAGTTGCCTCCTGAGCAAAGCACCTTTGGGACAATCCTGACCTGGATGACGGAGAATCTCTACAGACTTTTAGCGATGCAATTTGGGCTGAACCCCCTTTGCATGGTGTGGGGGTGTGAATGGATTTCCAGAGGGAAAAATTGCAGACTGCAAGAACCATTCGCACCACTCGGGTGACCCTGAGGACACAGATAAACCTCCAGGGGCTTCAGCCACCCTCTCAAACTTTGGAGATTGAGTGGAAATGTGAGTTGGAAACAGTTGTGGGCAGCTGGACAGCTTTTCTACCAAAATGGGCTAGTTTTGCTGAATTGTTGCAGGAAAGATTTTGACCTCTGGGTTCCAATTTGGGGGCTATTTTGGATTTTTTATTTTTTTTTTATTTTTTTTTTCTCTAGGAGGACACTTTGGGGATTGAGTTGAAATGCGAGTTGGAAACAGAGTGGGCAGTTGAACGGTTTTTCTACCAAATTGGGCTAGTTTTGCAGATTTGTTGCAGGAAAAAGTTTGACCTCTGTGGGTTCCAATTTGGAGGCTATTTTGGATTATTTTTAAAGCTCTGTAGAGATAGTCCTTGACCTACAACTATTTGCTTAGTGACTTAGTAAAGTTATAGCAGCACTGAAAAAAGCGGCCTTGACCAGTTTTCGCACTTACGACTGTTCCAGCATCCATGTGGTCAAAATCCAGGCGTTTAGCCACTGGCATGTATTTATGACGGCTGTGCTGTCCCAGGGTCACGTCATCAGCATTTGTAACCTTCCCAGCTGGTGTCCCACAAAGTCATTGGAGGATTCACATAACAACTTCACAACTCACTTCACAACTGTAGGATATGAGCTGCCAATTATGGCAAAAAATGGGGTGCAGCAACTGTCAAGAACAGAAATTTTTGATTCAATTCTGATTGTAGATCTAGTTAGTACTACCTGTACAGTTTGGGGGCAATATATCCAACTGTCATGAACGATAACTGCAAAATACATCCCAGAGACAGTAAGAGGATTAAGTCAGCCAGGCCCTCCCCCCCAGCTGCCTTGCCAGCCCCTCCACAGGACCCCCCCCACACACACATACACACACACACACATGGATTCATCTTCTCCTTTCTCATCCCTCCTCCTTTCTGAAGGGCCCCTTTGGAAAACTGCAGCAGAGGGGGAAATCCCCTCCAATACTGACCCCTGCATATTTGGACTTTTTTTCAGCCCTTGGAAACCTGATGCTCCAGTTGACACACATACATATTTTCCTCCTCCACCCCCTCCCCCTTTGGAGGGGGCTCCTCCTGCTGCTGCTGCCCAGGCCAGTGTGCCCTGCGATGTAGCCCTCCACCCACGGACTGGCACCTTTTAAATGGCTAACTTAAAATGACATATTAACATGGCAGTCTATACCTTTTTTTAAAGGGTAAGAATGCTTGTTTTCCCCTTCTTGATGAATTCTCCTTATTTGGTATGTGAGAACTTGCTTTTTCAGCAACTACACAACAGAATATTCCGAGTGTCTCTAAATACATCTGCAACTTTCAGGAAAGACACAAACCCAGCTGGGAAAGACTGACACAAAAATTGGTCACGTGTGGAATTTAATCCAGAATCAATGTTTTCTGTTTGCGCTTCACAAGCACTCAATGTATTTCATGGTTTCATCATTTCTTTACTGACTTCTATGAGGAAATTCACTAGCAGGAACCATTGGCAGGAGGTTCTCCTCCTTAGCTCCTCTTTAACTGGAGATGGTCTCCTTTTCTTCATGAATTCCTAGTTCTTCTGCCTAGGAACAAGAATTGTCCTGGATGAAATGGAGGCTATATAGATGTTTCCTAAAAACACATTTGCGAGTTGTAGGCTGTTATTTACTAGAATCCTGGACTGATTTTTACAAATCAGGCAGATATTTTCCTTTGTTTTAAAACAAAATAGGAGAATATTTGTAGCTCAGGGTTCAAATGAGGGGACTTTTTAGCTCCCTGAGGCCCCCACACCCTTCCAGCAACTATGATGTTAGCTAGGAAGTAATGAAACGTGCAACGCGCCCCCCTCCTCTCTTCCCCCAACAACAACCCTGTGAGGTGGGCTGCACCGAAAGAGGGACTTGAACTCCGGGTCTCTTGCTTTCTACCCTGGTGCCTTAATCCATGGACCAAACTGGGTCCCCTTTATAGTCTGCTATAAGGTCGCAGCCCCAGAAGAGCCCCTGTTCTCCGCCTGCCGCAATACAGGGTGGGGGGTGGGGGGGAGACTGGATCTGAAATTTCAAGGGAAGCGGCTTGAATCGCCAAAAGAGGAGCCCGGATGTTGCAGTTTGGCGCAGGGAATGTTGGGAGTCGCAGTCTGGGGGGGTCTCTTTCGGGTCCGCAAGAGGCGGGGTCTTCGGCCTGGGCCTGCCCTGCAGGGAAGGGGACGCAGGCGACACCCTCTTCTCTATCTCCCCGGCAGGAGGACGGAGGATGGGGGCGGATGCAGGAAAGAGGTGCCGCCCGAGAGGAGGAGTGCAGGCCCCGCGGAGCAGCCATGCCCGGTCCCAGCGCGGCTTCCCCTTGAGACGGCGGGGAAAGGCCGGGGGGCTCCGGGGCTGCAGAAGGGATGAGCCCAGGGGGAGCCCGGGAAAGGTGGCTGCCTGGAGGGCAATGCAGGGAGGAGGAAAAGGGCGGAGACCCCGAGACGGGCCTGAAAGGCGGAGGCCACCCCTCCACTGGTAACCATAATAACTATCGACACCACACAGGCACCATCTGGCTGGTTGGAGGAAGAAGGACGCTGAATGGTCTCTGCGGGGCGGGTGTCGATTGGCAGGAAGACTACGTGGGGCGGTCCCTCCGAAGGAAAAGGTGGAGCTTATGAAGCTTCCACTTCCGGAAGTAAAACGGTCACCGAGGGAAGCTGCCTGAATCGGTGACAGAGAAGCTGGGATGATGCAGGTTGGGCGCAGGGAATGCTGGGAGTTGAAGTCCGGGAGGGTCTCTCTGGAGAAGGCAGGCCCGGGAGCCCAAGGCCTAGTCTGGGGGATTGGGCGGGGAGGGAGACAGGAGGCTGAGAAGGAGGCTGTGCCTGCCTGGAGCATGCCTGGGAGGCCCGTGGAAGGCGGGGGCTTGGGCCTGGGCCTCCCCTGCGGGGAAGGGGATGCAGCCGTGACAGTCTTCTCTTTCTCCCCTGCAGGAGGATGGAGGATGGTGGCAGATGCAGGAAAGAGGCACCGCCCAAGAGGAGGAGGAGTAGAGCGGGCCCCGCGGAGCAAATGCATTGGTTACAATTGATGCTCCCCAACTTTGGATTCTTTTGCCTTTTGAACATCTCAGAAAGATTGGAAAAACCTCTCAAGAAACGCCAAGGTCCCCAGTGTGTTTTCGATCCTCTCTAGTCTGGTCTCTTTGCTGCCGCCCAGAACTGTCCCGAACTGCAGACCAAGACCACAGAAAAGGTTGAGAAGGGAGACCCCGATAACCCCACGGTCCTAGACCTGGACTAGATCAAGGACGCCTTTGCCCAATGTGTGGGGCCCAAAGGCCTCAATGGGAACCAGTCCAGGCCATCTGCACAACTCAGTGAACCCAGCTGGCTGTGTTTTAAGGGTGCCTTTTCCCCCAAAAATAAACCTATGAGGGAGCCTCCCACTGTTGGGAGGAAAAGGGCCCTTCATGCAACCTGTATCTTGAGCCAAAGGATCCGGGCTCTTGGTGGAGGAGAAACCCATCACTTGTGGTCATGGGAACCCAACTGCAGCAGCTCAGAAACCCTGGCAACTACAGGGAAGGGCTGGCTCTGCTTCCCTGTCTCCATCCCGTCCATCGAATGGCCAGCTTGATGAACGGAAGGACCGAGATGGGGGATTGTTCACCTTGCTGGTTGAGAATATCCCAAATTGTCTTCTCAGCAAAAGCATCTTTGATCGCATCCTACAAAGCCTCCAGTGGTAGAGGACGTGCCCTGAGGGTTCAAAGGGTCCCAAATCCCCCTTTCTGGGCATAGCCACACCCGGAAAGCCTTTCTCCTCAGAGTCCGTGGGCAGTGAGGGAGACGTGGCGGCTGCTGGGGCAAACAGCCCCACCCTTTGCTTCATGCCACAGTAAGGGTCTCCGTGCCGCGAGGCCAAAGCCCCACTCCGCTTCTCTGCTGCAGAGGGGAAGGTCAGCTGGTGGAGAAGGCCAGGCCCTTCCCTTCCTCCAGGATGGGGCAGAGCAGGAGAAGAAAAGCTGTTGCAGGGATCACCTTGGCTGCTATACTTGAAGGTATCGCTAATTTATTGTTTTTGAAGTGTGTCTCTTGTGATTTGTGGGAAGGGCAGGTGGGGAAAGGAAGCAAAGAGTTTGAATCCTTTCCCTTCCCTCTGAGAAGTCAAAGAGCTGCCAAATTCATTCGAAAGAACAGAGATCTTGGAGTAGAGAGAGAAAATAAAGCTGTTGAATAAGCTGTTTGTGAGCCAAGTTCTTTGGAAATTATTTTCTCAACCCTCCAGGACTAATGCAGGTGTAGGAAGGAAACACAGGGAGAATAAAAAAGGGAGGAGATGCCTACACATCAACACCCAAAGTATGAAGAATAAACAGAGGGAACCTGACATCCCAGAACACGAGAGCAAAGATGAGATTTCTGCCGTTACTGGTGGGATGAAATTCAGGAGGATTTAAATTTTTCAAAACACCTAATAAAAAGAGGTGGAGGTGGAGTTGCACTTAAGCAGCTGCACCTTTGTAGAAATGCAAAAAATAAAAAAATGAAGAAAACCTCCTTGAATGCATTTGGGTTAATATGAAAGGAAAACGGAATGAGGTTGCCAGAGGTGTATACGACGGACTGCCCAATCGGAGGAACTAGATCAGGGGCGTCAAACTGAAGGGTGCTTGGATCTGGCCTGTGGGGAACAGATCGGACTGGCCCACAATGCCTCTGCCAGCGAAAACAGAGCTCGGGAGGGAAGCGTGTAGCCCTACCAGGCCCCGTTTTCAGCTGCAACGGCCGCCTGCACTCCTCCGCCAGCGAAAATGTGGCCTCCACCCCCCAAGCTCCATTTTCACTGGCAGAGGATTAGAAAAAGAAACTAAAAGCAAAATAAATGTTTCCTCTTTTGTCTTTGAGCATCCAAGAATGGACAGGAAAGGAGAAAGGGAAAGAAGAAAGACAAAGAAGGAAAGACAAGAAGAGAGCAAGGAAAGAAAAATGAGGAAAGTGGGGAAGGAAGAGGGAAGGAAAAAGAAAAGGGAAGGAAGATTATAATGAGGGAGGGTCTGAGAGAAGTCCTGCCTTAGCACTTGGCCACCACAGGTCCCCCCAACAGGAGTGACTACGAGCTGGCCATGCCCACCCCGGAAATCCCTCCCCCCCCCAGGTCAAACAATCCTGATGCGGCCCTGAATGAAATCAAATTTGACACCACGGAACTAGATGCACCTTTTGCTAATCATTTAGCTGATGAACAGAAAGCAGAGGAATGGGGGACTTTCCCTATCCTGACAACTGGGGAACACCCAGTCTCTGCACCTAGTGGGAGATCAAAGAGGTCCCTAATGAGACTTACTCATTTAAAACGTCCTTATAACTGCCCATCTTTCAGTCAACTCACTGCAGCTCCCCAAAAGCCATTTTAAAAACAAACGCCAGGCGCCAATCCATGCCAACTTCTCATTGTCCGATCTCGCAGCGCCTGGGGAAAAGCCAGGTGTCAGCTTTGGAAGCCATATTAGGCCGGAAGCTTCCATGCTGCCACCTTCTCCTGTGTGGGAAAGTAGGAGGGGGGATTCAGGAGAGGGGTTGTTAGTAGACAGAATAGCATTCTTCCTGTCGGTCAAGGTCAGGACGATCCAGCGTCTGGAGAAGGAGAGGTCAGGAGGCTGAGTCGAGATGGGATGGACGTTGATTGGAGCATGTGATCGACTGGGGAGTGAGGGGATGGTTTGGGGGGGGCTTTGACTTACTGAGGGAAAACCCGGGCCTTTCAGATTCGGGTTTTCCCAGATGTGCCAGTGTACCTATTCTAGTAAAGAGAAGTTTGGAAAATGCTTGCTTCTGCGTCTTTACTCGGAGTTGGGGTTTCCTGGAACGCTGACACCAGGTGTTTAAGGCTGAAAGGATGGAGGCCCTTTGAGAATCTGGCTCGTATCTCGCAAACCTTTGTTGGCCTTAAGTCAGTCTCGACTTAAGTGGCTTCTGCTGGAAGACAAGAGGACCACTGAGAGAATCCAATTTTCAGATGCTTGGGGATGGTCTTACATGGCACGGACATTTGGAAAACCCATATAGATTATATCAAACAATGGCAGGGAGCAGCTCTTTCATGCCCACAACATTACAGGTCAAATTAGCCCTAGATTCAGCCACGGGCACACTTGCTTCAGTTAGGATCTGAGCGGGATGACTATTCAAAGGCAATTTATTCGAATATTGTAGCAAAGAGTTTTCCCTTACTGAAAAGAGGGAATCCAGGACACAGAATTGGGTTTCATTTTATATTCCATACAGTAGAAAAAGTATAAAAGAAGAGTTGATTGTATGGAAGAAATCATCCTGGTCAGTTACAGACAAGGACAGTAACATCCCATAATATTAAGGATAACCACCGAAATGACCATTGAATTAAAAACAGAATGTTCAGATGGGAAATGGCATCATGAGTCACGAAAGTCTGTTGTGAAAAGGTACAATTTCAGCCAGTTGAAACATCAAGCATGTACGATTGAAAAAGTCCTTTGTTATTCAGCCTGAGAAAGTCCCTTATTTGGCAGTTATTATTTACCCTTATTACCTTTATTCAACCGTCTTATTGGAATTATTATAAGTACTATCATGAATATCATTATTCTGTTGCTTTGTAGGTACACTGAGAGCTTTTGCACTCAAGACAAATTCCTACTGTGTCTATTCATACTTGGCCAAATTAAATATGCAATTCAATTCAATTCCTGAGACACCTTCTGTGACTTCTCACACTCAGGCACGTTTATCATTTTTCTCCCACGTGAATTCTTTGGTGTCGATTGAGGCTACTACTCTCAATATAGCTCTTTCCACACTCAAGGCATTTATGTGGTTTCTCTCCTGAGTGGATTCTTTGATGCACGTAAAGATTTCCTCTCCGATTGAAGCTCTTTCCACAATCAAGACATTTATGTGGTTTTTCTCCTGTATGAATTATTTTATGTCGACGGAGATTTACACCGTTAGTAAAGCTCTTTCCACACTCCAGGCACTTATGAGGTTTTTCTCCTGTGTGGATTCTTAGATGAGTTTGAGTATAGTCATTTCATTGCCCAAAGTAGCTTCCTTCCTCATGGCTAGAAGGGAGGGGGGCTCAGAGAGCTCCAAAGACCCCTCAGTTCAACCCTCAGCTCCAAATATTCCCCTTCATTTTGCTCCATGTCTTCTCCGCCTTATTGGTAAAAATAAATCCAGGATTCTAATAAATTCTCTATATGGATTCAATAACTGACAAATGTGCTTTTAAGAAGCAACTACATGGCCTCTATTTGATCCAAGAGAATTCTTGTTCCGAGATAGAAGAAGAGGGAGCCAAGCTATTCTCCAAAGCCCCTGAGGGCAGGACAAGAAGCAATGGGTGGAAACTCATCAAGGAGAGGAACAACTTAGAACTAAGGAGAAATTTCCTGACAATTAACCAGTGGAAGAACTTGCCTCCAGAAGTTGTGAACGCTCCAACACTGGAAGTTTTAAAGAAGAGATTGCATAACCATTTGTCTGAAGTGCTGTAGGGTTTCCTGGCTAAGCAGGGGGTTGGACTAGAAGACCTCCAAGGTCCCTTCCAACTCTGTGATTCTATTCTAATTCGGAATTCATGCACAAAAGCAGACCGTCTCCAGTTAAAGAGGACCTAAGGATGAAAACGTCCTGCCAATGGTTCCTGCTATCATTCCAAAAACTTTGGAAAAAGGAGGCAGGAAATCCTCCAAATAAATACATAAAGTCGCTATGTGTGACTCAGAAGTGTGCTTTTAAATAGCAACTACATGGAGTCTATTTGATGCAGGACAATTCTTGTTCCTAGATATAAGAATCCCTGCATAAAAGCAGACCATCCCCAGTTACAGGACTGGAGGGTCAGAACCTCCTGCCAATGGTTCCTGCTAATGAATTTCCTCTCATTCCAATACATTATTGTTGGAAAAAGGAAACAGGAAATCATGCAATTTTGATAAAATCCAAGTTGGTTTCTTTCTGGGTCCCTTTAACTGCTGGATCCCTCAACATTTGGAACTTGGGCAAAAGAAGCTCATGTGCTTTGGGGGTTCAGCATCATTAAGCTGTAAGGTCCCAAAATATACTTGAGTCACCAGAATGCCAAAGAGAGAGACTCAAGACGAGGCTTGCAAAAAAAAAGCAGATTTTATTTATGGCCAAAAACAAAATACTGGGTGGGACTATATCCGGGACATAAGATACAATGCATGCGAGGAGATAGGCACCCCTTGGGGAAGGTATGGCGTCCTTTTACACCCTCAGAGACATCAGCTTAGTACCCAATTCTGGCCTCCTAGTTTAGCTTTGTGTATTCCTTGTTGCCCTGCAAGGGAATAGAAGCCTCCCAATTAGCCTTATCTCTTCCTTTGTTCTCCCAATTGCTCATTTGGCCCCCTGGGCTGCAGGGAACAGATCAAAGGTGTAAGTTAGGGCTGAAGTGTAAATTATCCCTCGGATGATGATGTCTGCAGTTCCAGCTGAGATGCCTACCATGCTCTTAGATGGCACAAGAAAAACAGGAAGAATGCAGAATATTCTTAAAAAGAGACTGAAATTTACTCCACAGTTGTTCTTATTGGGTATAACTACGGACTGTACAGTTGCAGAGACTAAACTGGGGAAATTGTGTTTGTTTTAAAACTTTTTCAAGAAAAAAAAAGAAAATCAGGAAGAAGATGGATATGGGTTCAGATCAAATGGCAGGAACAAATGTTTGACAAATACCAGAGACATTACAGAGGCCTAATAACAGAATGTGTTTGTTACAGGAGATACATAAAGGCATAATATATGTGATTCAAATGCAAAGACATATATGTATTACAGGAACCTCATGGTTACAGAATCTGGTATACCAGTATGTCATATTCTAGTATTCTTTATTATATTATTATATTATTTATTATATCCTGTTTCCCTTCAAAGCTATGCAATATTTTGTTTTGGTAGAACTCGTTCAAGGGAGACAGGATTTTGTTCTGGATTGCTGTATTACTTTAGGATTCAGAAAAAGGTGTCTCACCTAAGCAGAAATAATGGAGGGAGCTCACCTGGGATGATGGAAAAAAGCACAAAACAACATGACAACACAAAGGGTGTGATGGGAAGTTTATCCAGAGCTACATTAATGAGTGGAGCTTCTGTGTCATCATATTCAACATGTATCATCATTTTCTTAATACATAATTATCTTTCTTCTTACATTTGAATTTAATGTATTGTGAATTTAATGTATGAAATAAATATATTTCCCCCATATTTCTTATTTTTACATTGCCTATTGTCTCTATCCATTGATAAATTTTCCCCCATATGCTGTACACTCCGATTCTTCCTTCCCACTAATTGCTAATATTAATCTACTCATTTCTGCACATTCTAATATTTTCTTAATTAGCTCTCCCTTTGTAGGAATTTTTTCTGCTTCCCAATTTTGTGCAGATACCATTCTTGCTGCCTTTATTACATGTATAATCCAATATGTATTTTCTCTACTAAATTTTTCCGGTAAGATACCCAACAGGAACAGCTCCGGTTTAAGTTCGATGTGCTGCTGTATCAGTTTTTGTGATTATTGTGATTATTGTGCCCAATAATTTCTTGCTTCTGGACATGTCCACCACATGTGATAGTACGATCCCGATGTCTGGTGGCATTTCCAACATTAAGCTGATTTATCTTTGAACATTTTTTCCAATCTATTTCCGGTGACATGTGCCAACTATAAAACATGTAACCGGAAAGATTGGCAAAAATGTTCAAAGATAAACTTTGTTTAAATTTTTAAATGAATGTTGTACCAAGATGTTACACTGATTAATGATGAATTGTTTGTTTAAAAAAAAATATTTTTTTTCTCAAAAAAAAAAAAGAGAGAGTGGAGCTTCCCTTGAGAGAGGCAGTCTACATCCAACAGTCTGCCTTTTGTGCCAAAATAGGAGAACTGGGCAGCTTGAGTGATTGGTTTGGTCGCCTCCTTCAGACATTTGCCTGGCACTGGTGGGTGTGGAAAAGGCGGAGCAGGTGAGCCTTGGGAGGAGGCCGAGGGAGGCCTGCCATCTCTGAGGGAATTCTGAGGGCTTCATGACCTCACCCATGCAGGCTCAACTGCCAGTTACTGTCAGTTATCAGAGTGAAGGTGCCTTCCAAGAGGTGGGTTGGTTTCTGAAGGGCTCCTGGACTCTGGGAAATCTTCCCTCTATTTGCAGCCAATTTACCAGAGTTGTATTGCAAGGGTGAAAATGCCCATTTGGCCTCTTACCTGCCTGGGTGCCCCTCCAACCTCCCCCCCCCCACCTTGCCTAGGAAGGGAGCCTGGAAGGGGTGGGGGAGTCCCAGTCCCAGAAGAGTCCCTCAACCACTGCCTGTCAGAATGTGGGAGGGGCCCCCCAAAGGAGAGACCGGACCCCAAAGATCAAAGGGAGGCCCCCCTGCCTCACCTCTACGCGGGACTCGGGACTTGTGCAGGCGCCCTCTGGCTGCTTGAAGGAAGGCGGACGCCGATTTAGCTGATGAAGAGAAAGCCTAGTAATGGGGGACTTTATTCTGACAACTGGGGGACACCCAGTCTCTGCACCTAGTGGGGGATCAAAGAGGTCCCCAATGAGTCATTTAAAACATTCTTTTAGCTGCCCATCATTCAGTCAACTCACTGCAGCTCCCCAAAAGCTGTTTTAAAAACAATACAACACATTAAAACATGGAAAATGAAAACAAAGAAAAGCCAGGCACCAATCCATGCCAACTTCTCCTTGTCTGACCTCCCAGCGCCTGGGGAAAAGCCGGGTGTTTAAGGCTGAAAGGCTGGAGGCCCTTTGAGAATCTGGCTCGTATCTCACAAAGCTTCCTTGGCCTTAGAGAGTCCCTTTAGCAGTTTCTGCTGGAAGACAAGGGGACCGTTGAGAGAATCCAATTGACAAGAGTTTCTGGTGTCTGGGGAGGGTCTTACATGGTATGGACAGTTCACACCCCCAACAATGGAGGCCAAATAGCCCTAGATTCAGCCACAGCACACTTGCTTCACTTAGGCACTGAGTGGGATGACTATTTAAAGGCAACTTATTAGAATATTGTGGCAAAGAGATTTCCCTTAATGAAAAGAGGGAATCTAGGACACAGAATCGGGTTTCTTTTTATACTCCACACAATAGAAAAAGTTGGGATATTCGAATAGAATAGAATAGAATTTTTTATTGGCCAAGTGTGATTGGACACACAAGGAATTTATCTTGGTGCATATGCTCTCAGTGTACATAAAAGAAAAGATATGTTCATCAAGAATCATAAAGATAATTTTCCATTTAAGATACATTAATAATGTAGTTTATTCAGGTTGAAATGGAGCTTAGTTGTGTAGCATGAAGCTGTATATTCTGCAATATTTACATTTCTGCTAAACTCATTCAATGAATCCAAGCACCGCAAGCTGAAATAACATGCACTGCATTGATACATCCACAGAGTTTCACAGTAACCATGAGATAACTCATAAAGCAAGGGCAGAAATATTCCTTTTTCCCATTTTTCTTCAAATATACTGTATGTAGACTACAAACTGTATGATTGTTTGAAGAGAAATGCATCTGTGCCCTCAGCCTCTAAATGTGAGGGGGAAGGGCAAGCAGTAAAAATGGAAGTGAAACCTTCTAAGCAGCTTATAAATATAACATTAAAGAGCACCTGTCATTTCAGATTCATCATGGCAGGGACAATAGAAAAAGTCCTTTATTATTCAGCCTGAGAAAGTCCCTTATTTGGCAGTTATTATTAACCCTTCTTTACTCAATTGAAAAAAAGATAAATAAATAATTCCTCTTATTCGAATTGTTATCATTATATCATTATTCTGATGTTTTGTACATACACTGAGAGCTTGTGTACCCGAGAAAAATTCCTTGTGTGTCTATTCGCAGTTGGCGAAATTAAAAGTTCAATTCAGTTCAATTCCTGAGATACAGTCTGGGTCCGAGTCAGATGACTATTTAAAGGCAATTTATTAGAATATTGTAGCAAAGAGATTTCCCTTAATGAAAAGATGGAATCCAGGACCCAGAATCAGGTTTCATTTTATACTCCATACAGTAGAAAAAAAAATACAAAACAAGAGCTGATTGCATGGAAGAAATCACTCTGCTCAAGTTACACTTACATCAGAGACATGGACAGTAACATCCCATAATATTAAGCATAACCATTAAAAGGACATTCACATGGGAAATGGCATGTCTCTTGTGAAAAGGTACAATTTAGACCAGTTGAAAAATTTAGCATGTACAATTGAAACAGTCCTTTATTATTCAGCCTGAAAGTCCCTTATTTGGCAGTTATTATTTACCCTTATTGTATTTTTAACACATTTGGAGTAAAGAGCAATAATTTCTCTTATTGGAATTATTATAATGATCATGAATATGCACTAGGTGAATTCCTAGGGTGTCTATTCACACTTGGCCAAATTAAATATACACTCAGTCTTCTCACACTCAGGTGTGTTTTTTATTTTTCTCCCACGTGAATTCTTTGGTGTCGATTGAGGCTACTACGCCCAGTATAGCTTTTTCCACACTCCAGTCATTTATGAGGTTTTTCTCCTGAGTGGATCCTTTGATGTTTATAAAAATATCTCCTCTGACTGAAGCTCTTTCCACACTCCAGGCACTTATGAAGTTTTTCTCCTGAGTGGATCCTTTGATGTTTATAAAGATCTCCCGTCTGACTGAAGCTCTTTCCACACTCCAGGCATTTATGAGGTTTCTCTCCTGTGTGGATCCTTTGATGTGCATAAAGGTTTCCCCTTTGACTGACGCTCTTTCCACACTCCAGGCATTTATGAGGTTTTTCTCCTGAGTGGATGCTAAGATGCCTTTGAAGATGGTCGTTACTTTTGAAGGATTTTCCACATTCCAGGCACTGATGTTCCTTTCCTCCCTCCTGGAACCTTTGGTGACTCCCAGCTCTTCCTAAGGACCCTTCACCTTCCAGGCATTTCTTCGGTTTCTCTCCCCAATGGGTCCTTTGATGTTTATAAAGGTTGCTCCTCCGACTGAAGCTCTTTCCACACTCAAAGCATTTATGAGGTTTTTCTCCTGTGTGGATCCTTTGATGTCTATAAAGATGTCCCCTCTGACTGAAGCTCTTTCCACACTCCAGGCACTTATGAGGTTTTTCTCCTGTGTGGATTCTTTGATGTGTATAAAGATCTCCCCTCTGACTGAAGCTCTTTCCACACTCCAGGGATTTATGAGGTTTCTCTCCTGTGTGGACCCTTTGATGTGTATAAAGATTTCCCCTCAGAGTGAAGCTCTTTCCACACTCCAGGCATTTATGTGGTTTCTCTCCTGTGTGGATCCTTTGATGTGTATAAAGATCTCCCCTCTGACTGAAGCTCTTTCCACACTCCAGGCATTTATGAGGTTTCTCTCCTGTGTGGATCCTTTGATGTTTATAAAGGTCGCTCCTCTGACTGAAGCTCTTTCCACACTCCAGACACTTATGAGGTTTTTTTTTTTTTTTTTTTTAATATAATTTTATTAATTTTTTTTTATACACAAATAAAATATAATAACAATTCTGTTTAACATCGGATTCGCAGTGTTTATACATATATACATGAATAAGTGTCTGGTGTCAGTTATACTATACATTTCTAATTAATTTCTGCACCTTTTGTTTCTTCCTTAATTCTACCATTTATCCATTCGTACCATCTTCCCCACACAGTATCATAATCAGAATTTTCATCGTCATTTATCTCATGAGTTAATTTACTTATCTCTGCACACTCTAATATTTTATTAATTATAAGGTCATCTGGTGGTAGGTCTTTCTTTTTCCAGTATTGAGCATATGCTAGTCTGGCAGCTGTAGTTATGTGTATTAGGAGGTGGACCTTTTCCTTTACGTATCCTTTCTTTACCATTCCCAGGAGAAATATTTCTGGGTTCAGATCAATGTCTTCTTTAAGTATGTCTTTCAACCATCTCCAAATTTTGCTCCAAAACCTTTTTGCTTCGGGACATGTCCACCACGTATGAAAGAAGGTGCCATGGCCATGGCCACATTTCCAACAGTTTGGCTGCGCATTGGGGAACATCTTTGCTAATCTTGCAGGTGCCAAATGCCACCTATGAAGCATTTTGTAGTGATTTTCCTTATATGTGGCTGCTCTAGTTAATTTATAATTTTTATTCCAGGCTTCTTCCCATTCATTAAAATTCAAACTGTGTCCAATATTTCTCTCCCATGCTCTCAATTGATTTCTAATTATATCCTCATCTCTGTCTTCCTCTAACAAATAGTTATACAGCTTGGCCAACGCTTTTTTCCCTGGTCCCATCAAAATTTTGTCTAATCCATTATATCCTAATTCTAGGCCATACTCTTCTTTATCTTTCTGGTATCTTGATTTTATTTGCAGGTAAGTCCACCAATCTAAAGTTATACCTTGGTCTCTCAGGGCTTCATTAGATTTAATATTTCCCCCTCCATCGACAATGTCTTTGTATCTGCACAATTTCTCCATTCCCCACCTGTTGGGGTAAATCATTGCCTCTGCCGTGGAAAGCCAGTTTGGGACTTTTGAATAGTATCTCTGCCTAATTCCCACCCACGTTTGTATTAGGGAGTCTCTAATTTTATGCCTGTGGAAATAGGTTTTCTTTTTATTGTCTTTGTCCCATAGATAAGCATGCCACCCTTTCTGTAGGTCGTGTCCTTCTAACACTAAGGTTCTCTTATTCTCCAGGGTGATCCAATCCTTTATCCATATCAGCTTTGCTGCTCTATAATACATTTCCCAATTTGGAAGTCCAAATCCTCCCACATTCCTTTTTTCTTGTAAAATTTTAAGTGAGATCCTTGATTTTTTTCCCTCCCAAACAAATTCCCTAACGGTCTTATTTAATTCTGAGAAAAAATTTTTCTTTAAAATTACTGGTAAATTTTGATATAAAAATAAGATCTTGGGGAGGATGCTCATCTTAATTGCCGCAATTTTGCCAATAAGTGATAATTTGCTCTTTTTCCATCTGTCCAGATCTTGTTTTAATTTATTAATTAATGGAGTATAATTGTCTTCTTTTAGAGATGAGCACCTTTTGGTTAGCCAAATTCCTAAGTATTTTATTTTTGGGACAACTTGTAAGCCCAAGGTTTCTTCTATCTCTTTCTTCTGCATCTCAGTTACATTCTTAGTAAGTAAGACACTTATGAGGTTTTTCTCCTGAGTGGATGCTAAGATGCCTTTGAAGATGGTCGTTTCTTTTGAAGGATTTTCCACATTCCAGGCACTGATGTTCCTTTCCTCCCTCCTGGAACCTTTGGTGACTCCCAGCTCTTCCTAAGGACCCTTCGCCTTCCAGGCATTTCTTCAGTTTGTCTCCCCAATGGGTCCTTTGATGTTTATAAAGGTTGCTCCTCCGACTGAAGCTCTTTCCACACTCCAGGCACTTGTGAGGTTTTTCTCCTGTGTGGATCCTTTGATGTCTATAAAGGCTGCTCCTCTGACTGAAGCTCTTTCCACACTCCAGGCACTTATGAGGTTTTTCTCCTGAGTGGATCCTTTGATGTCTAGAAAGATCTCCCGTCTGACTGAAGCTCTTTCCACACTCCAGGCATTTATGAGGCTTTTCTCCTGAGTGGATCCTTTGATGTGTATACAGGTGGCTACTCTGACTGAAGCTCTTTCCACATTCCAGGCATTTATGAGGTTTTTCTCCTGAGTGGATCCTTTGATGTACATAAAGATGTCCCCTCTGACTGAAGCTCTTTCCACACTCCAGGCACTTATGAGGTTTTTCTCCTGAGTGGATTCTTTGATGTGTATAAAGATGTCCCCTCTGACTGAATCGCTTTCCACACTCAAGGCATTTCTGAGGTTTCTCTCCTGTGTGGATTCTTTGATGTATATAAAGGTTGCTCCTATGACTGAAGCTCTTTCCACACTCCTGGCATTTATGAGGTTTTTCTCCTGAGTGGATGCTAAGATGCCTTTGAAGATGGTCGTTTCTTTTGAAGGTTTTTCCACATTCCAGGCACTGATGTTCCTTTCCTCCCTCCTGGAACCTTTGGCGACTCCCAGCTCTTCCTAAGGACCCTTCGCCTTCCAGGCATTTCTTCGGTTTGTCTCCCCAATGGGTCCTTTGATGTTTATAAAGGTTGCTCCTCCAACTGAAGCTCTTTCCACACTCAAAGCATTTATGAGGTTTTTCTCCTGTGTGGATCTTTAAATGACTTTTCAGATGGTGAATTCTTTTGAAGGATTTTTCGCATTCCGGGCAGTGATATTTCTTTGCTTCCTCCTGGATCCTTTGGATCTTTGGGGGTCTTCCGAAGGAGCCTCCGCCCTCCAGGCCCGTCTCGGGGTTTCCGCCCATTTCCTCTTCCCTGCATCGCCCTCCAGGCAGCCGCTTTTCCCGGGCTCCCCCTGGGCTCATCCCTCCTGCAGCCCCGGAGCCCCCCGGCCTTTCCCCGCCGTCTCCAGGGGAAGCCGTGCCAGGACCGGGCAGGGCTGCTCCGTGGGGCCCGCTCTCCTCCTCCTCCTCCTGGGCGGCGCCTCTTTCCTGCATCCGCCGCCATCCTCCGTCCTCCTGCAGGGGAGAGAGAGAAGAGGGTCACGGCTGCCTCCCATTCCCCTCAGAGGAGACCCAGGCCCAGCTCCCCCTCGTGCGGACCCGAAAGAGACCCTCCCAGCATCCCCTGCGCCAAACCTGCATCATTTGTCACAGATCGAAGCAGCTTCCCTCGTTGCCCGTTTTGTTCCCGGAAGTGGAGGCTTCGCGCCCTTTTTCCTCCACTAGTTCCGCTTTTTCCTTCGGGGGATCCGCCCCTCGGAGTCCTCCTGCCAATCGCCAACCTCCCCAGAGCGACCAATCGGCGTCCGCCTTCCTTCAATCAGGCCCACGGCACCTGCGCCCTGCCGAGGGGGTTGCTGGTCCTGCGCGAAGGTGAGGCGGGGGGGGGGGGGGAGGTCTCCCTTTGATCTTTGGGGTCCGGTGTTCTCCCCCTCCCCCCATCCAGGCAGGTGGAGGTTGGGGGCCCTTCTGGGGCTCTGACTTTCCCTCCCCTCCCCCAACCCACGTCTCTCCCTAGACAAGGCGGGGGGAGTGGAAATGGGGGGGGCACCCAGGCAGGCGGGGCTGAAGGGGCTCCTGGGGGTCTCCAGGCTTAGAGACCGAGGAGGCTCCTCCCTGCAGCTCCTGACCCCCCTTTCCCGCCTCTCCCCCCAAGGACCCCTTTGAAAATCTGCAGGGGCCTAAATCCCCCCAGGACCCCCCCCATTAATATGTGGACCCCCTCAGCCTCTGCTGAGCCCCTGAGGTCGAAGCCTCCAGGAAGGCCCACCTTTCCCCCCCATTGCAGCCCCCCCAGCTCTGCCCCCTCCCCTTAAATGCTCCATAGCTGGAGGACCCCCACCGCCTTGGGTTGGTGGGGGGGCTTTTCCTATTTAAATCCTGCGCCCCAAAGGCTGGGGGGGGGGTCCTGGCCCTGCTCCCCTCTTGCACTGCAGCTTCTCCTGGGCTGGGAGGGGATCCTGATTGAGCAACTCCATAAGTTTTTAAAGTTTTATGCCCCCCCTCCCTCTGGCCAAGAGCAACTTTTTAAGATATGACATCATTTTAATGTTCTTGCTTTACCTGGGGTTTTAATGTTGTTTTTGCAGTAAATACCTGGGGTAAGGTGATGCTGGAGCCCAGTGAGGTCCTCAAGGGGTTTTTAGGTGCATGTAGGAAGTTCCCTTGTCAGCTAACAGAATAAGAACAACCGAGCGGGAAGGGGCCTCAGAGGTCCTCTAGTCTGACCCCCTGCTCAAGCAGGAGGCCTCATCGCAAAGGTGCTTTTTCAAAAGAGAACTGGGCTTTATTTTTCCTGGAAGATGTTTCACTTCTCATCCAAGAAGCTTCTTCAGTTCTTCACCACCAAAGAAGCTTCTTGGATGAGAAGCGAAACGCCTTCAAAGGAAATCCAGCTGCCTCTTGAAAAAGCTCCTTCGGGACAACCCTGACCTGGATGATGGAGAAGCTCCAGAGACCTTCAGGAGGCCTGATAGTGGGAATATGCTGCCTTTGGAGGATCTGGGATGCTCTTTATTGGCTCTTTATGTTATTTTTCTACTCTTATTAAAGCACGTGTAGTTGTATAAATGTCATACTTACATACATTCCCCACACTAGAAATAAGGTATTCAATTCTGGGGGTCCGAGAAGCCGAAGACTGGGGGCAAGGGGGGGTGGCCAGTTGGGGGGGGCAACAGCTTCTCCTTTATCATTCTCTGCCCCTATTTTCAGGCCATGAGCCTTGACTCTGGGGCCAGAAGTACGGAAGCAATTGGGAAGACTGGCTTGCAAAGGCCTCAAATGCTCCTGGCAGCTGTTCACACGTAAGGAGGGCTCGCATGAAAGGCCCCGTGGCTCTTGGCGGGACAGAGGCCCACGAGTGGAAGTGGTGGAGGGCTCCGTCTCTGTAGCAGAAGGGAGAGTAGCCCCCGGTGCCATCCTTGCAGCCGGCAGGAGAAGTCTGGAAGCCAAGGGAGGCATCGTTGCCCCAGGCCTTCCACTGGGAAAGAGGCGGACTGGGTCATCGCCTGAAAGGACCTCAAAGAGGACTCGGTGGGACCGGAGGCCCCGTTCACACAACATGCTTCCCACTCCTGGCCTTGCGCATCCTGAGCCCCGGCTGGGTTCACAGGCTGCCTGCAAGCAAAGTTAACCTAAGACCAGCCAAGCTGAGCAGGCCATGCAAATGCAGCCGTGGGGGCTTCCCTTCCCGGGGGATGCATCTCGGGGGGAATCGGCTGGGGAGCCATCGAAAGGACCCTCCTCCCCCCAGGTGAGTCTCTTCCTGGGCTGCTTTGCGGGAGACGATCATGGCTTCCCTATTGCCCCATTAATCAACCCTGCGAGGTAGGACAGCCCCTCGACTGCAAAAAACAATAACCACAGTTAACTATCGATTCAGGTTTACTCTTGCTTCAGGAAAAGGACCATTTTACTGTTTATTATGGTTTCTTTAGTGATTGCGCTATTCTCTATTGCTTCATAGTATAACTTGTTTAAATTATTTAAAATTGTTTTGCATGATCACATGTTTTCTTACAAGGGTTGCACATTTTGGAAATTGTGCAAGGGGTGTGAATTCGACTGTATTCAATGTACATTCCTATATCACCAAGGCAAATTTAATTAAAGAGCCTTGGTGGTGCAGCGGACTAAAGTACTGTAAAAGTAGCACTTAGCTACCTGCAATTACTGCAAGTTCAAATCTCACCAGGCTCAAGGTTGGCTCAGCCTTCCATCCTTCCGAGGTAGGTAAAATGAGGACCCGGATTGTGGGGGCAATAAGCTGACTTTGTATTAAAAAAAAAGAACACCGCTTTGGGGGGGGGGCGAAAGCCCTACTAAGCAGGTATATACAAAAGTATGAAGGCTATTGCTTAACGCATTGTAAGACGCCCTGAGGGTGGCATATAAATCGAACCAATCAATCAATCAATCAATGAACAAATAAATAATTCAGTCAGTCAGTAGTGCTGTATTTCAAAGTATTACTCAGCAAGGTGGGCCAGAGTCGGTCTTTCCTTTTCAGTAGCAGAGGTTGAGCTCTGAGCAGCTGCAGCTGACAGTCCCTCTGTCTCCTTTTCCTGGAAGAAGCCACTGGTGTCTCAGCCTTTCTGTCTTGCCTGGAACACATCTGTCCCAACGCAGCTGGTAGGCAACAAGCCAAGGAAGCCAGATGCGGGTTGCAGTGTCCAAAGCTGCTGCTTTTCTGGTAGTTTCCTAGTGCCATATGCAACCTTTCCCTCCACAAAGCTTTTTGATGCAGCTTTAGAGACCTAACCAAGATTTGCAAATTGCTACTTGAAACGCCACAGGAAGGGGAATGTTTAAACACTGCTTTCGGTCAATCACGAAGGGGTAGTAAAATTCTTCTCTGTCAAGAATTTTACTACCCCTTCGTGATTGACCAAAAAAGCAGTCAAACTTAGGTCTGGGACCCTGGGCATGGCCCTGGAAGGAATTTAGAGTCCATCTTAAAAGAAGAAGAAAAAAGAAGAAGACATCACTAAGGGGGATGTAGAGATGGGAATATACAGTCCTGAGGTTGAAGGAAGAGGAAGAATTTGAAACTAATTCCATATTTTTTTTCAAAAAAAATATTTGAAAAATACAAACAAACAAAACAAGTAAACAAAGATTCATCTATACATCTTCTTTTCAAACTTGTCGCATCAGTATTCTATATTCTTATTTATACCTTTAATTCTTTCTTGTTATAACATATCTATATCCCTACTACATCATCTCTATACATATTCTTACTCGATAGATATATTTAATTTGATTTATATGCCGCCCTTCTTCGGAGACTTATGGCGGCTTACAGTGCGTTAAGCAATAGCCTTCATACTTTTGTATATTTTATACAAAGTCAGCTTATTGCCCCCACAAACTGGCTCCTCAATTTACCTACCTTAGAAAGGATGGAAGGCTGAGTCAACCTTGAGCATTCAAGCATTTTTAATTCACTATTAACATAAATTGGTATTTTATAATCATATCTATGATTCAAATCTTTCCATTTATTTCCTTATCTTTTTTCCTTTTCTACCCTCCAACCAGGTGTACCATTTCTCCCATACTAAATTATAATCATTTTCCTCTTTTTCTTGTAATTCCTTTGTAAGTTTGTCCATTTCTGCAGATTCCATAATTTTAAAACTAATTCCATATTGATATCTTCTCTTGGGCTTTGAACCTGAGCTTCCTGTTGCTGTGCAAGGTATTCTGTTGGCTGCCGTCAGACTTCCATGGGGCAATGCAGGACTTACAGCTGAGGTGGTCTGAGCTCCGAGGTTTGGTTGAAGCTTGCTGGGTGATGCAATGCAGTGAAGAAGCTGGTGCTCTGGAAGGGTGTGGGGCAATTCCTGTTGTGTCTTAATGGCTTTGTCCTGGTTTGGATCTTGAGTGAGGGCTAATCCCGTCACCCTGGAGCTGAGGGCCTTTTGTCTTGTAGAGAGGCTGGCCCAGTCCTGCTGGGGCTATTAAGAAAGATGGGGGCTGCTCTCCAAGAGCATGTTCCTCCTTTAGGGAAATACAATATTCTGCCTTTTAAAAAATTTTTTCCAAAGTATTCCCTTCTTTTAGGAGAGGGGAGGCTGCTAACTTTGTACGATAGGAACAGAGAGGACCTGGGTTCTGTCAGTTCCCTTGATGACTGGCCCTATCCCCGTCCTTAAATGAATGCATGGATCATGAAGCAGAGCGCTGGGTCCCTCGGGAGGGGGTAGCCCTTGAAGGACTAGGACAGTCCCCTACACAGTATCTATCAAAACAAGGGACAGGATTCTCCCCACTAGTCAATCGGGGTTTTTTGGGGGGGCAAGACGTTCCTCGCTTCAAAAGTTCCTCTGGTCCCCTTCAGGCTGAGTCCTGCTGATCAGCGGTTCCAGACTGTTGATGTCTTGCGTTGGGGCAATTCACGTTTTTAGTTTCCGTTCCTTTTACAAGGAGCACACTGGTCTCTCTCAGCCCTGCTTTTTTTGTTTCCCTGCCCCTTTGGCTCTTTTTGTCTTGGCTCCCCTCTGCCTCTACGCCTGTTCCATCCCCCCCCCTCGGTTAATTTATTCTGCAATCCCCCCCTCTGCCTTTCCCCCCTTACTGGCGCTTTCTCTTTTGAGAGCTTGTGCCGACAGGATAGCCTTCCGCTCAGCTTTTCCTGCTTTCTTTGCCTATTACCTCACTTTCTTTCTTTCTTTTTTTTAAATATACTTTATTGAATTTTTCCGTTATAAAAGAAAGAATATACAATCTCTACCTCCATCAGAGGCACAGTGTTTATACATTTTACGAAATCATACATCAGATAAACTTCATCCTTAGCTGTTCAATATTCTAAACAGTATAGCTCGTATTTCAAATGCGTAACAAATCATATCCTAAAATCATGTTTTTGTCTTGTTCTTCAACCAATTGTACCAGTTTCCCCATACTTCATAGTATTTAGATGTCTCCTCATTATTTATCTCACTCGTCAGTTTTGCCATTTCTGCGCACTCTAGGATTTTATTTATTAATATTTCTTCTGATGGTATGATTTTATTTTTCCAGTATTTCGCAAAGGCTAGTCTAGCCGCTGCTGTTATCTGGATTATGAGTTGAGTTTTGTTGTTGTTAAAGCCGTCTCCGATTATACCCAGAAGGAAGATTTCTGGAGATAAAACTATCTCCTGTCCCGTTATTTCACATAGCCAATATCGAATTTTGGACCAGAACCTTTTTGTCTCTGGACAGGTCCACCATAGATGATGGAAGGTGCCGACCACTTTTCCACATTTCCAACACGTGGCTGAGAGATTTGGAAACATTTTCGCTAACCTAGCTTGCGCTAAATACCACCTGTGTAGCATTTTATAATGGTTTTCTCTGAATGTTGCCGATTTCGTCATTTTATAATTCCTATTCCAGGCTACCTCCCAGTCGTTAAAATTTAATCTGTATCCCAAATTTTTTTCCAGATATTTAGCTGATTTTTTGCTATAATCTCTGCCCTATCCTCATCTAGTAAGAAGTTATATATTTTTGCTAGCGTTTTCTTGTCTACTCCCCAAATAATTTTATCAAAATTTCCACACTTAGATTCTATGTCGAATTGGTCTCTGTCTTTCTGAAATCTTGAATTAATCTGCAAGTAATTCCACCAATCTAAGTTAAAACCCTGGTCCCTCAATATATCCAAAGATTTGAGCTTCCCCTTTTCATCAAGAATATCTTTATACGTGCCCAATTTATAGTCATCTCTCCTGTTTGGGGCCGCCAACGCTTCCATAATGGAAAGCCAGTTAGGTACCTTAGTATAAATCCTCTGTCTAATTTCCTCCCACGTATGTATGAGTGTCTCCCTAATTTTATGTTTGTGAAAGTAGGATTTTTTGCTTGTTCTTTGTGTCCCACAGGTGAGCGTGCTATCCTTCTAATAGGTCATGTCCTTCTAACGTCAGGATTCTCCTATTTCGTAACGTGATCCACACCTTAATCCAAATTACTTTCACCGCCTTTTGGTATATTTCCCAATCGGGGAGCCCGAATCCTCCCAAATTTCTTTTTCCTTGCAGTATCTTGAGGGAGATCCTCGATTTCTTACCCTCCCATAAGAAGTTTCTAATATGTTTGTTCAGGTCCAGAAAGAATTTTTTATCTAAGGTTATCGGAATATTTTGGAATAGATACAGAATTTTAGGTAGGATGTTCATTTTGATTGCTGCTATTTTACCAATCAGAGAGAGTTTTAGCTTTTTCCATCTTTCTAGGTCCTGATATATTTTTTGCAGTAATGGGGTATAATTGTCTTCTTTTAGTGATGAGAATCTCGCGGTGATCCATATTCCTAAATATTTTATTTTCTTAACTACCTGGAGGCCTAATAAGTCTTCCACTTCCTTTTTTGTGTGTCTGTCATATTTTTCACTATTATTTTAGTTTTTTTCCTATTAAGTTTAAGGCCCGCCACTTCTCCATATTTCTGTATTTCCTGCATTAATTTTAAACCGGTTTCTAATGGATCTTCTATTATGAGGGCTACGTCGTCTGCAAAAGCTTGCGTTTTAAATATTTCCTTCCTAATCTTTAATCCTTTAATTTCTTTATTGGCTCTGATCTTTCTAAGTAGCAACTCTAGCGCCAAAATATAAAGTAAGGGGGATAGGGGACACCCCTGCCTCACTCCGTTTTGAATCTGAAATATCTGGGTTTTATCTCCATTCATTAATATGTTCGCCCTCTGTTTATGATTGGCTTTTCCTGCTTTCTTTGCGTCTTTCTTATCTCACTTTCTTTCTTACCTCGCACGTGGAGCCATATTGGTGGGCACGTGAGCTCAGCTCCAGCACGCATGTGCGTGCAGGCCAGCTGATTTTTGGGCCTTCTGGGCCCACTGGAAGCAGGGAAGCAGATTGTTTTTGGCCTACGGAGCATGGGGGGGTGGGGAAGACCATTTTTCCCCTCCCCTAGAAAGGCTCTGGAGCCTGGGGAGAGCAAAAAAAGGGCCTTCCGGTCTCACCGGAAGTCAGCAAATGGGACATTTCTGGCCTCCGGAAGGACTCCGGGGTGGGGGTGGGGAAGGCAATTTTCGCCCTCCCCAGGCTCCTAGAAAGTCTCTGGAGCCTGGGGAGGGTGGAAAACAGCCCTACTGGGCCCACTGTGCCATCATGTGTCAAAAGAGGGGGGAGAGCGGGGGGGTCATGTGTGTATGCGTGGTGGACCACATAGAATTATGGGTGTGGGCACGTACTCGCACGACACCCCCCCTGCATTTGGCACATGATGGCAAAAAGGTTAGCCATCATTGTACTATATGGTCTCTCAGCCAACTCTGAAATTGGCTTCACTGCTGCTCATTTGACCTTCTGTGACTTAGATAGGGCGCAGGGGATGCTGGGAGTCACAGTCAGAGAGGATCCCGGAGAAGGGAGCCCGAGGCCTGGTCTGGTGGGCAGACGGTGAGGTGGAGGCTGTGCCAGCCTTGGCCTGTCCAGAAGAGGCGGAGGCTTCGGCCTTCCTTCCCAGGCGGACCTGGAACTGCCCTCTGGGGAAGGGGACAAAGCCGTGACCCACTTCTCTTTTGCCCCTTCAGGAAGACGGAGGAGCCCGGTGGAGGAAGGAAAGAAGCGCCACCTGAGAGAAGAGGAGGCTCCGCGGAGCTGTTCTGCCCAGTCCCGGCACCGCTTCCCCAGGAGACCGCGGGGATAGGCCTGGACCTCCAGGGCTGCAGGCGGGATGAGCCAAGCGGGACCCTGGGAAAGGGGGCTGCCTGGAGGGAGCTGCAGGGAGAAGGAAACAGGCGGAGACCCCGAGATGGGCCTAGAGGGCGGAGAATCCTTCATGTCTGCATGTCTTCTCTGCCTTATTTGCAAAAATAAATCCAGGATTCTAATAAATTCTCTATATGGATTCAATAACTGACAAATTTGTTTTTAAGAAGCAACTACATGGCCTCTGTGTGATCCAGGATAATTCTTGCTCCTAGGTAGAAGAACTAGGAATTCATGCACAAAAGCAGAGCAACTCCAGTTAAAATCAAGCTAAGGATGAGAACCTCCAGCCAATGGATCCTGCTGGTCAATTTCCTCTCATTCCAAATCATTATTGTGGGAAAAAGGGAGCAGGAAATCATGCAATTTTGATAGGATCCAAGTTGGTTTCTTTCTGGGTCCCTTTAACTGCTGGATCCCTCAACATTTGGAACTTGGCCAAAAAAGGCTCATGTGCTTTGTGGGTTCAGCATCATTAAGCTGTAAGGTCCCAAAATATACTTGAGTCACCAGAATGCAAAAGACAGAGACTCAAGACGAGGCTTGCAAAAAAAAGCAGATTTTATTTATGGCCAAAAACAAAATACTGGGTGGGACTATATCCGGGACATAAGATACAATGCATGCGAGGAGATAGGCACCCCTTGGGGAAAGTATGGCGTCCTTTTACACCCTCAGAGACATCAGCTTAGTACCCAATTCTGGCCTCCTAGTTTAGCTTTGTGTATTCCTTGTTGCCCTGCAAGGGAATAGAAGCCTCCCAATTAGCCTTATCTCTTCCTTTGTTCTCCCAATTGCTCATTTGGCCCCCTGGGCTGCAGGGAACAGATCAAAGGTGTAAGTTAGGGCTGAAGTGTAAATTATCCCTCGGATGATGATGTCTGCAGTTCCAGCTGAGATGCCTACCATGCTCTTAGATGGCACAAGAAAAACAGGAAGAATGCAGAATATTCTTAAAAAGAGACTGAAATTTACTCCACAGTTGTTCTTATTGGGTATAACTACGGACTGTACAGTTGCAGAGACTAAACTGGGGAAATTGTGTTTGTTTTAAAACTTTTTCAAGAAAAAAAAAGAAAATCAGGAAGAAGATGGATATGGGTTCAGATCAAATGGCAGGAACAAATGTTTGACAAATACCAGAGACATTACAGAGGCCTAATAACAGAATGTGTTTGTTACAGGAGATACATAAAGGCATAATATATGTGATATACAAATGCAAAGGCATATATGTATTACAGGAACCTCAATGGTTACAGAATCTGGTATACCAGTATACCCTATTCTAGTATTATTTATTATATCATTATTTTTTCCCTTCAAAGCTATGCAATATTTTGTTTTTGCAGAAGTAGTTCAAGGGAGACAGGATTTTGTCCTGGATTGCTGTATTACTTTGGGATTCAGAAAAAGGTGTCTCACCTAAGCAGAAATAATGGGGGGAGCTCAGCTGGGATGATGGAAAAAAGCACAAAACAACATGGCAACACAAAGGGTGTGATGAGAAGTTTATCCAGAGCTACATTAATGAGTGGAGCTTCCGTGTCATCATATTCAACATGTATCATCATTTTCTTAGTACATAATTATCTTTCTTCTTACATTTGAATTTAATGTATTGCAACAAATTTTCCCCATATTTCTTATTTTTACATTGCCTATTGCCTATATTCAGTCTCTATCCATTGATAAATTTTCCCCCATATGCTGTAACACTCCGATTCTTCCTTCCCACTAATTGCTAATATTAATCTACTCATTTCTGCACATTCTAATATTTTCTTAATTAGCTCTCCCTTTGTAGGAATTTTTTCTGCTTCCCAATTTTGTGCAAATACCATTCTTGCTGCCTTTATTACATGTATAATCAAATATGTATTTTCTCTACTAAATTTCTCCGGTAAGATACCCAACAGGAACAGCTCCGGTTTAAGATCAATGTGTTGCTGTATCAGTTTTTGTGATTATTATGATTATTGTGCCCAATAATTTCTCGCTTCTGGACATGTCCACCACATGTGACAGTACGATCCCGATGTCTGGTGGCATTTCCAACATTTAGCTGATTTATCTTTGAACATTTTTGCCAATCTATATCCGATGACATGTGCCATCTATAAAACATGTCACCGGAAAGATTGGCAAAAATGTTCAAAGATAAACTTTGTTTAAATTTTAAATAAATGTTGTACCAAGATGTTACACTGATTGATTAATGATGAATTGTTTCTTTAAAAATAAAATAATTTTTTTCTCAAAAAAAAAAAGTGGAGCTTCCCTTGACAGAGGCAGTCTACAACCGTCTGCCTTTTGTGCAAAAATATGAGAACTGGGCAGCTTTAGTGATTGGTTTGGTCGCCCTTTGGAGGCCCTTTGAGAATCTGGCTCGTATCTCACAAAGCTTCCTTGGCCTTAGAGAGTCCCTTTAGCAGTTTCTGCTGGAAGACAAGGGGACCGTTGAGAGAATCCAACTGACAAGAGTTTCTGATGTCTGGGGAGGGTCTTACATGGTATGGACAGTTCACACCCCCAACAATGGAGGCCAAATTAGCCCTAGATTCAGCCATGGCACACTTGCTTCAATTAGGCACTGAGTGGGATGACTATTTAAAGGCAATTTATTAGAATATTGTAGCAAAGAGATTTCCCTTAATGAAAAGAGGGAATCCAGGACACAGAATCGGGTTTCATTTTATACTCCATACAATAGAAAAAGTACAAAATAAGAGTTGATTGCATGGAAGAAATAAGGGTGGATAAAAATTGATTAAAAAAAATAAATAAAAAAAATAATTTTGATTTAAATGGGATTTTTTTGTTATTTTTTATCAAATTTATTTTAATAAAGTGCTTTTGGTGTAAAAATCCCCTTGGGATTTCTATTCTATTCTATTCTATTAGAATAAATTCGAATAGAATTTTTTATTGGCCAAGTGTGAACGGACTCACAAGGAATTTGTCTTGGTGCATATGCTCTCAGTGTACATAAAAGAAAAGATATGTTCATCAAGAATCATAAAGATAATTTTCCATTTAAGATACATTAATAATTTAGTTTATTCAGGTTGAAATGGAGCTTAGTTGTGTAGCATGAAGCTGTATATTCTGCAATATTTACATTTTTGGTAAACTCATTCAATGAATCCAAGCACCGCAAGCTGAAATAACATGCACTGCATTGATACATCCACAGAGTTTCACAGTAACCATGAGATAACTCATAAAGCAAGGGCAGGAATATTCCTTTTCCCCATTTTTCTTCAAATATACTGTATGCAGACTACAAACTGTATGATTCTTTGGAAAGAAATGCATCTGTACCCTCTAAATGTGAGGGGAAATGGCAAGCAGTAAAAATGGAAGTGAAACCTTCTAAGCAGCTTATAAATATACGATTAAAGAGCACCTGTCATTTCAGATCCATCATGGCAGGGACAATAGAAAAAGTCCTTTATTATTCAGCCTGAGAAAGTCCCTTATTTGGCAGTTATTATTAACTCTTCTTTACTTAATTGAAGAAAAGATAAATAATTCCTCTTATTCGAATTGTTATAATTATATCATTATTCTGATCCTTTGTACATACACTGAGAGCTTGTGAACTGGAGAAAAATTCCTTGTGTATCTATTCGCAGTTGGCGAAATTAAAAATTCAATTCAGTTCAATTCCTGAGATACAGTCTGGGACTGTAAATTTAAAGACAATTTATTAGAATATTGTCGCAAAGAGATTTCCCTTAATGAAAAGAGGGAATCCAGGACACAGAATCGGGTTTCATTTTATACTCCATACAGTAGAAAAAAAATAAAAAACAAGAGCTGATTGCATGGAAGAAATCACCCTGCTCAAGTTACAGTTACATCAGAGACATGCACAGTAACATCCCATAATATTAAGCATAACCACTGAAATGGGTCTTGCATTAAAAGAACATTCACATGGGAAATGGCATGTCTCTTGTGAAAAGGTACAATTTAGACCAGTTGAAAAATCTAGCATGTACAATTGAAACAGTCCTTTATTATTCAGCCTGAGAAAGTCCCTTATTTGGCAGTTATTATTTACCCTTATTGTCTTCTTTACTCATTTGGAGTAAAGATAAATAATTTCTCTTATTGGAATTATTATAATGATCATGAATATGCACTAGGTGAATTCCTAGTGTGTCTATTCACATTTGGCCAAATTAAATATACAATTCAATTCAATTCCTGAGATACACCGTGACTGAAGGTCTTCTCACACTCAGGTGTGTTTATCATTTTTCTCCCATGTGAATTCTTTGGTGTCGATTGAGGCTACTATGCTTAGTATAGCTCTTTCCACATTCCAGGCATTTATGAGGTTTCTCTCTTGTGTGGATCCTTTGATGTATGTGCAGATTTCCTCTCCTACTGAAGCTCTTTCCACAATCAAGACATTTATGTGGTTTTTCTCCTGTGTGGATCCTTTGATGTGCATAAAGGATGTTCCTCCAACTGAAGCTCTTTCCACACTCCAGACACTTATGTGGTTTCTCTCCTGTGTGGATCCTTTGATGTGCATAAAGATGTCCCCTCTGACTGAAGCTCTTTCCACACTCCAGACACTTATGTGGTTTCTCTCCTGTGTGGATCCTTTGATGTGCATAAAGATGTCCCCTCTGACTGAAGCTCTTTCCACACTCCAGACACTTATGTGGTTTCTCTCCTGTGTGGATCCTTTGATGTGTATAAAGATCTCCCCTCTGACTGAAGCTCTTTCCACACTCCAGGCATTTATGAGGTTTCTCTCCTGTGTGGATCCTTTGATGTGTATAAAGATTTCCCCTCAGAGTGAAGCTCTTTCCACACTCCAGGCATTTATGAGGTTTTTCTCCTGTGTGGATTCTTTGATGTGTATAAAGATCTCCCCTCTGACTGAAGCTCTTTCCACACTCCAGGGATTTATGAGGTTTCTCTCCTGTGTGGACCCTTTGATGTGTATAAAGATTTCCCCTCAGAGTGAAGCTCTTTCCACACTCCAGGCATTTATGTGGTTTCTCTCCTGTGTGGATCCTTTGATGTGTATAAAGATCTCCCCTCTGACTGAAGCTCTTTCCACACTCCAGGCATTTATGAGGTTTTTCTCCTGAGTGGATCCTTTGATGTCTATAAAGAGTTCCCCTCTGACTGAAGCTCTTTCCACACTCCAGGCATTTATGAGGTTTCTCTCCTGTGTGGATCCTTTGATGTGTATAAAGATCTCCCCTCTGACTGAAGCTCTTTCCACACTCCAGGCATTTATGAGGTTTCTCTCCTGTGTGGATCCTTTGATGTATATAAAGGCTGCTGCTGTGACTGAAGCTCTTTCCACACTCCAGGCATTTATGAGGTTTTTTTCCTGTGTGGATTCTTTGATGCTGGGAAAGTTTTCTTCTCTGACTGAAACTCTCTCCACACTCCAGGCACTGATACGGTTTCTCTCCCCAGTGGATTCTTTGATGCACGGAAAGATTTCCTCTCTGACTGAAGCTCTTTCCACACTCCAGGCACTGATACGGTTTCTCTCCTGAGTGGATTGTTTGATGTATGTGCAGACTTCCTCTCGTACTGAAGCTCTTTCCACACTCCAGGCATTTATGTGCTTTTTCTCCTAAATGGATTGTTTGATGCTGGGAAAGTTTTCTTCTCTGACTGAAACTCTCACCACACTCCAGGCACTGATATCGTTTCTCTCTCAAATGGATTCTTTGATGCACGGAAAGATTTCCTCTCTGACTGAAGCTCTTTCCACACTCCAGGCACTGATACGGTTTCTCTCCTGAATGGATCCTTTGATGTCTGTGCAGACGTTCTCTCCTACCGAAGCTCTTTCCACACTCCAGACACTTATGAGGTTTTTCTCCTGTGTGGATTCTTAGATGCCTTTGAAGAGCTCTGTTTCTTTTGAAGGATTTTCCACATTCCGGGCACTGATGTTCCTTTGCTTCCTCCTGGATCCTTTGCGGCCTCCTGGGTCTTCCAAAGGAACCTCCGCCCTCCAGGCCTGTTTCGGGGTCTCTGCCCGTTTCCTCCTCCCCGCATCGCCCTCCAGGCAACCACCTTTCCCGGGCTCCCCCTGGGCTCCTCCCTCCTGCAGCCCCGGAGCCCCCTGGTCTTTCCCCACCGTCTCCCCGGGAAGCCGCGCCGGGACCGGTCAGGGCTGCTCTGCGGGGCCCGCTCTCCTCCTCCTCCTCTCGTGCGGCGCCTCTTTCCTGCATCCGCCGCCATCCTCCGTCCTCCTGCAGGGGAGAAAGAGAAGAAGGTCACGGCTGCGTCCCCTTCCCCACAGGAGAGGCCCAGGCCCAAGACCCCACCTCTTGCGGACCCGAAAGAGACCCCCAAAGACTGCGAGTCCCAACATTCCCTGCACCAAACTGTATCATCCGGGCTCCTCTTTCGCCGATTCAAGCCGCTTCCCTTGAAATTTGGAATTCAGTCTCCCCTCCCTCCCCCCCCAGCTCTGTATTGAGGCAGGCGGAGGTCAGGGGTTCTTCTGGGGCTTATAGCAGACTATAAAGGGGACCCAGTTTGGTCCATGGATTAAGGCACCAGGGTAGAAAGCAAGGGACCCTGAGTTCAAGTCCCTCTTTTGGTGCAGCTCACCTCACAGGGTTGTTGTTGGGGGAAGAGAGGAGGGGGGCGCGTTGCACGTTTCATTACTTCCTAGCTAACATCATAGTTGCTGGAAGGGTGTGGGGGCCTCAGGGAGCTAAAAAGACCCCTCATTTCAACCCTGAGCTACCAATATTCTTCTATTTTGTTGGAAACAAAGGAAAATATCCCCCTGATTTGTAAAAATAAATCCAGGATTCTAGTAAATAAGATCCTACAACTCGCAAATGTGTTTTTAAGAAGCATCTATGTAGCCTCCATTTCATCCAGGACAATTCTTGTTCCTAGGTAGAAGAACTAGGAATTTATGCAGAAAAGGAGACCATCTCCAGTTAAAGAGGAGCTAAGGATGAGAACCTCCTGCCAATGGTTCCTGCTAGTGAATTTCCTCATAGAAGTCAGTAAAGAAATGATGAAACCATAAAATACATTGAGTGCTTGTGAAGCGCAAACAGAAAACATTGATTCTGGATAAAATTCCACACGGACCAATTTTTGTGTCAGTCTTTCCCAGCTGGGTCTGTGTCTTTCCTGAAAGTTGCAGATGTATTTAGAGACACTCGGAATACTCTGTTGTGTAGTTGCTGAAAAAGCAAGTTCTCTCATATCAAATAAAGAGCCTTCGTCAAGAAGGGAAAAAAACAAGCATTCTTAACCTTAAAAAAGAGGCATAGACTGCCATGTTAAAAGGGCTAATATGTCATTTTAAGTTAGTCATTTAAAAGGTGCCAGTCCGTGGGTGGAGGGCTACATCGCAGGGCACACTGGCCTGGGCAGCAGCAGCAGCAGGAGCCCCCTCCAAAGGGGGAGGGGGTGGAGGAGGAAAATATATGTGTGTGTCAACTGGAGCATCAGGTTTCCAAGGGCTGAAAAAAAGTTGAAAAATCCAAATATGCAGGGGTCAGTATTGGAGGGGATTTCCCCCTCTGCTGCAGTTTTCCAAAGGGGCCCTTCAGAAAGGAGGAGGGATGAGAAAGGAGAAGATGAATCCATGTGTGTGTGTGTATGTGTGTGTGTGGGGGGGGGATCTGTGGAGGGTCTGGCAAGGCAGCTGGGGGGAGGGCCTGGCTGACTTAATCCTCTTACTGTCTCTGGGATGTATTTTGCGGTTATCGTTCATGACGGTTGGATATATTGCCCCCAAACTGTCCAGGTAGTACTAACTAGATCTATAATCAGAATTGAGACAAAAATTTCTGTTCTTGACAGTTACTGCACCCCATTTTTTGCCATAATTGGCAGGTCATATCCTACAGTTGTGAAGTGAATTGTGAAGTTGTTATGCGAATCCTCCAATGACTTTGTGAGACACCAGATGTGAAAGATATCAATACTGATTTATTTTATTTTATTTTTTATTTTATTTTATTTTTGAATTTGTATACCGCCCTTCTCCCTGAGGACTCAGGGCGGTGAACAGCCAAATAAAAACATCAAATACAAATATTAAAACACATTTAAAATATATATATAGATTTGGCCCCATTAATTAAAACGATAAACAAAACAAGACAATTAAAAAACCCTTAAAAAGAAATTAAGCCAGCCCGGCTTGTTGAAAAAAGAAAGTTTTAAGGGCACGGCGGAAGGCACTGAGGTCATGGATTCTCCTTATCTCAGGGGGCAACTGATTCCAGAGGGTGGGTGCCCCCACAGTGAAGGCCCTGCCCCTGGGGGTCACCAGCCTGCATTGTTTGGCTGATGGCACCCCGAGGAGGCCCTCTCTGTGGGAGCGCATGGGTCGGTGGGAGGTTGTCGGTGGCAGTAGGTGGTATCAAAGATAGCTAGGCCCTATGCCATGGAGCGCTTTAAAGGTGATAACCAACACCTTGAAGCGCACCCGGAAGACCACCGGGAGCCAGTGCAGTTCACACAGGAGCGGTGTTACATGGGAGCGCCACGCTGCTCCCGTCACTACCCGCGCTGCTGCGTTCTGGACCAGTTGGAGCCTCCAGGTGCTCTTCAAGGGGAGCCCCATGTAGAGAGCATTGCAGTAATCAAGGCGAGAGGTTACGAGGGCATGAGTGACTGTGCACAAGGAATCCCGATCAAGAAAGGGCCGCAACTGGCGGATCAGGCGAACCTGATAAAAGGTCCCCCTGGTTACAGCCGTCAGATGTTCCTCCAAGGACAGCTGCGTATCCAGGAGGACTCCCAGATTGCGAGCCCTCTCTGTGGGGGCCAAAGACTCGCCCCCAATAGTCAGTGATGGAGTCAACTGACCATATCGGGATGCCGGGAGCCACAGCCACTCAGTCTTGGAAGGGTTGAGCCTGAGCCTGTTCCTCCCCATCCAGATCCGTACAGCCTCCAGGCACTGGGACATCACTTCAAGGGCATCATTGGGGTGGCCTGGGGTGGAGATGTACAGCTGAGTATCATCAGCGTACTGATGGTATCTCACCCCAAAGCCACGGATGATCTCGCCCAGCGGCTTCACATAAATGTTGAACAGGAGGGGCGAGAGGACCGACCCCTGAGGCACTCCACATATAAGAGGCCTCGAGGTCGACCTCTGCCCCCCTGCCAACACGAACTGTGACCGGTCGGAGAGAAAGGAGGAGAACCACCGTAACACAGTGCCCCCCATCCCCAACTCTTCCAACCAATGCAGCATGATACCATGGTCGATGGTATCAAAAGCCGCTGAGAGGTCTAACAGGACCAGAACAGAGGAGCAACCCCTGTCCCGAGCCCTCCAGAGATCATCAACCAACGCGACCAATGCCGTTTCCGTGCTGTGCCCAGGCCTGAAACCAGACTGGAACGGATCCAGATAGGATGTTTCCTCCAGGAATTGCGGGAACTGTCGCGTGACCACACTCTCAACAACCTTCGCCAGAAAGCGAAGGTTGGAGACAGGACGGTAGTTGGCCAATATTGCCGGATCCAGGGACGGCTTCTTGAGGAGAGGCCTCACCACCGCCTCTTTCAAGGCCGCGGGGAAGTAACCCTCACTCAACGAAGCGTTGATAACACCCTGGAGCCAGCCTCGTGTAACCTCCCGGGAGGCCAGTACCAACCAGGAGGGACACGGGTCCAGTAAACATGTGGCCGCACTAAGTCTCCCCAAAATCCTGTCCACATCATCGGGAGTCACAGCATCAAACTCCTCCCAGATAACATTCTCAAGACTATTCCTCGTCACCCTACCCTGATCTATCCAAGTCCCCCCGGATCTGAGCGATTTTGTCATGCAGGTATTGTCCGAAATCCTCCGCCCTGCCTTCCAAGGGAACCTCCCGCGCTCCCAGGTGGAGCAGGGAGCGGGTTACCCTGAACAGGGCAGCCGGACGATTCCCTGATGACGCAATAGAGGCGGAAAAGTAATTAAACTTTGCCGTCTTTATCGCCACTAGGTAGGTCTTAATATGCGACCTTACCAGTGTTCGGTCAGATTCAGCGTGACTGGCCCTCCAACTGCTCTCTAGGCGTCTTTTCCGGCGTTTCATCTCCCTCAGCTCCTCGGTGAACAAGGAGCCGCGAGGGATCGACACCGGGTCAGAGGCCGCAAAGGCACGACTTGATCCAAGGCCCCACCAGCCGCCCGATCCCAGGCAGCTACTAGGTCCTCAGCTGAGTCGTGTGCCAGATCATCAGGAATAGGCCCAAGCTCCGTCTGGAACCTATCAGGATCCATCAGGCGCCTGGGGCGGACCCATCTAATGGCGTGACCCTGGGACAGCGAAGCCGTCATAAATACATGCCAGTGGTTAAGCGCCTGGATTTTGACCACATGGATGCTGGAACAGTCGTAGGTGTGAAAACTGGTCAAGGCCACTTTTTTCAGTGCAGCTATAACTCCACTAAGTCACTAAGCAAATAGTTGTAGGTCAAGGACTATCTGTACAGTGCTTTAAAAATAATCCAAAATAGCCCCCAAATTGGAACCCACAGAGGTCAAACTTTTTCCTGCAACAAATCTGCAAAACTAGCCCAATTTGGTAGAAAAACCGTTCAACTGCCCACACTGTTTCCCACTCGCATTTCTACTCAATCCCCAAACTTTCCTCCTAGACACGGTTTGGCTTTTCAAGGAAAAGAAAATGCCATTCTTGATCTTTACCCTGATGTTCTCCTCAATAAAGTTCAATAAAGTTTTGCAAACTCAGAAGATATAAATATGGGAATTCTCAAATTCACAATAAAATGTCTCATCCCACTGAAGAACTTTCCGTCCCAGAAACTCAACTGGTTTCTAATCAGCTAGAAACAATGCCTGACCAGGTTCTGCAGGATTGTCTGGGACACAACACATCCTCTCCACCACTGCTGGGAAGAGGCTCTGCGGTATCCGAAGCAGCACATTAGATTCAGTCAGTTTTCTTCCATATGAAGAAGTATCCACCTTGTGAACTCCCAAGTCTCTTGTTATGTAATCTAAATGGGCTGTGATTAATGTGTATGTACATATGTATGGGTATATATATATATCTATATTCTTTTGAGGGCAGGCCTCAGAATTCCATTCTTTAACTTCAAAGTCTAACAATCGGAGCAGCCCTCAACTGCAGCCCTTGGACAGGGATCAGGCAGGGATCTCGTCCACAGCTGCCCAGTTGAGAATCCAACTTTCCCGAACCACTGACAGATGGACATCCAGACTCATACAAGGCCTCCCGCCCCTCCCAGGACAGCCTGCTCTGCTAGTTGCCATAAGGATGACCGACAGCAGTCAAACTCAGGCCTGGGACCCTGGGCATGGCCCTGGAAGACTAAAGGAATTTATTAAAAGAAAAAAATATATTAAATTTATTAAAAGCGAAACTTTTAATTGGATGTTATTACCTTTCTTGCCAGGCATTTATGAGGTTTTTCTCCTGAGTGGCTCCTTTGATGTTTATAAAGATGTCCCCTCTGACTGAAGCTCTTTCCACATTCCAGGCATTTATGAGGTTTTTCTCCTGTGTGGATCCTTTGATGTCTATAAAGGTTGCTCCTATGACTGAAGCTCTTTCCACACTCAAGGCACTGATATGGGTTGCCAACTGAGTGGTTTTTTAGATGGTTTTCAAAACGTCCATTTGTTCTGAAGGATTTCCCACATTCCGGGCACTGATGTTCCTTTGCTTCCTCCTGGATCCTTTGGGGCTTTCGGGGTCTTCCGAAGGAGACTCCGCCCTCCAGGCCCATCTTGGGGTCTCCGCCCATTTCCTCCTCCCTGCATCGCCCTCCAGGCAGCCGCCTTTCCCGGGCTCCCCCTGGGCTCCTCCCTCCTGTGGCCCTGGAGCCCCCCAGACTTTCCCCACCATCTCCTGGGGAAGCCTCACAGGGACCGGGCTGGTCTGCTCCGCGGGGCCCGCTCTCCTCCTCCTCCTCTCGTGCGGCACCTCTTTCCTGCATCCGCCGCCATCCTCCGTCCTCCTGCAGGGGAAAAAGAGAAGAGGGTCACGGCTGTGTCCCCTTCCCCGCAGGGGAGGCCCAGGTCCAAGCCCCCCCCCCGTGCGCACCTGAAAGAGACCCTCCCGGACTACGATTCCCAGCATCCGCTGTGCCAAACCTCCCACGGGCCTTTCGGGCATTCTCCAGGCAGACACGGACTCTCTCCAAGCCTCCCGTCTCCCTCCCCACCCTCAAGACTAGGCCTCGGGATCCCAAGCCTCATTTCTCTGGAGAGACCCTCCCGGACTTCAACACCCAGCATTCCCTTCCCCGCACGGGAGGCCCAGGCCCAAGCCCACTCCCTCATGCGGACCGGAAAGAGACTCTCCCAGACTACGATTCCCAGCATCCCCTGCGGCAAACCTGCATCAAACGGCCTCTTCTGTCGCCGATTCAGGCGGCTTCCCTCTTTGCCCGTTTTGTTTCTGGAAATGGAGGCTTCACGCCCTTTTTCTCCACTAGTTCCGCCTTTTCCTTTGCAGGATCCGCCCCACAGAGTCCATTTGCCAATCGCCAACATCCTGAGCGCGACCAATCAGCGTCTTTCTTCCTGTGACAAGGCAGATGGCATCTGCGCAGTGCCGTGGCTTGTTACGGTCTGGGGCGGAGGTAGGACAGGAGGGGAGGGGGGCTTTCTTTCAATTTTGGGGTCCGGTCTCTCCCCCCCCCCGTATTGAGGCCGGCGGAGGTCAGGGGTTGAAGCCTTATATCAGCCCATGAAGGGCAGTCAGTTGGGTCTATTGTGGGACCTTCGGAGACCCTGAGTTTGAATCAGCCGCTCTTTGTGTCCTGGATTCCCTCTTTTCATTGAGGGAAATCTCTTTGCTAGAATATTCTAATAAATTGCCTTTGAATGCTCCTCCCACTCAGATCCTCATTGGAGCAAGTGTGCTGTGGCTGAATCTAGGGCTCATTTGAACTTTATTGTTGGGGGTGCAAAGGAGCTTCTCCCTGCCGTTGTTTGATATAATCTATGTGGATTTCCCAAATGTGGACCTATTAAGACCATCCCCAAGCATCTGAAGCTCTCAGTTGGATTCCCTGAATGGTCCCCTTGTCTTCCAGCAGAAACCCCTACAAGGGACTCTCTAAGGCCAAGGAAGCTTTGTGAGATATGAGCCATATTCTTAAAAAGCCCCCACCCTTTTAGCCTTAAAACCCCTGGCTTTTCCCCAGGCGCTGGGAGGTCAGACAAGGAGAAGGTGGCATGGATTGGCCCCAGGTTTTTCTTTGATGGTTTTCTTTTATGTTTTAATGTGTTGGATACTTTTGAAAACACCCTTTTGGGAGCTGCACAGAGTTGACTGAAAGATGGGCAGTTATAAGAAGGTTTTAAATGAAGAAGACTCATTGGGGACCTGTTTGGTCCTCCCACTAGGTGCAGAGACTGGGTGTTCCCCAGTTGCCAGGATAGGGAAAGTCCCCCATTCCTCTGCTTTCTGTTCATCAGCTAAATGCTTAGCAAAAGGTGCATCTAGCTCAGTGGTGTCAAACTCTTATTTCATTCAGGTTTCAAAAAAGTGTTGTGTTTGAGGGGGGGGTCCCTGGGTAGGCGTGGCCAGCTCATCTTCACTCTTCTTGTGGGCACCTGTGGTGGCCAAGTGCTAAGACAGGATTTCCCTCAGACCCTCCCTCCCTCATAACCTTCCTTCCTTCCTCCTGCTCTCCCTTTTCTTTTTCCTTCCCTCTTTCCTTTTTCTTTCCTACCTTCTTGCCTTTCCTTCTTTGTCTTTCCGCTTTCCTGTCCCTTCTTGGATGCTCAAATGCAAAAGGAGAAACATTTCTTTTGCTTTTAGTTTCTTTTTCTAATCCTCTGCCAGTGAAAATGGAGCTTGGGGGGTGGAGGCCACCTTTTCGCTGGCGGAGGAGTGCAGGCAACCGTTGCAGCTGAAAACGGGGCCTGGTAGGGCTACACGCTTCCCTCCCGAGCTCTGTTTTCGCTGGCAGAGGCATTGTGGGCCAGTCCGATCTGTTCCCCACGGGCCAGATCCAAGCACCCTTCAGTTTGACGCCCCTGATCTAGTTCCTCCGATTGGGCAGTCCGTCGTATACACCTCTGGCAACCTCATTCCGTTTTCCTTTCATATTAACCCAAATGCATTCAAGGAGGTTTTCTTCATTTTTTACTTTTTGCATTTCTACAAAGGTGCAGCTGTTTAAGTGCAACTCCACCTCCACCTCTTTTTATTAGGTGTTTCGGAAAATTAAAATCCTCCTGAGTTTCATCCCACCAGTAATGGCAGAAATCTCATCTTTGCTCTCGTGTTCTGGGACGTCAGGTTCCCTCTGTTTCTTCTTCATACTTTGGGTGTTGATGTGTAGGAGGAGGGATGAGAAGGAGGAGGGATGAGAAAGGAGAAGATGAATCCATGTGTGTGTGTGTATGTGTGTGTGTGGGGGGGGGTCTGTGGAGGGGCTGGCAAGGCAGCTGGGGGGGAGGGCCTGGCTGACTTAATCTTCTTACTGTCTCTGGGATGTATTTTGCGGTTATTGTTCATGACGGTTGGATATATTGCCCCCAAACTGTACAGGTGGTACTAACTAGATCTCCAATCAGAATTGAGACAAAAATTTCTGTTCTTGACAGTTGCTGCACCCCATTTTTTGCCATAATTGGGAGGTCATATCCTACAGTTGTGAAGTGAGTTGTGAAGTTGTTATGTGAATCCTCCAATGCGTTTGTGGGACACCAGCTGGGAAGGTTACAAATGCTGATGATGTGACCCTGGGACAGCGCAGCCGTCATAAATACGTGCCAGTGACTAAACGCCTGGATTTTGACCACATGACCACATGGAGGCTGGAACAGTCGTAAGTGTGAAAACTGGTCAAGGCCACTTTTTTCAGTGTTGCTATAACTTCACTAAGTCACTAAGCAAATAGTTGTACGTCAAGGACTATCTGTACAGTGCTTTAAAAATAATCCAAAATAGCCTCCAAATTGGAACCCACAGAGGTCAAACTTTTTCCTGCAACAAATCTGCAAAACTAGCCCAATTTGGTAGAAAAACCGTTCAACTGCCCACACTGTTTCCAACTCGCATTTCAACTCAATCCCCAGTCAAACTCAGGCCTGGGACCCTGGGCATGGCCCTGGAAGACTAAAGGAATTTATTAAAAGAAAAAAATATATTAAATTTATTAAAAGTGAAAGCGTTAATTGGATTTTCTTACCTTTCTTACCAGGCATTTATGTGGTTTCTCTCTTGTGTGGCTCCTTTGATGTTTATAAAAGTTTCCACTGTGATTGAATGTCTCTTCATACATTAGGACTTCATCTGGTTCCACTAACGAATGGATTCTTTGATGCCTATTAAGGCTTCTCTTGTATCTAAAACTCTTTCCACATTCCAGGCATTTATATGGTTCCCCTCCCCTGAATGGATCCTTTGATGTGTATAAAGGCTGCTGCTATGACTGAAGCTCTTTCCACACTCCAGGCATTTATTTATTTATTTTTGAATTTTTTTTTTATTTTTAAACAAAACTTAAAACATAAAACAATTGTCATCCATTACAATTACAGAAAGTGTATTGATCGGTTACAAATCTTTTGTGCTTAATCCTCTATCCCATGTTTTCTTATTTAACAGTTTATTACATTATTATTCTCCTTTACCAATTATTTAACAGTAAATTATCCTCTGTAAGGGGGGAAAAAAAACCCCTTTGTATATTTCATTATCTTATCCATTTCATTTCATATTTCATGTCCATTCTTTCTTGTCTAACCATTGATAAAATAAATCCCATATCAAATAATATTGTTAATCTTCTTGTTCCCTAATTTCAAATGTCAATTTACTCATTTCAGCACACTCCAAGATTTTCTTGATAACGTCGTCATCCGTGGGTATCTTCTCACCTTTCCAGTTTCTAGCAAATACAATTCTAGCTGCCGTTAAAACATTCACAATTAAATATCTCATTTCTCTGTTATATATTTCTGGTAAAATCCCCAATAAAAATATATCTGGTTTAAAGTCAATATGTTTCTTTGTCATTTTTTCCAACCACCTGTGGATTTTAGTCCAATATCTTTTAGCTTTTGCGCATGTCCACCACATATGATAATATGTGCCCGGGGACTGATGACACTTCCAACATTTCTCCGATTTGTTCTTGTACATTCTGGCTATTCTCGCCGGGGGTAGATGCCACCTGTAAAACATCTTATACAAGTTTTCCTTATATGCTGTTGACATTGTCATTTTATAATTCTGTGACCATAATTTTTCCCATTTCTCTAACTCAATCCCATGACCCACATTTTTCCCCCATGCAATCATTGTTTCTTTAACTTGTTCTTCTGCCAATTTTACTTCTAATAAATGGCTATACAATTTTTTAATCACATGGTCATCAGAACCTATTAAAATTTTATCTAAGTTTGTCAAGGTGCTATAAAAACCCTCCTTTTCAGAATCTTCATCATATCTAGACTGTATTTGCATATATGAAAACCAATCCATTTCAAGCTCTTGTTCTTCTAATTCTTGCTTCGATTTAAGTTCACCCCTTTCATGTAATAATTCACCATATCTAACAATTTGTTCCTTCCTAAACGTTACTGCGTGTGAGACTGCTTCAATAGGTGATAGCGAGACTGGAATTTTTAAGTAGTAACATTGTTTGATCTTCTCCCAGTTTAATAACAAAGACTCTCGTATCATATGTCTTCTAAAATAACCCTGTATTTTTGTACTTTTATACCACATAAAAGCGTGCCAACCCAACAATAAGTCATGTCCTTCTAAGGTCAACGATCTAATATTCCTTAGTGTTATCCATTCTTTAATCCACATCAAGTTACAAACTTGATAATACAATTCCCAATCCGGCAAACCAAAACCTTCTCTTAATCTAACATCTTGCATCAATTTTAATTTTATCCTTGCCTTTTTGCCCTGCCATATATATTTTAACACCATTTTATTTAAATCTTCAAAATATTTTTTCCCCAACTTAATTGGAATTGTCTGAAACAAGTATAGAAGTCTGGGCAGTATATTCATTTTAATAGTTGAAATTCTCCCTATTAATGATAACTGCAAATTCTCCCATTTTGTTAGGTCTGTCACTATCTGTTGTTTAAGCTTATCATAATTATTCTCCTTAAGAGTACCACATCTTGCTGTCAAGTGTATTCCCAAATATTTAACCTTATTCATGACCTGCATCCTTGATACTTCCGCCAATTCTTCTTTCTGTTTTTTTAACATATTTTTTGTCAACATCTTCGTTTTGTCTTTGTTTATTTTCAACCCAGCCACTTTCCCAAAATCTCCTATTTTATCTATCAATTTGTTTACAGATTGAAGTGGGGGGCGGGGCTGGCATCGCAACGAGACAGCGGGAAGTTTTCGGGGCTCCGGAACTACCACTGATATCTCCACTGCGGGATGATCCAAATTGGATCTCACTGTCCTGTTGAGACAGTGATAGAGGAGGGCACATTCTGTTGATCCTAGGGACACCGCAAAGTCCCTGGTTGATCCAGGAGAAGCTCTTTTTTCCAGCGCTGAAGAGGCAGCCATTAAGCTGCTGAAGTTGGGACAGCCCCGAACGGAAGAGAATGAGTGAAAATGTTACGATCTGGTGAGAGTTTTTTTCTAATTTGATTTTACAAACACCCTGAAGAGTAAATGCAACTAGGATTTAATATAGAAGTAATTTAGCGGCGGAATTGAGCCTGAATTTAAGTTAATTTTCCTAAAATATAAACTATTCCTATGTGTGGATATCTGCGGAAAGTTTTACTTTAAACCTAACTGGACTGGACTGGACTGGACTGGAAAGGAGGCTTACTTTTTTATTGAATTTTTGATGTTGACTGAGATCACTAATTTTGGAATTAGATTTGTCATTTTTGTTTTTGGCAGACCTTCATTTTTTTTAATATTCTTTTTGCTATATTGCTAATTGAAAGCAGAAGTGAAAGTGGAAGAAATAAGAGACTGCCATCTAGTGGATTGAAACGTTGTATCTTCTTTTTGGTGTTTTTTTGAACTGAGGGGAAAGGGAAAAAAGTAGCAACTGTGTTATTTTTCAAGGTCAATTGGCTAACTTACAGATAAAATTTAAAAAGGACATCAAAGAGTGCCTACCAGTTTGTTTATACAGGTGTCTTGCTGAGAAAAGCATTGTTGAAAGGCGATTAAAACTGGAAAGAAGAAAATAACAGCGGCTCTGGAAAAGAGAGCTGTTAGACTAAGTGTGCACAAGAAAGAAATTTTGAATGTTACACAGTTGTGGACTTTTATATAAAATGGAAATTCTTTCTCTAGCTCCACTCTTCCACTTCACTAATAATTATATTTTTAAAAACATTTTAAAATATTGGAACAGATATATACATATATTTTTTTCTCCCTTTTTTATTCCTTTATTCCTTCACAATAAATGTTTACTTAATTGGATTAAGGTACATAAGAGCCTGAAGAAATTCGTGTTTTTTTTTCTTTCTTCTTTTTTATTTTTTTAATTTACTGATTGGAGATTGTTATTTGAATGGGTTTTTGGCTATTTTACACAATTGGATTAAGACATACAAGAGTCTGAAGAAATTTTCCCATTTTCTCCTTTGGTCTCTTTTCTTTTCTTTCTTTCTTTTTTCTTTCTCACTTGTTGATTGGAGATTTTTACTTGAATTTGTTTTTGGCTATCTCAGATGATTGGATTAGGGCACACAAGAGCCTGAAGAGTGTTGGTTTTCTTTTTAGGGTTTTTTTTTTCTTGCTTTGCTGCACTTTCCTTTTTTCCCTTTTTTTGCTTTTTTCTGTTTTCTCTTTTTCTCTTTAACCTTTTGTAATCTCCTGCCATCTACAAAACGGATTAGGGTTGAGAAGAACCTGAAGATATATTACCCTACTGTGTCGAATTGGATTACTTATAGAAATGAGCAAAAAAACAGCAGTTATTAGTTCTGCCGGATCGACCCCTTCTTCATCACCAGCGGGAGGACAACGATCAATACAGACAATGATTCAGCAGGAAAAAGAGAAAGAACGTGAGAAAGAAAAAGATGCGACAATGCGGATGATTTTGCAAGGAATACAAGACATAAAATCTAAAATAGAGAAAATAGATGAAAAAGTGGAGAATATACAACAGATGATGAAGAAATATGAAGACAGACTTGAAAAAAATTGAAGAAAAAGAGGAACAAAGAGATAAAAAAATCAGAGATATGGATTATAGATTAGAAGAAGTTGAACGTGATAGAAGCGGCTTAGAATGGGAGATGGATAAATCAGAATTTTACTTAAGATTTCAAAATGTGGAGGAAGAAAAAGGAGAAAATTTGGCGGAAAAAAATGATAGAAATTCTTGCAGGAGCTCTAGAAATTTCTAAAGAAAAAATGTTTGATGGTGTTGATGAAATATACCGAGTATATACTAGATATGCAATGAGAAATAAACTACCAAGAGAAGTCCACATAAGATTTACCAAAAAAATCAATCAAAACACAAATATTGCAGATAGCAAAAGAGAAGGCGTTACAATACAAGAGCAAGGAAATTACGGTGCTGAAGCAAATACCGAGAAGAATAAGAGAGCTGAGAAGAGAGTATCAATTTTTGACAAGAATACTGCTCCAGAAAGGAGTGAACTACAGATGGCTGATAGCAGAAGGATTGGTGTTTACATGGCAAACACAAAGATTCAAAATAGATTCAATTGACAAAGCTAAAGCATTTCTTGTGGAATATATAAGAGAAAAAGATGTGCCAAGAAGGGAAGAGTCACTGCTCCAACTAGAAGAAGAGGATCTCCTGATGATGGGAAAGGAGGAGAGCGCATTAGAAGGCGCAGTAGGAGGTGCCATAGAATACAAGGAACAACGTGAATTGAGACCTAATAGATCAACAAAACCAATACAAAAAATATAAACATGGAGGAGAAAAAATTAATCTCAATAAATATAAATGGACTTAATATAGCAACTAAAAGAAGAAAGATATTTCACAAATTGGAGAAATTGAAAATGGACATAATTTGTTTACAAGAAGTGCATATTAAAAAGCAGCATGAACCACTTTTGGTACAGCCCAAACTAGGGAAACTATTTGCTTCACTGCCACAATGTAAGAAAAGAGGAGTGGTTTTGTACATTAAAGATACAATATTAGCAGAAAAAAATTATGAAGATGGAGAAGGACGAATTCTGATGGTGGAAATAACAGACAATAACAGGAAAATATTGTTAACAGCGATATATGCTCCTAGTGGCAATCAAGAAAACTTTTATAGAAAATTACATTTGAAAGTAATAGAGCTGGGCTACGAAAACATCTGTATGATGGGAGACTTCAATGGAATAGTAGATGAGAAAATGGACTACAGTACACAAAAGGCAACAAAACAAAGTAGGAAAACTTTGCCGAAATCTTTTTTTAAGATGATGGAGGAAATAAACTTAAAAGATATATGGAGAGAAAGAAATGCAGAAAATAGACAATATACTTTTTATTCCAATAGACATTTATCATGGTCTAGAATAGATATGATATGGTTGACAATGGACTTGACCTCGAATATAGAAGAAATAGCCATAGAGGCTAATACCTGGGCAGATCATAATCCAATGATGATGAGTTGGAAAGGACAAAGGAGAAGGTCCAGATGGACTTTAAACACTACAATTTTAAAAGAAAAGGATTTCCTACAGAAGATGGAGAAAGAATTAGCTTTTTTTAAAAAAGAAAATAGAAAAGAGGATACATCACTGCAGAATCGATGGGACACCATGAAAGCCTATGCCAGAGGCCTGATTATAGACTATATAAGGAAAAGAAATATTAAGAAAAGACAAGCATATAAAACTTTAGAGGATGATTATAAGACATTAGAAAAAGAACTGCAGAAGTTCCCACAAAAAAAAAAGACATTAAAATGAAAATGGATACGATTAAACATAAAATGGGATTATTAGAGAAAGAAGAGTTAGCACAAAAAATCAGGAATGCTAAACAGAAATATTTTGAAGATGCTAATAAACCAGGCAGATGGCTAGCTTATAAATTGAAAAAAGAAAGAAGCTCAAGGAAAATAACTCAGCTAACAGATGATCAAGGACAAATTAGATTTGGAAATGAGGAAAAGAAGAACATTGTACAAGACTATTACAAAAAGTTATATGAAAAGGAAAAGATAGAAGAGGAAAATATTAAACAATATTTACATAAGGCGAACTTACCTCAGATCCCAAAAGATGTTGAGATGATGTTAGAAGGGAATATAACAATGATGGAGTTGACAGAGGCTATTAAAAAACAAAAAAGTGGGAAAGCACCAGGTCCAGATGGATTACCGGCGGAATATTATAAGACTTTGCAGGAATCACCGAGTCTCCCATTACTAGAAATTATGAATGAAGTAATGTTACAGAAGGAAATACCCAACTCATGGTTAGAAGCATATATTACACTTATTCCAAAAAAAGATACTGATCTACAACAAGTCAAAAACTATAGGCCAATATCCTTGTTAAACTCAGACTATAAAATCTTCGCTATAATATTAGCAGAAAGACTTAAAAGATATCTAAATAATTTTATACACCCCGACCAAAATGAATTTCTGCCAAAAAGGCAGATTAGAGATAATTTGAGGATAATTTTGGATACATTGGAATATTACGATGCACACCCAGAAAAGCAAGTGGCTTTGATGTTTTTAGATGCACAAAAAGCCTTTGACAATGTGAACTGGCGATTTATGATATTACAATTGAAACAGATGGGCTTTGGAGAGAAATTTGTTCAAGCTATAGAAGCTATATATTATAAACAAACAGCCAAAATAATGATGAATGGAGAGATGACAGAATCTATTGAAATACAAAAAGGAACGAGACAAGGATGTCCATTGTCACCATTGTTGTTTGTGTTAACACTAGAAGTACTAAATAGAAATATTAGAGAAGAAAAAGGAATAAAAGTAATGAAAATTCAAAATCAAGAATATAAATTGCAAGCATTTGCCGATGACTTGGTGTTTATCTTGGAAGAACCACATTCCACGCATTTATATGGTGTCCCCCCCCACAATGGATCCCTTGATGTGTATAAACGGCACTGCTATGACTGAAGCTCTTTCCACACTCCAGGCATTTATGAGGTTTTTCTCCTGTGTGGATCCTTTGATGTACATAAAGATTTCCCCTCAGACTGAAGCTCTTTCCACACTCAAGGCATTTATGAGGTTTTTCTCCTATGTGGATCCTTTGATATACATAAAGATTTCCCCTCAGACTGAAGCTCTTTCCACACTCAAGGCATTTATGAGGTTTTTCTCCTGTGTGGATCCTTTGATGTGTATAAAGATTTCCCCTCAGACTGAAGCTCTTTCCACACTCAAGGCATTTATGTGGTTTTTCTCCTGTGTGGATCCTTTGATGTATATAAAGATTTCCCCTCAGACTGAAGCTCTTTCCACACTCAAGGCATTTATGAGGTTTTTCTCCTGTGTGGATCCTTTGATGTGTATAAAGATTTCCCCTCAGACTGAAGCTCTTTCCACACTCAAGGCATTTATGAGGTTTTTCTCCTGTGTGGATCCTTTGATGTATATAAAGATTTCCCCTCAGACTGAAGCTCTTTCCACACTCAAGGCATTTATGAGGTTTTTCTCCTGTGTGGATCCTTTGATGTGTATAAAGATTTCCCCTCAGACTGAATCTCTTTCCACATTCCAGGCATTTATGAGGTTCCACCCCCTGAATGGATCCTTTGATGTGTATAAAGGGCGCTGCTATGACTGAAGCTCTTTCCACACTCAAGGCATTTATGAGATTTTTCTCCTGTGTGGATCCTTTGATGTGTATAAAGGTTTCCCAACTGACTGAAGCTCTTTCCACATTCCAGGCATTTATGAGGTTTTTCTCCTGTGTGGATCCTTTGATGTATATAAAGATTTCCCTTCAGACTGAATCTCTTTCCACACTCAAGGCACTTATGAGGTTTCTCTCCTGTGTGGATCCTTTGATGTGTATAAAGATGTCCCCTCTTACTGAAGCGCTTTCCACACTCCAGGCATTTATGAGGTTTTTCTCCTGTGTGGATCCTTTGATGTGTATAAAGGTTTCCCAACTGATTGAAGCTCTTTCCACACTCCAAGCAGTTATGTGGTTTTTCACCTGTGTGGATCCTTTGATGTACATAAAGATGTCCCCTCTGACTGAAGCTCTTTCCACACTCCAGGCATTTATGAGGTTTTTCTCCTGAGTGGATTCTTTGATGTGTATAAAGATGTCCCCTCTTACTGAAGCTCTTTCCACACTCCAGGCATTTATGAGGTTTTTCTCCTGAGTGGATTCTTTGATGTGTATAAAGATGTCCCCTCTTACTGAAGCTCTTTCCACACTCCAGGCACTTATGAGGTTTTTCTCCTGAGTGGATCCTTTGATGTGTATAAAGGCTGCTGCTGCGACTGAAGCTCTTTCCACATTCCAGGCACTTAGGTTTTTCTCCTGAGTGGATCCTTTGATGTCTATAAAGATGTCCCCTCTGACTGAATCGCTTTCCACACTCAAGGCATTTATGAGGTTTTACTCCTGAGTGGATTCTTTGATGTCTATAAAGATATCCCCTCTGACTGAATCTCTTTCCACACTCCAGGCACTTATGAGGTTTCCCTCCTGTGTGGATTCTTTGATGTATATAAAGATGTCCCCTCTGACTGAAGCTCTTTCCACATTCCAGGCATTTATGAGGTTTTTCTCCTGAGTGGATCCTTTGATGTCTATAAAGATGTCCCCTCTGACTGAATCTCTTTCCACACTCAAGGCATTTATGTGGTTTTTCTCCTGAGTGGATTTTTTGATGTCTATAGAGGGTGCTCCTATCACCAAAGCTCTTTCCACACTCCAGGCACTTATGAGGTTTCTCTCCTGTGTGGATAATTAGGTGGCTTTGAAGGTTTCCTTTTCTTTTGAAGGTTTTACAACATTCTGGGCACTGATGTTCATTTTCTTCCTCCTGGATCCTTCGGGGCTTTCGGGATCTTTCAAAGGAACCTCCGCCCTCCAGGCCTGTCTCGGGGTCTCCGCCCGTTTCCTCCTCTCCGCATCGCCCTCCAGGCAGCTGCCTTTCCCGGGCTCCCCCTGGGCTCCTCCTGCCTGCAGCCCCAGAGCCCCCCGGCCTTTCCCCGCCGCTCTCCTCTTCCTCCTCCTCTCGGGCGGCGCCTCTTTCCTGCATCCGTCCTCCTGCAGGTGAGAGAGAGAAGAAGGTCACGGCTGCGTCCCCTTCCCCACAGGGGAGGCCCAGGTCCAAACCCCCCCCCCCATGCGGACCTGAAAGAGACCCTCCCGGACTACGATTCCCAGCATCCCCTGCGCCAAACCTGCATCAAACGGCCTCCTCTGTCGCCGATTCAGGCAGCTTCCCTCACTGCCTTTTTTGTTTCCGGAAGTGGAGGCTTCACGCCCTTTTCTCTCCACTAGTTCCGCCTTTTCCCTTGTAGGATCCGCCCCTTGGAGTCCATTTGCCCATTGCTGACATCCCGAGCGTGACCAATCAGTGTCCTTCTTCCTGCAACAAGGCACATGGCACCTGCGCAGTTCCGCAAGTTATTACGGTCCGGGGCGGAGGTGGGACGGGGGGGGGCTTTCTTTGAACTTTGGGGTCCGGTCTCCCCCCCCCGTATTGAGGCCAGCGGAGGTCAAGGGTTGAAGCCTTATATGAGCCCATGAAGGGCAGTCAGTTGGGTCTATTGTGGGACCTTCGGAGACCCTGAGTTTGAATCAGCCGCTCTTTGTGTCCTGGATTCCCTCTTTTCATTGAGGGAAATCTCTTTGCTACAATATTCTAATAAATTGCCTTTGAATGCTCCTCCCACTCAGATCCTCATGGAAGCAAGTGTACTGTGGCTGAAATCTATTGCTAATTTGAACTTTATTGTTCTGGGTGTGAAAGAGCTTTTCCCTGCCATTGTTTGATATAATCTATGTGGATTTCCCAAATGTGGGGACCTATTAAGACCATCCCCAAGCATCTGAAGCTCTCAGTTGGATTCCCTGAATGGTCCCCTTGTCTTCCAGCAGAAACCCCTACAAGGGACTCTCTAAGGCCAAGGAAGCTTTGTGAGATATGAGCCATATTCTTAAAAAGCCCCCACCCTTTTAGCCTTTAAACCCCTGGCTTTTCCCCAGGCGCTGGGAGGTCAGACAAGGAGAAGGTGGCATGGATTGGCTCCAGGTTTTTCTTTGATGGTTTTTATTTTATGTTTTAATGTGTTGGATACTTTTGAAAATACCCTTTTGGGAGCTGCACAGAGTTGACTGAAAGATGGGCAATTATAAGAACGTTTTAAATGAATAAGAGTCTTTGGGGACCTGTTTGGTCCTCCCACTAGGTGCAGAGACTGGGTGTTCCCCAGTTGTCAGGATAGGGAAAGTCCCCCATTCCTCTGCTTTCTGTTCATCAGCTAAATGCTTAGCAAAAGGTGCATCTAGCTCAGTGGTGTCAAACTCTTATTTCCTTCAGGGCTGCATCAGGGTTATGTTTGACCTGGGGGGGAGGTCCCTGGGTAAGCGTGGCCAGCTCATCTTCTCTCTTCTTTTTTTTTTATTGAAGTTTTACAAACATTTCCCCTTCCAACCCCCCCTCCCCTCCCACCCCCACCCCCCACTTCCCAGAGCAAAATACAGGGTATAACATTTGACAATCATAAGCTAACATAAGCTAATTATCTATAGCCTCCTATCCCCCCCCTTGAACTTTTAACTCCCCTTTTACTAAACTAAATTTAAGAACTTTATAAAATCTCTTTGATCATTCATAAGCTATTTGAAATTTTTTAGTCCGATATTTGCCTTGAATATAATCAATCCATCTTCTCCATTCTAAAATATATTTCTCATTTAAATGGTCCGTTAGATATGCTGAAATTTTCACCATTTCTGCTAAATTTACTTCTTTTAATGTCCATTCTTGAATAGTAGATAAATCTTCCTTCTTCCAGTACTGTGCCACCAAGAGTCTTGCTGCAGTTATTAGGTTCAAAATCAAATTAGTCTCTATAGCCGTACAATCTCTAATTATACCTAACAAAAACAACTGTGGAGTAAACTTTATCTTCTTTTTAAGGATATTTAAGGATATTTTGGATAATCCACCATATTTACACAAGCTCAAAATTTGAGAGAAAATTTTTATAAAATGTTTTATAGATGGCATTTGGATCCCAAAAAGTTAGCTTGTATGTACCCAAAACTACAGCCCAAATGTTGGAGATGTGATTGTGTTGATTCTACCTATTTTCATGTTTGGTGGACTTGTAAAAAAGTTAAAGCATTTTGGATGAAAATATGGTGGATTATTCAAAATATTCTCTTTTTTTTTAATTTTTTTTATTATTAAAATATAAACACAGATATAAAGACAATACAATACAAAGACAAACAAAAAACCCACCACCTACAAACCCACCTAACATTTTACATTTACGCTTTTGTCATCAACAGAATATATGTCATTGAGCTTATATAGTTTAATAAAGAGTAATTATTAAATGTCTAATTCCAATGTTATAACTTTCCACTACAAATTTACATTTCTTATGGGTTCATCTCCTTGTGAAAGTCTTTACCCTAATTTCTGTCCTCTACATTTTTGCTGATTTTCCTTTCCAGCCATTGATACCATTGGTGCCATACAAGATAGTATTCGCTTTCTTCCTTTTCCTGGAGTTCCAGCGTCAATCTGTCCATTTCAGCACACTCTGTTATCTTTGCAACGATTTTGTCTTTGGATGGGAGTTGGTCTGATTTCCAGTTTTGCGCGAACAGTAGTCTTGCTGCTGTCAAGATATGTATGATGAGATATTTCGTTTCCTTAAGATGTTGTGCCGTTATCATGCCAAATAGAAAAAAATTCTGGACTGTTTTCTATTTGAATGTTTGTTATTTCTTCGATAATATTTTTTATATCTTGCCAATAGTGTTGGGCTTTCCTACATTTCCACCAAGTGTAATAATATGTCCCCTTTTTTGATTTACATTTCCAACACAACGCCGAAGTGTTTGGGTGTATTTTGGCAAGTCGGGCTGGTGGTAAGTGCCATCTATAAAACATCTTAATGAGGTTCTCCTTGTAGGATGTGGCTCTTGTCATTTTTATGTTCTGCTTCCATAATTTCTCCCAGTCTGCCAATTGAATATTATGTCCTATGTCCCTGGCCCACATTGTCATATTATGTTTAACTGTTTCTTCTATTAATTTGTCTCTCAAAAGGTAGTTATATGTTTTAGTAATCATTTTCTGGTCTGCTCCCAATAAAATTCTGTCCAGTTCGTTCAGATCTTTTGCAATTCCATATTTGATTTTATCCGCATTGTATCTTGAGTGTATTTGAGTGTAGTGCCACCAATCAATATTTATATCGCCATTTTGGAGTTGATGTCTTGGAGTGAGTTCTCCTTCATGATTCAGTAAATCTTGGTATCTCATCATCTTTCCGATTTCAAGGGTATTTGGAAATATCAATGCCTCCATTGGGGACCACCATTTTGGTATTTTAGTATAATAAGTTTTCTTAATTCCCTGCCAAATCTTGAAGAGTGAGGCCTGAATTATGTGTCTTTGGAAGTACATGTGTTGTTTGTCTGGTCCATCCCATAGGAACGCGTGCCATCCTCGTATGAGATCAAAGCCTTCTAGATATAACATTCTTTTGTCATCTAATCTCATCCATTCTTTGATCCAGGTCAATCCGGCTGCTTTATAATATAGCTCCCAGTCTGGTACTGCAAGGCCTCCTCTGTCTCGTGTGTCTTGTAGCGCTTTAATCTTAATTCTGGCCTTCTTTCCCTGCCATATATAGGTCGTTGTAATTTTGTTGAGATTTTTGAAGAAGTCCCTTCCTGGACGTAATGGTACTACCTGGTATAGATATAGTACCCTCGGTAATATATTCATTTTAATTGAACTGATTCTGCCCATCAATGACAATTGTAGCCTGTTCCAGATTTCCAGGTCTTTTTTAATTTCTTTTAGTAATTTCGTGTAATTGTCTTCTTTAATTGTGGTTGCTTTTGCCGTCAACCAAATACCTAAATATTTTATCTTCTTTACTAATTGGATTCCTAATTCTTCTTCTAATTCCGATCTCTGAGTCTGGGTCATATTTTTCGTCATTAGTTTTGTTTTTTGTTTGTTTATTTTGAGGCCCGCGACTTCCCCATATTGTTCTATCATCGACATCAGTCTGGGTCCAGATCGTCTTGGGTTTTCCAAGTTGAAAATTACGTCGTCTGCAAAGGCGAGCAATTTGTACTCCTCTCCCCGGATCTTGAGTCCTTTGATTTCTTCCTCGTTCCTTATTTCGTTTAATAATACCTCCAATGCTATTATAAATATTAGCGGTGACATGGGACATCCTTGTCGTACTCCTTTCTGAATATCAAAAATTTGTGTCATGTCGCCATTTATTGAGATTTTTGCTGTTTGTTGGGAATAAATTTTTTTAATCAGATTATGAAATTTCTCTCCACAGTTCATTAGTTCAAGTTGTTTTGTGAAAAAAGACCAATTCAAATTGTCGAAGGCCTTCTGGGCATCAAGGGAGATTATGGCCATTTCTCTGTCTATCTTCTGATCATAGTATTCCAGAATATTTATAATCATTCTCAAATTATTCTTTATTTGTCTTTTAGGTATGAAACCGTTTTGGTCTGGATGTATATAGTTATGTGTTATTGCTTTGAGTCTCTGAGCTAGTATTGACATGAATAGCTTATAGTCCACGTTGAGTAATGAAATTGGTCTGTAATTTTTAATTTGCGTCGGATCTGAGTCTTCTTTGTGTATTAATGTAATAATAGTTTCTGTCCAAGATTTTGGAATTTCTGCTATCAGTAGTGCTTCGTTAAAAACTTGTAACAGTATTTGGTCTATCGATTGTTGACAAAGTTTATAGAATTCAGTAGGAATTCCATCCAGTCCTGGAGTCTTATTGTTCTTTTGTTTTTTGCGGGCTTCCATTAGTTCCAGCATTGTTATGGGCCGGTTTAACATCTCTCTGTGATCTTCTGTGAAGTGCATAAGGTTGGTTTTTTGGAGGTATTTTTTTATTTGGTCTTCCGGGACCTCTTCCTGACAATAAAGTTTTTGAAAAAAAATTTTTGGCTATGTTTTTCTTCTCCAGATGTGTGTGGTAAAGAGTTCCTGATTCGTCTTGGAGTTGGTGTATAATTCTTTTTTCTGTTTGCTTTTTTAGCTTATATGCTAACCAGCGTCCAGTTTTGTTAGCATGTTCAAAATTATTTTGTTTTACCATTCTTATTTTCTGTGCCAATTCAGTTTTTGTGGTTAGATTCAGTTTATGTTTGGCCAAATTTAGCTTTTGTAGCACACTCGTGTTGTTGGGCTGTTGTTGTAATTTAAGTTCCTCTGTCTTAATTTCTTCCAATAATTCATTTCTGATTCTTTGTTTCTCCTTTTTCTTTCTTGCCATATATGCAATAGTTAGGCCTCTAATATAGGCTTTCGTGGTATCCCATAGGTTTTGTAATGATGTTGTGTCTTTTGTATTTATTTGTAGAAATATCTTGATTTCCTTTTCTATCATTTGCTGATATTCTTTTTCCTTTATTATACTTGTGTTCATTTTCCATCTCTTCTGTTTTCGGAAACCTTTCCAGACTATTTTGATAGGATTGTGATCGGCCCATATACTAGACATAATTTCTACTTCGTGTGTTTCTTTACTTAGTTGAGGTGTCATCCAAGCCATATCCAGCCTGGACCACGATTGATGTGGGCCCGAGAAATATGTATATTGTTTTGTTTTGGTATTTATTTCTCGCCAGGTGTCGTGTAGGCTCATTTCTTGTACTAAATCTTTGAATGTTTGTGGCAATGTCTTCCTTTTAATTTTATTCTTCCTAGTGCTGTGGTAATCTCCTCGTAAGTTTACTATCGCGTTAAAGTCGCCGACAATGCATACATTTTCGTAGTCCAACTCCTTTAGTTTGTCATGTAATTTTTTGTAAAAATCTAATTGGTTTCCATTTGGAGCGTAAATAGCTACTAACAATATTGTTTTTATTTCCAATTTTAGTTCTACCATTAAGACTCGGCCTTCTTTATCAGTGTAAATCAGTTTAGATCTTATATGATCTCTAATATATGTTACCACTCCCCTTTTTTTGCAATCTTCTAAAGATGTATATATTACTCCTAATTTTTTATTTTCAAGTAGTTTTTTCTGTTGTTTTCTTATGTGTACTTCTTGTAATGTAATTATGTCTGCCTCTAATTTTTGCAACCTTGTAAACATTTGATGTCTTTGCTTGGTGAGTTTAAACCATTTATATTTATGGAAATGAGCTTTATTTCTTCTTCCATTTCCGCTAGTGTTTATTTGTCTGTTATTTTGAGCTTTGTTGTGTTTCTTGTAACTCTTTGTGAGATCCCCGCTGTTTCAAAAATATTCAAAATATTCTCATCTTCACTCTTCTTGTGGGCACCTGTGGTGTCCAAGTGCTAGGACAGGACTTCTCTCAGACCCTCCCTCCCTCATAACCTTCCTTCCTTCCTCCTGCCCTCCCCTCCCTTCCCTTTTCTTCTTTTTCCTTCCCTTTTTCCTTCTTTTTCCTTTCTTCCTCCCTTCTCGTCTTTCCTTCTATGCCTTTTCTCCTTCCTGGCCCTTCTTGGATGCTCAAATGCAAAAGGAGAAACATTTCTTTTGCTTTTAGTTTCTTTTCCTAATCCTCTGCCAGTGAAAATGGAGCTGGGGGCGGAGGAGTGCAGGCGGCCGTTGCAACTGAAAACTGGGCCTGGTAGGGCTACACGCTTCCCTCCCAAGCTCTGTTTTCACTGGCAGAGACATTGTGGGCCAGTCCGATCTGTTCCCCATGGGCCAGATCCAAGCACCCTTCAGTTTGACGCCCCTGATCTAGTTCCTCCGATTGGGCAGTCCATCGTATACACCTATGGCAACCTCATTCCGTTTTCCTTTCATATTAACCCAAATGCATTCAAGGAGGTTTTCTTCATTTTTTACTTTTTGCATTTCTACAAAGGTGCAGCTGTTTAAGTGCAACTCCACCTCCACCTCTTTTTATTAGGTGTTTTGAAAAATTTAAATCCTCCTGAGTTTCATCCCACCAGTAATGGCAGCAATCTCATCTTTGCTCTCGTGTTCTGGGACGTCAGGTTCCCTCTGTTTCTTCTTCATACTTTGGGTGTTGATGTGTAGGCATCTCCTCCTTTTTTTATTCTCCCTGCGTTTCCTTCCTACACCTGCATTAGTCCCGGAGTGTTGAGAAAATAATTTCCAAAGAACTTGGCTCACAAACAGTTTATTCAACAACTTTATTTTCTCTCTCTCTACTCCAAGATCTCTGAATGAATTTGGCAGCTCTTTGACTTCTCAGAGGGAAGGGAAAGAATTCAAACTCTTTGCTTCCTTTCCCCACCTGTCCTTCCCACAAATCACAAGAGACCCGCTTCAAAAACAATAAATTAGCGATACCTTCAAGTATAGCAGCCAAGGTGATCCCTGCAACAGCTTTTCTTCTCCTGCTCTGCCCCAGCCTGGAGGAAGGGAAGGGCCTGGCCTTCTCCACCAGCTGACCTTCCCCTCTGCAGCAGAGAAGCGGAGTGGGGCTTTGGCCTCGGGGCACGGAGACCCTTACTGTGGCATGAAGCAAAGGGTGGGGCTGTTTGCCCCAGCAGCCGCCACGTCTCCCTCACTGCCCACGGACTCTGAGGAGAAAGGCTTTCCAGGTGTGGCTATGCCCAGAAAGGGGGATTTGGGACCCTTTGAACCCTCAGGGCACGTCCTCTACCACTGGAGGCTTTGTAGGATGCGATCAAAGATGCTTTTGCTGAGGAGACAATTTGGGATATTCTCAACCAGCAAGGTGAACAATCCCCCACCTCGGTCCTTCTGTTCATCAAGCTGGCCATTCGATGGACGGGATGGAGTCAGGGAAGCAGAGCCAGCCCTTCACCGTAGTTGCCAGGGTTTCTGAACTGCTGCAGTTGGGTTCCCATGACCACAAGTGATGGGTTTCTCCTCCACCAAGAGCCCGGATCCTTTGGCTCAAGATACAGGTGGCATGAAGGGCCCTTTTCCTCCCGATGGTGGGAGGCTCCCTCATAGGTTTATTTTGGGGGGGAAAGGCACCCTTACAACACAGCCAGCTGGGTTCACTGAGTTGTGCACATGGCCTGGACTGGTTCCCATCGAGGCCTTTGGGCCCCACACATTGGGCAAAGGCTTCCTTGATCTGGTCCAGGTCTAGGACCGTGGGGTTATCGGGGTCTCCCTTCTCAACCTTTTCTGGGGTCTTGGTCTGCAGTTCGGGACAGTTCTGGGCAGCAGCATGTATAGTTTATTGAATAGCCCGAAGGCCTTTTCAAACAAAACAGAAGAGAAAAAGGGAAAAAGATAAAAGAGTTACAAAAATAGCAATCTAAAAATATATGATAGATGACATTAAAATTTTACCATATCAAATTTCAATAGCTAAGTTGCCAAGACTAGAAGACTAGATAACCCAAATAGGATAGCTCCTCTCTAACTGAGCTCATCTTTCTTACAATCGATAAAATTTTCCTTGATATAACTGGCTCGTATTGCCGTCAACCTTTTAAGGTATCGAGTGATCGCTCTTACCAGGGGAGGAGAGTCAGCCCTCAACAGAAATGCTAATTTTTGGCTTATATTCCAGTGGGGAAATTTATTTATAATTGGGGACAGATATTGATTTCTAACTTCCTGATAGAGACTACATTCGAATATTATATGCGCCGTGTCCTCCACGACGTTTACCCCACATATGCATATTCTTTTGTCATACGGGATTTTCCGATGACGGCTGAAACTAACGTTGGTATCTAGAAGTTCGAATCTAAACTTAACAAATAACTGTCTCTCCACTGATGGCATTTCTAAATGTAAATACTTTTCCAGAGTGAAAGTTGTTTTAACTGCTGTCAGCAGTTTAAGGGAATGATTAGTTGAAAGGGTTGCCATATCCATTTGCCCATGTATATCTTTAATCCGTTGTTTAACTTGGTTCAGTGTGTCACACAACGGGAACCCTACGCCATATCGGTTCAATATTTCTGACAGCCGGGTTAGCCAGGAATACCTTTGAGGATTTGAAATCTGCTGTTCCTCTAGACATATTTTAGGGAGTCTGCTGGCAGATTATTTTGAGTTCTCTCTAATATGGGGGCCTCTGTAAGACCCCAAATTTCAGCACCATAGAGCATGATCGGAACAAGTTTAGCCTGAAAGACTTTACGAAGAGGTAAAATGGAGGTTGGTTGGATTCGTTTACTTAATTTAGATACAAGGCTTGCTCCTGCTCTAACCTTTTGAGAAAGGTATTGATGGTGCGGAGTCCAACCTCCTGCACTGGAAAAAACAATTCCAAGATAAGTATATTGGGTAACTTGTTCAATTTTTGTGTCGTTAATCTGCCAATTGTGCTTTTTATTCTTGTTGCCAAAGACTAAAACTTTTGATTTAGCTACATTTATAGTCAAGTGGTTTGCAGTACAGTAATGTGTGAGCTTGTCAAGAAGTCTCCTCATTCCTATTTGGGTTCTAGAAAACAACACTAAGTCATCGGCATACATTAATACGTTAATAAATCTAGAGCCTATTTGGGGGCTGTGCGTCATAAGATCATCCAGCTGCGCTGGGATATCATTTATATAAAGGTTAAAAAGAGTAGGGCCCAGCAGGCAGCCCTGCCTCACTCCTCTAGTTGTCGGTATGCTGTTTGTTGAGGCCCCATTTGCTGCACATCTGACTCTAATTGCCGTATTAGTATAGAGAATCCTGATCAACAAAATAAGTCTGGGGTCCATCCCCATAACTTGTAGTTTCCTCCACAAATGGTTCCTATCTATAGAATCAAAAGCAGCAGTAAGATCAATAAAGGCGGTATATAGCTTTTTCCCCTGGGTCTTGTATTTATTAATTAAGTGGGAAAGGACAAAACAATTGTCTATGGTAGACCTACCTGATCTAAAACCTGCCTGCTCATTTGCCAGAATTTCCTTATCCAAGCACCAGTCCTCTATTTTATTTAGGAGATGTTTCGTATACATTTTTGAAATTATATTAAGAAGACTGATGGGGCGGTAGTTGGATGGGGCGGCTCTGTCACCTTTCTTAAAAATTGGAAAAACTATAGCTAACCTCCACCCTTCAGGGATTATCCCTACTTTATCGATATAAATAAACAGTGCTACCAGCACCGGGCGGCAGCAAAGAGACCAGACTAGAGAGGATCGAAAACACACTGGGGACCTTGGCGTTTTGTGAGAAGTTTTTCCAATCTTTCTAAGATGTTCAAAAGGCAAAAGAATCAGAAGTTGGGGAGCATCAATTGTAACCAATGCATTTCCTCTGCGGGTCCCGCTCTCCTCCTCCTCCTCTTGGGCAGTGCCTCTTTCCTGCATCTGCCGCCATCCTCCATCCTCCTGCAGGGGAGAAAGAGAAGACTGTCACGGCTGCATCCCCTTCCCCGCAGGGGAGGCCCAGGCCCAAGCCCCCGCCTTCCACGGGCCTCCCGGGCATGCTCCAGGCAGGCACAGCCTCCTTCTCAGCGTCCCGTCTCCCTCCCTGCCCACCCCCCAATCTAGGCCTCGTGTTCCCGGGCCTGCCCTCTCCGGAGAGATCCTTCCGGACTTCAACTCCCATCATCGCGTGAGCCAAACCTGCATCATCCGAGCTTCTCTGTCGCCAATTCAGACAGCTCCCTCGTTGCCCATTTTAGTTCCGGAATTGGAGTCTTCGTGCCTTTTTTTTCTCCAAAAGCTCCACCTCTAAATTCGGAGGGACCACCCCACGGAGTCATCCTGCCAATCGCCGCCTTCCTCAGAATGTCCAATCGGTGTCCGCCTTCCTCCAATTAACCAGATGTCGCCTGCGTGGTGCCGAGGTCTTGGAAGTGGGGCGGAGCTCCCCTTGAAATTTGGGGTCTGATCTCCCCCCCCCTGCACCCTCCGTATTGACGGAGGGGGAGGTCAGGGGCTCTTCTGGGGCTGCGGCCTCCTAGCAACCTCTGAAGGGGAGCCAGGGATGAAGGCTGGGAGGGGAGAAAGCCAGAGACCCTGAGTTCAAGGGTTGCACAGCTCCTTTTTCAGTCCAGCCCACCTCACAGGGTTGTTGTTGGGGGAAGAGAGGAGGAAGCTGTGCTGGATGGGAGGAGGGGGAGGGGCTCCTGGGGGCTTCTCTTCTTGCAGACATTTCATTGCCCAAAGTAGCTTCCTTCCTCATGGCTAGAAGGGAGGGGGGCTCAGAGAGCTCCAAAGACCCCTCAGTTCAACCCTCAGCTCCAAATATTCCCCTTCATTTTGCTGCATGTCTTCTCCGCCTTATTGGTAAAAATAAATCCAGGATTCTAATAAATTCTCTATATGGATTCAATAACTGAGAAATTTGTTTTTAAGAAGCAACTACATGGTCTCTGTTTGATCCAGGAGAATTCTTGTTCCGAGATAGAAGAAGAGGGAGCCAAGCTATTCTCCAAAGCCCCTGAGGGCAGGACAAGAAGCAAAGGGTGGAAACTGGAAGTTTTAAAGAAGAGATTGCATAACCATTTGCCTGAAATGCTGTAGGGTTTCCTGCCTAAGCAGGGGGTTGTACTAGAAGACCTCCAAGGTCCCTTCCAACTCTGGGATTCTATTCTAATTCAGAATTCATGCACAAAAGCAGACCGTCTCCAGTTAAAGAGGACCTAAGGATGAAAACCTCCTGCCAATGGTTCCTGCTAGTGAATTTCCTCTCATTCCAACACATAATTGTTGGAAAAAGGAAGCAGAAAAATCGGGCAATTTTGATAGGATCTAAGCTGGTTTCTTTCTGGATCTCTTTAACTGCTGGATCCCTCAACATTTGGAACTTGGCCAAAAGAGGGTCATGTGCCTTGGGGGTTCAGCATCATTAAGCTATGCGGTATTTTATTTTGGCAGAAGTGGTTCAACGGAGATGGGATTTTGCTTTCTGTCCTGGACTGCTGTATGAGAAACGATGCCTGAAGTTCAAACTTTTGAGGAGAGAATTTCTCTCCCGCTGTCCTTAAACGTGGCACCATCCAACAATACTTTGGGGTCCTTGGGGATGTTTCAAAGTGGCCCTCTGGGATATCCAAGGGCAGGAAATTTCGGGGGGACGAACCCATTTATTTAGGTATGACTTCTATTAAATTTGTAGAGCAGCCCAACTCCCAATAACTCTGGGTGGCTTATTGTATGGGGAATGGGGATTTTGCGGTATCCTTCCCCCAGGAGTGGGGAGGGAATTGGGATTGGCTAAATCCACATCAGACGGTTGGGAGGGGATTCTAACTTCTTTTATTCCTATTGTATTGCCTTAAGGACCCCAGATCCTGCTTTGCTTTCGCCCACCTATCACTTCTTTCTCAATAAAAGGATCCTTTTCAAATGCAAAATTTCAAGAGTCTTTACTTCCTTGATTAAGGGGGAGAGGCCTGGCTTTACAGGTAGCCCAAGGGTGGGTGGGTGTGAAGGGAACTTGCAAATGTGCTGGCAGATAAGCAGGTGTGTTGCTTTGCCAGCCGGCTGCAAGAATAAGAGAAAATGAGGGAGGTGGAGGACCATATCGCAGGGCACACTGGCCCCAGCAGCAGCTGCAACAGGAGCCTCTCCAAAGAGGGTGTGTGGGAGGAAAATATATACACACAGTCTCAACTTCTGCATCAGGTTTCCAAGGGCTCAAAAAAGATTGCAAAATCCAAATATGAAGGGGGCAGTATTGGAGGGGATTTCCCCCTCTGCTGTAGTTTTCCAAAGGTCCTTCAGAAAGGAGGAGCAAAGAGAAAGGAGAAGCTGGATCCAGGGAGGGAGGGGCTGGTAAGGCAGCTAGAGGTGGGGAGGGGCCGGCTGACTCAACCCTGCTTACTGTCTCTGGGACGTATTTTGCAGTTATCGCTCATGAGTTTGATATATTGCCCCCAAACTGTACAGGTAGTACTAGATCTTTACAGGTAGTACTTGGCAAGAAATGGCAGTGTTGATTTTTATTTTACCTTGACATTGTACTCAAGTTCCTTCAAATGTTGCAAAGTCAGAAGATATAAATGATATAAAAGATATATACGTGGGCCCCGTCCCCCAAACTGGCCATCACCCCCCACCCCCCCAGTGGTGGGGCCAGCACCTCAGGCTCCCAGAACTGAATACCTTATTTCCATTGAGAGGAATGCATGACATTTATACAAGCGCACGCTTTAATAAAAGCAGACAATAACATAGAAGCCAATAAAGACTCTACCAGCTGCTCCCAATGCAGCATCTTCCCGCTTGTCTGGAACTGTAGAAGGTCTCCTGAATGTCTCTGGAGATTCTCCGTCATCCAGGTCATGGTTGTCCCAAAGGTGCTTTTTCAAGAAGCAGCTGGACTTTCTGGTTTTCCTTTGAAGGTATTTCGCTTCTCATCCAAGAAGCTTCTTCATTTCTGACTGGAGATACTTGTACAATTAGCACAGGAGCCCCCAGGGCTGTGTGCTCTCGCCACTTCTCTCTCTACACCAAGGGCTGCATCTCAAAAGATCCCTCTGTTAAAGTACTGAAGTTTGCAGATGACACAACAGTGACTGGTCTCATTCGAGACGACAATGGATCTGCATACAGTCCGGAGGTTGAACAACTAGCCTTGTGGTGCAACCAGAACAATCTTGAACTAAATACACTCAAAACCGTAGAAATGGTGGTAGATTTTAGGAGAAACCCTCCTATACTTCCACCCCTTACAATACTAGACAGTAGAGACTTCAGCCACGGCACACTTGCTCCAATTAGGCACTGAGTGGGATGACTATTTACAGGCAACTTATGAAGAGTATTAAGAGATTTCCTTTAATGAAAAGAAGGAATCCAGGACACAGAATCGGGTTTCATTTTATACTCCATGAAGTAGAAAAAGTACAAAATAAGAGTTGATTGCATTGAAGAAATCAGGGTCGATAAAAATAGATTTAAAAAGATAAAAATAAAAAATCAGATTTTAAAAAATTTAAATCAGATTTTTTTGGTCATTTTTTATCAAATTTATTTTAATAAAATACTTTTGGGGTAAAAATCTAGCTAAAGATAATTTTCTATTCAAGATACATTAATAATGTAGTTTATTCATCTTGAAATGGAGCTTGCTTGTGTAGCATGAAGCTGTATATTCTGCAATATTTAAATTTCTGGTAAACTCATTCAATGAATCCAAGCTCTGCAAGCGGAGATAACACGGACTGCACTGATACATTCACACAATTCCACAGTAACCGTGGGATAAATCATAAAGCGCAGGAATATTCCTTTATCCCATTCTTTTGCAAATCTATGTAGACTACAAACTCTGATTGTGGGAAGAGAAATGCATCTGTACCACCAGGCTCCCAGTGTGAGGAGAAAGGGCAAGCAATAAAAATGGAAGTGAAGCCTTCTAAGCAGCTTATAAATGTATTAAAGAGCACCTGTCATTTCAGATCCATCGGGGCAGCACCTGCTAGCGGGCATCCACTCACCTCCTGCCAGCCACGACCCTCACCGAGCTGTGTCCCTGCCGCATCACCAGCCATCCCTTGAAAGTGAACGGGACTGTGGGTGAGTCAACAGCGGGTCTGAGGAGGAGACACTGCGGGACAGAGATGAGGGTTGCTCTTTAAAAAGTATGATATAAAAGGTTGACTTAAATCAAGGCTTCTTAATAGTGATTTGTATCATGATTTAAATCGACATGATTTAAATCAATTCCAACCTGGAAGAAATCATCCAGCTCAGTTAGTTACATCAGAGACATGGACAGGAACATCCCATAATATTAAGGATAACCACTGAAATGAGCCTTGCATTAAAAGAACATTCACATGGGAAATGGCACCAGGAGTCTCTGTTGTGAAAAGGTACAATTTCAGCCAGTTGTACAATCTAGCATGTACAATTGAAACAGTCCTTTATTATTCAGCCTGAGAAAGTCCCTTATTTGGCAGTTATTATTTACCCTTATTGTCTTCTTTACCCAATTGAAGTAAAGATAAATAATTCCTCTTATTGGAATTATAATTATTATCACGAATATCATTATTCTGTTGCTTTCTAGATACACTGAGGGCTGATGCACTTGAGACAAACATTTATTAATGTTTTTAAAGAGGGTACAGAAAGAAATGATACGTATATTCAGTGCAGTGGTGGGTTTCAAATTTTTTTACTACCGGTTCTGTGGGTGTGGCTTGGTGGGCATGGCATGGCACAGTGGGGTGTGGCTTGATAGGCATGGCAGGGGAAGGATACTACAAAATCCCCATTTATTCCCTTATCAGCTTGGACTCGGGAGGCAGAGAATAGATGGGGGCGGGGCCAGTCAGAGGTGGTATTTACCGGTTCTCCAAACTACTCAAAAATTCCGCTACGGGTTCTCCAGAACTGGTCAGAACCTGCTGCAACCCACCTCTGATTCAGTGTCAGTAAACAAATGATCAAATGTTAAATACACTGATTGCTTATGAAGTTTGAACAACAGAAAACCTTGATTCTAGATAACATCCCACAAGAGACAAATTCATGGGTTGCATTAGTCCAGAGGAGCCAAAGTATCCAGTGCAGGATACTAATCTACATAAAAGCGAAAACCACTCACGCATTAATCACGAAATCTCCAGAACCGTAAAACCTACAAGCTTGAAATTTGCCACCTATGTTCCTCTTGGCTTCTAGGTGCTCACTAAGAAAGGATTTTTTGAAACGACCATCAGAGCATTAGTATTTCCTATATTATTATAACACGCTCTGATGCTAATTAGTTAGACGTTCAACTCCCCCTCCCAACTTGAAAATAACTCTGGAGGGAATGGGATAGCATAGGAGAGGCTTCTGTGGGGAAAGCCTCATGGAGAGAAGCAGCTAGAAAGCCTGAGGGAGAGAAGCGGAGAGGCTTCTATGGGGAAGCCTGAGGGAGAAAAGGGATAGGAGCAGATCTATGGGGCCAGCCTGAGGGAGAGAAGGGGATAGGAGGAGATCTATGGGGAGGCCTGAGGGAGTAAAGGGGATCGGAAGGAGGGGATCTTTGGGGCCAGCCTGAGGGAGAGAAGGGGAGAGGAGATGACAGGAGAGGCTTCTGGGGGACCAGCCTGAGGGAGAGAAGGGGAAAGCCTAGTAATGGGGGACTCTCGCTATCCTGACAACTGGGGAAAACCTAGTCTCTGCACCTAGTGGGAGATCAAAGAGGTCCCCAATGGGTCTGATTCATTTGAAAAATTCTTATAACTGCCCATCTTTCAGTCAACTCAGTGCAGCTCCCAAAAACCGTTTTAAAAATAAAGAAAAACCTGGGGCCAATCCATGCCACCTTCTCCTTGTCTCATCTCCCAGCACCTGGGGAAGAGCCAGGTGTTTAAGGCTAAAAGAGTGGAGGCTTTTTAAGAATATGGCTCATATCTCACAAAGCTTCCTTGGCCTTAGAGAGTCTCTTGTAGGGGTTTCTGCTGGAAGACAAGGGGACCATTCAGGGAATCCAACTGAGAGCTTCAGATGCTTGGAGATGGTCTTAATAGGTCCCCACATTTGGGAAATCCACATAGATTATATCAAACAATGGCAGGGAGAAGCTCCTTCCCACCCCCAACAATGAAGGCCAAATGAGCCCTAGATTCAGCCACAGCACACTTGCTCCAATTAGGATCTGAGTGGGATGAGCATTCAAAGGCAATTTATTAAGAGTATTGTAGCAAAGAGATTTCCCTCAATGAAAAGAAGGAATCCAGGACACAGAATCAGGTTTCATTTTATACTCCAAACAGTAGAAAAAGTACAAAACAACAGTTGATTGCTTAGAAGAAATCAGTGGATAGAAATCAATTTAATTTAAAAAAAAAATAGATTTTTTTTATTGAAATCGGGTTTTTTATTTTTAGCAAATTCATTTCAATAAAATGCTTTTGATGTAAAAATCTATCTAAAGATGGTTCTATATTTAAGATGTATTAACAATTTAGTTTATTCAGCATGAAATGGAGCTTAGTTATGAAGCATGAAGGGGTATTTTCTGCAATATTTAAATTTCTGGGAAACTCATTCAATGAATCCAAGCTCTGCAAGCTGAGATAACATGCACTGCACTGATACATTCACACAATTTCACAGTAACCATGGGCCTTTTTGCTAGTGATTTACATAATAAATTAAATCGTGATTTAAATCAACCTGATTTAAATGAAATCCACCCTGGAAGAAATCACCTTGCTCAGTTACAGTTACATCAGAGACATAGAAATTAACATCCCATATTATAATAATGAGCCTTGCATTAAAAGAACGTCCAGATGGGAAATGGCATCATGAGTCAGGAAAGTCTGTTGTGAAAAGGGACAATTTCAGCCAGTTGAAACCTCTCATATGTACAATTGAAAAAGCCCTTTATTATTCAGCCTGGGAAAGTCCCTTATTTGGCAGTTATTATTTACCCTTCTTAATATCTTCTTTACTCCGCCCTCATATTGGAATTATTATAATTATCATGAATATCATTATTCTGTTGCTTTGTATGTACACTGAGAGCTTAAGACAAATTCCTAGTGTGCCTATTCACACTTGGCCAGATTTAATGCGCAATTCAATTCAATTCCTGAGATACACTCTGGGACTGAAGGTTTTTCACACTCATGTTTATAATTTTTCTCCCGCATGAATCGATGGAGGCCCCTACACTGAATATAGCTCTTTCCACACTCCAGGTATTAATGTGGTTTTTCTCCGGAATGGATTTTTTGATGGAGTGAAAGTTTTCCTCTCTGACCAAAGCTTTTTCCACACTCCAGACATTTATATGGCTTCTCCCATGAGTGGATTTTTTGATGTCTTTTAAGGTGTCCTCTCCGACTGAAACACTTTCCACATTTGAGGCATTTATGTGGTTTTTCTCCTGTGTGGACACTTTGGTGTCAACGGAGGCTACTACGCTCAATAAAGCTCTTTCCACACTCCAGGCATTTGTAGGGTTTTTCTCCTGAGTGGATTCTTTGATGTCCGTCAAGGGTTCCTTTCTGACTAAAGCTCTTTCCACACTGCAGACATTTATGCGGTTTTTCTCCTGTGTGAATCATTTTATGTCCATACAGAGTTCCTCTCCTACTGAAACACTTTCCACATTCAAGGCATTTATGTGGTTTTTCTCCTGTGTGGACTCTTTGATGTCGACGGAGGTGTCCACCCTCAGTAAAGCTCTTTCCACACTCCAGGCATTTGTAGGGTTTTTCTCCTGTGTGGATTCTTTGATGGCTATCAAGACTTCCCCTTTGACTGAAGCTCTTTCCAAACTCCAGGCATATATTTGGCTTGTGGATTCTTAGATGTTTTTCAAGGATTTGAATTGTTTTGAAGGATTTTTCACATTCCCCACATTCATACTCTTCTTGTAAATGGACTCTTTGATGTCTATAAAGATGTCCCCTCTGACTGAAGCTCTTTCCACACTCCAGGCATTTGTGAGGTTTTTCTACCGAGTGGATTATTAGATGCCTTTGAAGATGGTCGTTTCTTTTGAAGGATTTTTTACATTTTGGGCATTCATACTTTTTTTCTTCTGAATGGATTCTTTCATGTATATCGAAGTTACTCCAATGATGGAAGCTCTTTCCACACTCCAGGCATTTAAATGGTTTCTCTAACGAATGGATTCTTACATGTTTTTCAAGGATTTGAATTGTTTTGAAGGATTTTTCACATTGCCAGCATTGGTACTGGTTTTCTAAATGGAGTCTTTGATGTGAATGGAGATTTTCCCTTTGACGGAAGCTCTTTCCACACTCCAGGCATTTATGAGGTTTTTTTCCTGAGTGGATGCTAAGATGCCTTTGGAGATGATGATTTCTTTTGAAGGATTTTCCACATTCTGGGCATGGATGTTCCTTTGCTTCCTCCTGGATCCTTCGAGGCTTTGGGGGTCTTCCGAAGGAGCCTCCGCCCTCCAGACCCATCTCGGGGTCTCCGCCCATTTCCTCCTCCTCGCATCGCCCTCCAGGCAGCCGCCTTTCCTGGGCTCCTCCTGGGCTCATCCCTCCTGCAGCCCCGGAGCCCCCCGGCCTTTCTCCGCTGTCTCCCGGGGAAGCCGTTCCAGGACCGGTCAGGGCTGCTCTGCGGGGCCCGCTCTCCTCCTCCTCCTGAGCGGCGCCTCTTTCCTGCATCCGCTGCCATCCTCCGTCCTCCTGCAGGGGAGAAAGAGAAGAGGGTCACGGCTGCCTCCCCTTCCCCGCAGGGGACGCCCAGGCCCAAGCCCCCGCCTCCCACGGGCCACCCAGGCATTCTCCAGGCGGACACGGCCCCCTCCCAGCCTCCCGTCTCCCTCCCCGCCCGCCCCCCAGACTAGGCCTCGGGCTCCCAGGCCTCCGGAGAGACCCTCCCAGACTTCAACTCCCAGCATCCCCTGCGCCCAACCTGCATCATCCGCGCTCCTCTGTCGCCGATTCTT